>NC_084540.1:5920000-6520000 GCF_024500275.1 Phycodurus eques | reverse complement strand
AATTTAGAGTCTCCAATTAATGCATGTTTTTGGGATGTGGGAGGAAACCGGAGTGCCCGGAGAAAACCCACGCAGGGACGGGGAGAACATGCAAACTCCACACAGTCAGGGCCGAGGATTGAACCCGGGTCCTCAGAACTGTGAGGCTGACGCTCTAACCAGTCAGCCACCGTGCCGCCTTCTAGAATTCAATGGAATTCAATTGTTCTTTCATTGATTGCATTAATATACCTTTTGCTCTTTTTTATGATTAACACCTACTTGTTTTTATCTACTGTCTCTGATCAGCTGATGCTAGAAAACAGCATTTCCCACCAGATTAATAAAGTATTAACTGACCTGACCCTAGAGAGTCACTCCATTTTTAGATAATTTAGTGAATTTGGGAATATTTGCTTTAAAAGCCTGAATTCAAGTTTTCTGCCTGAGAGGATGTTGAAAAAGTAAATGAAACTCTGCATAAAGTAACATTTTATTAAGGAATTGCTGGACAGACAACTCTATAAACAATTAAATAAAAAGTTGCTAAAAGGCAAATAAAGAAGTCATTGTTCTCCAAAAAGTCTTGTTCTTTTCCCCCCCAGCCTATACATTGTCAAAATTCTACAGTATGCATGGATGGGTTACCAATCCCCATCCTTGCCATTTTCCTTGTACATGTCAAGACATTTATGTACAAGGGTTACTGTAGAAATTAAAAAGTACTTCTTTTCTATCAAACTACAAGAACTAAAAATGTAACTTCAGTACAATTGACAAAGAAGAAACACAATGCTTTTTTTTTCTTTCATAACAGGTAAATGCGAGAAAAGTACGGTATTTTTTCTCAATATAAATACATGACGGATAAATAATGATAACGCAGAGAGAGAATCTTTTAAAACTGGCTACAACAAATAAATATTTTTTTAATGAATGTTCACTTGAACGCACATTTGCGAAAAACTCTGATTGAAGGGCCTTCCTTCAAAATAACATTTTATCTAAACATTATTTTTTTTTTTACCTTAAACTTCAAAATGTAAACTGTAAGTGCAATAATGATGCCCAGATGCAAAAGCATTTGTGTAAATTGCACTTTTAAAAAACATGAGTATATTTCCATAACATCAAGGAGTGTAGAGTAGGCCAGACACACGAAATGCTTTTAACACTAAGTTAATTGTTTTTTTAAAAAAGAAAGGGTTCTTTATGTTTTGTGTATTGTCCCAAACTACTCTAACGGATGGTTCAAACGAATAAACCCTTTTTTAAAAAATGTGCACACATTTCTGGTCCAAACATTTTTGTTCAAATATATACCCTGTATCCATTTTAAAAGTCAAGATTTGCAAAGGGAAAAAAACCACAAAAGTATATATAAAAGAATTGATGGCCTCCTATTTATGTAAACCCTTCCATTAGTGAAGGAGAGGGAGACAATGGGCATAACCATAAATAGATAGCATTCTCAATTCTATACCCTGTATCAACGATGTGCGAAAATAAGGTAGTAAACGTTTTAACAATGTCAGCAGTTGGTGTTACCTGACTGCACATTTATCAACAACAGGAAACTAGCTTAGCATTGCTGTGTGCACAGAGGGTGGTATGCTGAAGTACTTAGCAAGACATTGTATGCATGTCATTCTCGGGGATCAACGCCTTGGAGCTTTCCAAACAGTTGGAGTGGGAGAAGAAGTGATTGTAGGTGTTGGGTTTGTGTACAGATGCATCAAGAGAATCATAGAAAATTGTTGCCCCGTCAGAGGGCATGTGCTGTTGTGACATATAGAACACAATGGGTTAGTGATTCCATCTGGATCCACACAGACTTTTACGGCAGGAGGTGAAAAGAGACAGTTAGAGGATCATGAATCAATGTTTTTATGCACTTACTGGACAGGCGAGAGTGAAGAGTGCCAGCTATTCTTTCCTCTCTACAAGAGCTCTACACACTCTGCTCAGATGACAACGTGTTGCCTACAGGGGAAGAAACCTTCCTGTCATTATTCTAGCCAACTCACTAAATTCCCATTAAACACTCTACACTATTTCATCTGGAAGACCTGTTTCTATATGGGTCTTGTGGGGTGTCTAGGCTTAGGCTTTAGACATAGGCTTTGTATGGGACAAATTAAAAACAAAGGGGTCTTTTGTCCTTTCGTCATTAAGTACTGACTGTAGTCAAGATTGCAGTACAATACTATGCCAATTTTCTCCCAACTATCATCTATTCATTTCTATATCATGTCCTCATTGGGGTTGTGGGTAACTGGAGCTGATCCCAGCTGACTTTGGGCGAGAGGTGGGGTAGCACCCTAGGCTGGTCGCTTGTCAATTGCAAGCACATATAGTCAAAACAACAATTGACACAAAAAATGCACACGTATAAACCAATCAGAGCAGGGGTGTCAAACTCATTTTTGCCATGGGCCAAATTGTTGGTACGGTTTCCCTCAGAGGGCTGTTCTGACTGTGAAACCATATAAATATTTCATGACCTCATCATAATATTCAGTGGCACTGGTTAATACAGGGCGTGAGGGGCAAAAGAACAAATGTGAAATAATGAAAATGAAAAAAGAAATTACAGTTATATCAACGTATTATATGTATATCCATTTTTATACAAGTAGAATAAATGTTTACAGTTAATGATAAGGAAAATGAATTTCTTTACCTCTAGTTATCTCATTTTATTACGCAACTTCCAGTTTAGGGCGCATCGACATTTTCCCAATGATTCCACAATATTTGATATTCACCGTCGGTATTCGTGAAATACAAAAGATATTGCCGAGGTAGGGCATTGCATTCCATTTCACATTAAACAGGGTTACTGTTAAACCCTCCCACCTCCATCAAGTAACTGTAAAAAGGGTTTTGGTAACAAAACATTTTTGCAATATTTCAACATTATTTATGACATATGACAATTTGAAATTTTGGTACAGATTTTAGCAAGAATCAGGGAAGTTGATGCAAATGATTGGCTTTCACGGGACACATATGATGATGTGGCAGGCTGGATTTGGCTGGGCCTTGAGTTTGACACCTTTGATTTAGAGTATTCAATTAAACTAAGAAGCACGTTTTTGGAAAATGAGAGGAAGCCAGAGCACCCAGAGAAAACTCAAGCAAGCACGGCGAGAACATACAAACTCCACACAAAGATGTGCCAATGGATTAACTCAGATCTCCTACTGTGAGGCAGACATGCTACCCACTATTTCACGGGACTGCCTGCTCCTAACTTTCTGTATAAATTTAAAGACTGTAGAGGTACAGCGTGAGTTTTCCATTCATGATTAATGGATAAAAACAAATTACAGTAAGTGCTTTTCCAAGAGTAAAATACATTGACATATTGCTGACAGCAATGGGTAGAATATAGGGCTATACATTGATTGAGCCCATAATTGGCTGCAAAACATAAACCACTGACTTGCTCTTCTCTGTCTCTTTTCGATCTCTAACGACATCCCTTTTCGTGTAGGTGAGTCCCCAAGTGTTAGTTCAGCCTGTTAATGAGTCACATTACTTATTCTGTGTGGTCTTCCTTCGTTTTCTTACCAATGCTACAGGTGAGTGAGCTTGGGTGCCTCTTGGATTCTGCCCTGAGTCGAGGTATGGTGCGCCGAGAGCTCTGTGTACGTTGCATGAGTGGGTGGGTCGCAGGAACCTGTGGGTACCCCTCCACTCACATGATGCTGGTTCGTGGCTGACAGAGGCCCTGCACCATTGTATTCCATGGTTTGGTGATGGGATGGTGTGGGCCCAAGGTGATTTAGGCCATACATGGAGGGTCCAGAGCCAGACATGGGTTCCACATAGCTGCCACTCCCCACATAGACTGGACTATCCTGCATGTTAGTGGGTGTTCCAAAGCTGGTACTGTTGGCCTGTACTAGGCCATGGTGAGGATGTGGGTCACCGTAGTCTTGATCCTGGTGACTATACTTCTGTTGTGGAGGGCAGCCCTTCATTGGGAGATTGGAGTAGGCAGTGGACATGGAGTAAGACACTCCTTGGTGAGGTTTACCAAAGGATGGAGGAGATGGGGCATCATAGGCTGACCCACCTCCCCCAACCATTGGGTGCATTGAGTTGAGATAACTGGCAGAGGATTGCATGGGCAGAGGCGGTGAGCTAGTTGGTGAAGGCCCTCCTGAGCTAGAACTCAATCCCTTGGACTTCTGGTCCTTTTTATACTTCATGCGTCGGTTCTGAAACCAGATCTTAATCTGCCGCTCAGACAGGTTGAGCAGATTGGCCATTTCCACACGCCGTGGACGGCATAGGTATCGATTGAAATGAAACTCCTTCTCCAGTTCAACAAGTTGGCCACTGGTGTACGCTGTACGCGCTCGCTTAGATGATGCTGATGACCCGCCAGTAGGACTCTTCTCTCCGCCACTACCACTCTCACCTCCACCTGATGCTGCTGAGACAGGCAGAAGTTATTTGAGGTAGCTTAACAGGGTAATAAGAGTGACATCCAAATATAAAAATAACAGCTGTATGGAAGAGACAGAACACAAGCAAAATAACGATGAAATGAATTCTGACCCAAGGTGCGTAGTAGCGCACTTCATTTACTCTCTTACATTTACTTAAGTAGCTTTTTGGATAAATTTTACCTGTCAGAGTAGTTTTAATGCAACATACTGTTTACGTTTTTTCGTTAAGAAGAAACAGTTATTTTACCCTGCTACATTGAGCTACATTCTGCTTGCTACCTAGATTTCTATCTATATATTTTTGCTGCTCATTTTTTTTTTTTTATTTGTTGAAGAGACTCCAACCACTAGTGATATTTGACTCCATTTCACCAATAAAACACAGCCAAGCAGACACATGACCAAACAGAAACACATTTTCAAAGTGAGTCATTTAAGCTTTTTGCAGATGACGCGATTGTCTTGGCTTCATCAAGCCATGATCTTCAAATCTCACTGGAGAGGTTCGCAGCCGAGTGTGAAGATGTTGGGATGAGAATCAGCATCTCCAAATCTGAGACCATGGTCCTTAGTCAGTAAATGGTGGAGTGCCTTCTCCAGGTAGGGGATGATATCCTGCCCCAAGTGGAGGAGTTCAAGTATGTTGGGGTCTTGTTCATGAGTGAGGGAAGAATGGATCGAGACATCGACAGGCGGATCGGTGCAGCGTCTGCAAGTGATGCGGAATCTGTATTGGCCTGTCGTGGCGAAGAAGGAGCTGAGCCGAAAGGTGAAGCTCTCAATTTACCGGTAGCTCTACGGTTCTACCCTCACCTTTGGTCACAAGCTGTGGGTCAATGACTGATAGAACAAGATCGTGGATAAAAGTGGCCGAAATGAGTTTCCTCCGCGGGTATCCTGGCTCTCCCTTAGGGATAGGGTGAGAAGCGGTTCAGAGTCGAGCCGCTGCTCCTATGCATCGATACGATCCTGATGAGGTGGGTTGTGCATCTAGTTAGGATGCCCACTTGACGCCTCCCTGGTGAGGTGTTCCAGGGCTGTTATATCTAGAGGAGGCCCGGGGATGACCCAGGACACGCTGGATGGACTGTCCCCCGGCTTGCTTGGACGGAATGGCTTGGGAGAGGGAATTTTGGGCTTCCCCGCTAAAGCTGCTGCCCCCCGCGACGTGACCTCTGATAAGAGGAAGAAGACAGATGGCTGGATGGATGGACGTATTTACGTGAAGCATGGCAGAAACAACGGACAAAGCAACGGCATGCGACTCGCAGTCAGAAGAGACACAAAACCCCTGGACTCACATTCAATCTATGTTTACTACAAAAAATAAGAGCTACGTCATGCGCTGTCATCTGTGTTTGCCTCAAAAGGTCTAAATTTCAGCCTACAAAAATTTCAGCCTACAAAAAAACATGAGAAAACATGTTTTCTATTCTCTCCCTTGTGGCTCTATTGTGTTGTTTCATGAGTGTGTTTCTCGTGTTTGTATTTTTTTAATAAAGATTTGATTTACTATTCCATCCATCCATTTTCTTAATCGCTTATCCTTGCCAGGGTGTGCTGGCGCCCATCTCAGCTGACTTCTGGCGAGAGGCGTGGTAGACCCTGAACTGGTCACCAGTCAATCACAGGGGACATACAAACAAACGACACTAAGATTCACACCTACAGACAATTTAGAGTTTTCAGTTAACCTAACATGCATGTTTTTGGAATGTGGGAGGAAATCAGAGTAACTGGAGAAAACCCATGCAGGCACGAGGAGAACATGCAAACTCCACACAGGGAGGCCTGATTTGAACCCGAGACCTCGGAACTGTGAGGTAGATGTCTATTGATTTATTATTGTTTTAGTTAAAGCATTGGCAGCTGGTGGAGTTTTCAGTAAAATGAAGGGAAATGTCATTAACCCGTTCCAGCCTTCCCCAATAAATCAAAAACAAAAAATTGTAATGTGCATTGTAATTAGGAAAAATAGCACTCCATATTATTATACGGGCATGACATAAAATTAAAAATAATTATACAGTTTTTGCCACATTGCATCACTTCAATGCTGCTCCTTTGGTGTGTCCACTCTGGCCAAATGGGAGATATAAAAGATAGACAGACAGATCATAACAAGCCCAGCTGCAATATGATTGGCGCTGCATGCAGTCCTGCCTGTATGTAGGAGCCAATCATATGGCAGCAGGGAATGTCTTCCCAAGAGATCAAGTGGGATTCCCAATAACGTTTCAATTCTGACTTAGTATGGCACTAATATTAGTCATTCTACACAAAGGATGAAAGATATATGGATGTGAGTACTTGTATATTATCAGTGTACATGTTAAATGCAAGTTAAAACTCTACCATGCAAAGTGAAAGCCATACTGTATTTCAACAACACTGAGAAATGCCGCCAGCTTCTCTGGGCTCCAAGCTCATCTGAGATGGACTGACGTAAAGTGGAAAAGTGAGCTGTGGTCTGATGAATCCACATTTCAAATTGGACGTCGTGTCCTCCGAGCCAAAGAGGAAAATGACCATCGGGATTGTTATCAGTTCAAAAGCCAACATCTGTGATGGTTATGGGGTGTGTTAATGCCCATGGCATGCGTAACTTGTACATCTGTAAAGGCGCCATTCATTCTGAAAGGCGCATACAGGTTTGGAGAATCATACAGCATGCTGCCATCCAAGCAAGGTTTTTTCAGGGACGTCCCTGCTTATTTCAATGTTTTACAACAGTCTGGCATTGTAGTAAAAGAGTGTGAGTACTAGACTGGTCTCCCAGCAGTCCAGATCTATTTCAATTGAAAATGTGTGGTGTATTTTGAAGTGCAAAATACGACAACGGAGGCCGCGGACTGCTGAGCAACTGAAGTTGTACATCAAGCAAGAATGGGAAAGAATTTCACCAAAAAGCTTCAGTGATTAATTATATTATATATTATATAGAATTAATTAATTCCCAAACGGTTATTGAGTGTTGTTAAAATGAAAGATGATGTAACGCAGTCGAAAACAGACCTCTGTCCCAGGTTTTTTGGATCATGTTGCAGGCATCAAATTCATGATTAGTGAGTATTTGCAAAAAATACAATAACGTTTGCCAGTTTGAACATGAAATATATTGTCTTTGAAGTCTATTCAATTGAATATAGGTTGAAAATGATTTGCAAACCATTGTATTATTATTTTTTTTACATTTTACACAACTTCCCAACTTCATTGGAATTGGGGTTTGTATTTATTTTTAGACATGGACTCCAAAAGGCTTGCTTGAATGAACATCATTTTGTTGAATAGGGTCAGAAAATACAATTTGTACAGTAGACTGTAAATAAATACAAAAATATACCCATTCTCAAATATAACGACTTCATCTTATTTTTTAAACTCCTGCAGTAGAATAAAGTAGACTAGATCTAGAGTTGACTCTCGAGTCCTGAAATCCTTCCCACTCAATCGCATTGTAAGGACACAAGTCCTTGGCGATGGAAACAGGTTACTGGAGCGGTGATTTCCTTACTCGTGTTAAATTGTGGCTGAGTTGCATGAAATAGTTTGTAATAATGGTAAACATTTTCACTGTGTGCTACCAACATTAGCATGCTCCTGCTTGTTACTTGATTTTAACTGCATGAAAGTCAACATTTGTTCTAGTACTTAAAGTACAAGCTGGTCGGCATAACTTACAATTGCCATGGCTTTTATTGAGTTGTCCATTTCTTTCATAAAATCCAAAGACGCTCCAAATTTTGGATTTTTAATTTCCTGGTGTATTGAAAATCATCCACTCGTGCTGGTGCTATTATCAATATTGACATCCATTTTTATTTGTTTTTCGTTGTCATTGTCGGCCATGTTACTAGTAGTTGTTCTGCTTTGGGTTGCGAACATAATGTTAATCCGGCACAGAGGGCGGCGTAACTGTGTGCCAGGTGCAGGCCTGTGTTGGAGATTTTGGAGAACATCGCAGCCCAGCGGCTCTGCGGATGGACAGACCAGCACAGCCCAGCAGATCTGCGGGTGGACAAGCTGCGCCACTATGGATGTGTTTACAGCCGACTTAATTTGCCACCAATCAGAGCAACTCCTCTCATTGCCTTTAAATGTGGCACAATAGTAGTCTCGACAGAGACATCTCTGTGCAGAAGAGGACAATAAATAATCACAGCAATCCGTGCGTGAGTGGAGCATCACTATTCTTGGTGTGGCAACAGACAATGGAGTGGGTACCCTTGTTAAATACAGAATGAGCTGGTGGTAACTGCTGGCAACTTAAATATGTCCATGGACCTTAGTATTTGTCTGTCTGTGCCCTAATCAAATTCACCAAAATCGTGTTAGACCAGTGGTCTACCTTGCTTGCACCAAGATTTAGATGTGGTGTGAGTAGGCGTACATTTAGACAGACTTTTTGCCACCAAATTTTCAGTCCACCGGGCGCATCTCCAAGGACATACCTTCTCTGTGCCTGAACGCCCAATTTGGTGCAGACCGGTCTTCAAAATCGACAAACACGTGAAGCAAGCCTTGCGTTTGCACGAAAATCAGAATCCGCCGGCATTTGCGCCCCGCAGCAGATACCCTGTCTCCGAAAGAGCCCCTTGTCTCGCGATAGCCGATCCATACCTCTAAACTTAATTCAACTAACGATCCATGGATGATACGTTTTGATTTAGAAGTCTGCTACCGACACAGCTGTATCTGACACCTTTATGAACGACTAGCTAGTCGTATCAGTTTATCGTTCAGAACCTTAATTTGTAACTTTTTAATTTATCCTTGCTGCAAAACGTACAGCAAAAACATTTGGGTACAACAGTAACACAGACTACAAAAATGATAATGTAAACAAGACTGTCTGACAGCGCTGTGAGGTCTCCAGCCGCTAGCTTTAACATTGTTTGTTATTAAGAACAACTTGAAGTGTAACTAAGCAAAAATCTGTATTTTGTTTCTAAATACATTAAATATGTTTGAAGGGAAGGGAAGGACAGGACAAGATAGGACAAGACAAGGACAGGAGAAGACGCATGCAGGACAAGGGTTGTGAACCCGGCTGTACAACTGAAGTGTGGTGGGAGTCACTATGTAAATTATAAGCATCTATAGGACCACAGTGTGAGTGAGGGGATACCCAAGCAATTTGCATATTCATGAGTTATTTGTCGCAATAGGTTAGTGGCCCCACACCCAGCAAAAAAGTCCCAGGGGTGTGTGCCTGCAGACACAAGCAAGTGCATTGACACCGTTTCGCATGCACAATGACTGACAGAAGTGTTCTGTAATTGCTGTGCCTGAGGACCCCACCCAATCAATCAAGAGGCGGTATCGGGCACAGGAGTCCACCCGAGAACAGCCCTGCGTCCACCCGAGAACACCCCACCGATGGACCCAGGGCAGTCCGCTGGCCTCACCGAGGCACCACGACAACCGGCCACCCAGAGGTGGCCGCAGGGACCCAATGCCACACCCCCAGCAAACCACACACCCCCACCACCCCACACGCCCCGCTACCGCCACCCCCAGGAGAGCAAAACGCCCCCATAACCTGCAGGGCTCACGATGAAGCCAGTCCCTGCCCAACCCAAGGTTGGGACGGTGTCCCTTGTTTGTTGGAAAGGAAGCAGCTGCAGATGATGAGAGGAGAGCCCCAACGACAAGCAGTCATCCAGCCCGGGGGGCCCAGCCTCAGGAGCACCATCATGAAGCTTGTGAGAACCCCCACACCCCTGTTACTATGGCTGCCAGGTCCCGGACTAGCAGTAATTCGCCCTACCCTGTGTATCAGTGCCCCCCCTCCAAAATCTGGAGAGGCCAGTGAGCCGGGGGGGACAGGACTTCCAGCCATTGCTGCCTAACAGCTAAATCCCCCCCCCCTCCCCCCCAAGACTCACTGCCCCCCAGAGATGGGTGTATGCGGTGCATTAAAAGAAATGGGGATGAGTGTGTGTTATGCATTAAAATCCTGGGCGGTAGGCAGGGCGGAGGGGGCACCCGGACCGGGAAACATCACTGACGTACTGAAACCCAGTCTGACACCCATACCCTCCCGACCCCATTCCAGTCCCTCAGGAACCCCTGGATATGTATAGTATGTGTTCCCAGATGTGACTAGTGAGAAAAATATTTACAGTGAGTGGTGTGAGTGTGGCGGCATGGTGCCCGACTGGTTAGAGCGTCAGCCTCACAGTTCTGAGGACCCGGGTTCAATCCCCGGCCCCGCCTGTGTGGAGTTTGCATGTTCTCCCCGTGCCTGCGTGGGTTTTCTCCGGGCACTCCGGTTTCCTCCCAGATGCCAAAAACATGCATTAATTGGAGACTCTAAATTGCCCGTAGGCATGACTGTGAGTGCGAATGGTTGTTTGTTTCTATGCGCCCTGCGATTGGCTGGCAACCAGTTCAGGGTGTACCCCGCCTCCTGCCCGATGACAGCTGGGATAGGCTCCAGCACGCCTGCGACCCTAGTGAGGAGAAGCGGCTCAGAAAATGGATGGATGGATGGTGTGAGTGTGTGCTAGGTGAGTGATTAAGAGGCATGGCTCCTGCAGGTCGGGCCCATTAGGCAGGACAACCACCGACAAAGAGGGCTGCCCCTCCCAGCCCTGCAACACCGACCCCAGGACTCCCCCCACATTCCAGCCAGTAGCCAGAGTGGAGGACCAACGTGGCTGACTGGTTAGAGCGTCTGCCTCACAGTTCTGGGGGTTCAATTCCCAGCCCCGCCTGTGTGAAGTTTGCATGTTCTCCCCGAACCTGCGTGGGTTTTATCCAGGCACTCCGGTTTCCTCCCACATCTTAAAAACATGCATGGAGGTTAAGTGACAACTCTAAATTGCCCGTAGGCATGACTGTGAGTGCGAATGGTTGCTTGTTTCTGTGTGCCCTGCGATTGGCTGGCAACCAGGGTGTACCCCGCGTCCTGCCCGATGACAGCTGGGATAGGCTCCAGCACGCCCGCGACCCTAGTGAGGAGAAGCGGCTTAGAAAATGGATGAATGGATGGAAGGAAAGGTGACCAGCTATCTGTGTAATTGATTTTTTTCGTTCCGCTGTTATTTTTTTCTAACGCAATATATTCTATGATTAGATTTAGCCAGTGATTGATGTTAATAGCTTGTTTGTTTTTCCAGTTTAATTTTTTTTTAAGGTGGATGCGATTATTGGGTTCTTGAAGCATTTATGGCATTTAAGAAATAAATGGGAGTTTTGGGAGTTTGATGTTGTTGCAATCTATCTGTTCCAGTTTTAGCCAAGAAAGATGCACCTCATTGTGGTGCATCCATTTGATGAGATATTGTAATTGGTTAGCTAAATAATGTGTTTAAAGTTGGGAGCATTTAGGCCTCACTCTAAAACTAATTCATCCATCCATCCATCCATCCATTTTCTGAGCCGCTTCTCCTCACTAGGTTCGCGGGCGTGCTGGAGCTTATCCCAGCTATCATCGGGCAGGAGGCGGGGTACACCCTGAACTGGTTGCCAGCCAATCGCAGGGCACATATAAACAAACAACCATTCACACGCACATTCACACCTACGGGCAATTTAGAGTTGCCAATTAACCGACCAAGCATGTTTTTGGGATGTGGGAGGAAACCGGAGTGCCCAGAGAAACCCCACACAGGCACGGGGAGAACATGCAAACTCCACACAGGCGGGGCCCGGGATTGAACCCCGGCGGTCCTCAGAACTGTGAGGCTGACGCTCTAACCAGTCGCCCAACGTGCCGCCTAAACTAATTATATTTTTCTTATTTTTTGAATAAAAATGTATTATGGCAGAATCTAATGTTTGAAACCATTTAAATGTGGTCTTAAATGGAATCGTTGAGAATAAATAGTTTATTTGAGGTAAGGTTTTCATTTTTATTGTGGCTATTCTTCCCAGTCGTGATATAGGCAAGTTATTCCAGCGTTTTAAGTCAGAAGTTGTGTGTAATTTAGATTGGTTAGCTCTGTGAGTTTTGGCGAAATATTAATACCTAAATATTTAATGTTTCCTATAGGAATGGGGTAATCTGGGATTTGATCTGCAGGATTCCATGAGTTTTCTGTTATTGGGAGTAATGTTGATTTTTTTTTTCCAGTTAGAGTAATCAGATATTTGTGAAAATGTTTTAATGAGATTGAAGACTTCCTGAAGAAAATACTTGGGTTCCTGTAAATAAAGAAGAATATCATCATCATACAGATTGATTTTGTGTCCTGTCACTGGTGAGCAGATACCTTTAATATTAGCATTCTGACGTATACCGGTAGCAAGAGGTTTGATGAATATTGCAAATAGGCTATTTTTTTTTAAAAGTCAATTAATTACTTTTCTTTATTGCGGTGAAATTGATTCGCAATAAATTTTCCTACAATAATAAATCTTATTGTACTCAAAGTTAGTGTATCTTAACTGTTGTTGTAGAAAATCTGTTCTTTTTGATGAGATGGCGTTTAATTGATGTTTTGGCTTTTGATGTTGGTTTCTAAGCGTATCTTTTGTTTTTTCTTGTATGATATGACTCGACCTCTCAATACAGCTTTCCCGGTTTACTACAGCAGAGATGGGGGTATGGTTGGGGAGTCATTGAATTTCAAAAACTCGTCCCATTCCTTCCTCATGAAAGAATCAAAGTCCAGGTCCTTCAATAGCGACGTGTTAAAGCACCATGTTGGTCGGGGTCCCGGATTTGACAAAATTTTTAGATTGAGAGAAATTGGTGCGTGGTCACTGATGATGATTGGATGTATTTTGCAGGTAATTATTTGAGCTGCCGAATTGTTTGAGAGAAAAAAAAATATTCTTGAGAAAGAGCAGTGAACCGACGAGAAAAATGTCTCTTCTCTTTTTGTACGTTTTTTTCAGCCGCCACATGTCAACAAGTCCAAAGTCATCCATATACTGCTCTAATATATTGGCGCATTGTGGCTGATTGGTATTTGACGTTGTTTTGTTATGCTATGCTGCTCAGTTGTGAGTTAGCAGTGGTTCGCATCTATAACAAGGCACATTTACAATTCCAGCATGCAATTGGCAAGCTAACGATGACTACACCCCGAAAATTCGTCTTCACTGGATGCCTCAATTTACAGAACAGCTCGGTGATGTTATTTAAGCTCTCAAAAAAATTAGGAAATAAAAAGAAGACACATGAAGATAGTGAGCTGAATAGCAAACCACCACCCGACTCTTCAGTGCGCATTTTATGAAGGATAGTTTTGTAAACTTTCACCAGAGACAACATGGCTTCATAGGTAACTTGATAATAGTGAATGGGGCAGTGCCAACTATCTCTCTACCTCGACTTATTCCTACCGTCCCGCTGTCTTCAGGCGCCGTGTTTGGCTGTGAAATTACTTTATGTCACCAACAATGAGGGTAAGGTGACTTGTGTGCTTATTTTTACGATTATAGTCCACAATAATTATAAAATTTTGAAGTTGAGCCTCCTTACGTGATTTTACATCATATAAGCACACACTCACACACTACACCACGGACTGGTCAATGGCCAATTGCAGGGCACCAATAGACAAACATCGACAAACAATCATTCAAACTCACATTCAAACAAAACTAAGGATAATTTAGAGTCTTCAATTAATCAAACACAGGTGTTTTAGGAAGTTGGGAGGAAACCAGAGTAAAACCCACTCTAAACAGGAAGGCCAGAGCCTGGGTACGAACCAATGACCTCTGAACTGTGAGGCAGATGTGCTAAATGTGCTTATCAGTCATCCACTGTGCCACATATATAAATGTTTTTGGAAATATTCTTATTGTATTATTACATCTTTATTTGATTTTATTTTCATGTAATGTGGTGACAACCGTGAGTGGTGGGGCAGCAAAAGAGCACTCTCTATCGACTAGCTGCCATTGAGTTAATTTGATACTGTTGTAGAATATCTGAAGTTACTTAATTATACTCTATATTTTTGTTCAGTTGATTAAACAAATAGTAAGGCACTCAAGAGTTACTCTGCACTTGACTAGATTTTTCATTGAGTACTTACTCTTACTCAAGTAACTGTTTGGAGGACTACTTTTTACTTTTACCTGAGTAAAAGTAATCTTACTTGAGTACAATTTGTTGGCACTCTAACCTCTGCATCAAACAGAGGCAGAAATATAAACCCTGCATTCTTAGATGGGGATACAATATACTGTGCAGCTAGAGCATAGTGTCTCCTGATATTAGTTGTCACCACTTGATAACCATGGCAGTTATTAAGAGACAAAAGTCCTGTTACTGGTCATGGGCAGCTAAATTACATCTTGGCCAGAAAGACAAACCCCCGCAGCAACAACAGCGGTAGCAGAAAGAATATGAGCAGAAATCGTGCACATATGGCCTAAAATTCACATTTAGTTCATTTAACTACACATTACTGGAAAGATAGTGCTGAATGCAAATTTTAGGAGAATGTTGCTTGACATAATAAAGAGGCAGGCTTTATAAAAGGATTGTATGTTTGTATTTCTGCTAGGGAACCCATTCAGATTCTAGCAAAATGGCAATGATGTGTCATTAAATCAAGAATCAAGTAATTTACTTGACTGGGTGTATAGAAAATATATCTAGGCTAAAAGTAATATATTTTATTTATTTATTTTATAGATACTTTAGAATAATTATTAGCTTTTTCATAATAGTAATGAATCAAAATAAAATGTGTTGATGGGAAAGCAAAGAAAGATAATAGGTGAAAAAAGTTGCTTTTAAGGAAGGACTTTTAGAAGATGGAAACATTTGATGAAAGGAGGATGGAAGCGCAAAAGATATTCAATTATTTGGTTGCTAGTTTGCAGAGTGTTAACAATGAAAAAGATGGATAAAACACACCGTTACCCGAGTTGTTGCTGGGTGAACAGTTTTTCTGCTTGTTTGCCTGGCGGGACTCTTTCATCCAGGGAAAGATCTGCTTGGCCAATGCTGGGTTGGGGGGTAGCGAGGAGGAGGAGGAGGAGGAAGTGGAGGATGATGTGGAGGAGCAGGAATTTGATGACCGATTGGGGCCTGATTTGGGGACTGATGAGGTGCTAGCACTGCTCCCTGGCTGCTGAGCTCCGGTACTACCATCGCTTGGATTGGGGGCCAATGGCGGGGACACTTTAGAGCCAGTGTGGTGCTCAGGTGGCAGGGTGGGCCTCATGCAGCTGCCATTCGGCTCCTTGTTTTTAACTAGCTGTTGCTGCTGGTGGTGCCCGCTGCTACCACCTAATGACTGCAAAGAGCAGGAGGATCGGTGGTAAGAGTCAACATCCAGATGGGTTCCTGACTGGAAGGCTGGTAGATGATGAGACCCCGGGACTTCATAGCCCCCGAAGCCGTTGGCAGGTGCAGTTGTTTCCCCCTGCGCCTGATAGGACACATAGCCACCAAAAAGAGTTGAGTTGTCGTAGTATGTTGTCTTCTGCATGTCTGAGAAATGCAGCAATGTCTTCTTTAGCTCCGGCCGTTGTTGAAAACCACTGCCGGAAGACCATTTGGCACCAGGGGTCACGTGACAGTGTCTCTCCAATGACCCCCTCCAATCTGACCTGAAAGGTTAGGAAAAACAGAAACAAGAAATGAGAGAGATAAATCCATCTTCTGCCACTGAAAGGCGCCATGACATGAAAAGAAACCTGCTCTTTTCTTCCCTCACCTCCTGCCCCCCACACCCCTCCCGCCCTTCTGAGCCAGAGCACAGGCTGCAGATGCTCTAGTGGAGGGGGCATGAGGAGGACAGACCTCTTTCTTTACACACACACACACACACACACAGAGAGAGAGACGTCATAAAAAGACATACACAAATGCACTTACACACACACTATGTAGGCAAAGACTGAATGTTAAATCAGGGGGACATTAATGCATGAGTAATGCTTAAAATATAACACAGTATTTCTGAAATAATATTGTAACAACATTAGCAAGGCGGCATGGTGGCCGACTGGTTAGAGCGTCTGCCTCACAGTTCTGAGGACCGGGGTTCAATCCCTGGCCCCGCCTGTGGGGAGTTTGCATGTTCTGCCTGTGCCTGCGTGGGTTTTCTCCGGGCACTCCGGTTTCCTCCCCCATCCCAAAAAGTCCCAAAAAAGACTCTAAATTGCCCGTAGGTGTGAATGTGAGTGTGAATGGTTGTTTGTTTATATGTGCCCTGCGATTGGCTGGCAACCAGTTCAGAGTGTACCCCGCCTCCTGCCCGATGATAGCTAGGATAGGCTACAGCACTCCTGCGACCCTTGTGGGGATAAATGGCTTAGATAATGGATGGCTGGAACATCAGCAAGAAAATGAAAACTAAAAATTGTATCATTAACTATTAAATTCAAGTAAACACATCCAGTGTGTTTTTTTATTCATTGATGTAAGACACATTATTTGCTATAGGACACATTTCCTTGCACTGATTCAGTCTTTGCAAATCATGCTCTTTGAGGTTTTTGTTTTATGATAAAGATATATCCTCGTCCCTCTGTTGTTATTCATAATGACTGTGAAAATTTGTGTAATGTTGGAGGAAAATTGGTCAGTCTACGTAGGCTGTGTTCTAACATTTAGGTAGCCTATTTCTTTCAGTGTAGCATTGGATTTGAGGCCTGCCTCTTGCCTCATTGGTGCTCATTTAAATGCTGTCATTGTCACACTTAACGTAACATATTTTAATGTTTATATAATGTAACATAAATGTATTCAGACATCATGATCATGCATTGAATTATGTTTTTTTTATTGCAGAATCTATATCATTGATTTTTTTATATATATAGATATTGAGATAAATAGCTATAAAGACACTAGCTAGGTATTAGGTAGGCATGCAAGCAGACAGACAAACGAACGGACAGACAGGTAGATATAGATAGGTAGGTAGGTCGGTAGACAGATACAGTGAAAAATAGTCATAGACATTTGAATGTATTTAATTCGAACATGGCGGTTGCACATGAATGAAATATGTTAACCTAACATATTAGTTGATTCTTTTCTAGGAAAAGAGGGGGAAATTGCATTAGTTTACCACATTTTAATCAATGTGCAACTGAAAATGTACTTTTTCAGTGAAGATTGGTAGATAGATAGATAGATAGATAGATAGATAGATAGATAGATAGATAGATAGATAGATAGATAGATAGATAGATAGATAGATAGATAGATAGATAGATAGATAGATAGATAGATAGATAGATAGATAGATAGATAGATAGATAGATAGATAGATAGATAGATAGATAGATAGATAGCTTTCGTTCCTCCCCTGGAGCTAATATTGTATCGAAGGAGGTACAGCGGAATAATACAGGAACTGTATTATGCACTTCGGAACCAATTCTTTGTTCATTAAAATTGCACTGATGTTAATTGTGATTCGTTTTAGTACATGACAAATGTTCTGTAAAGAAAATATACATCATCAGTATTAAAGTAAATTGAGATACCAAGCCACAAAGAGGGTATGAGTCTATGAAATACCAACAAATGAAAAACAAATTAATAATTGCGAATTTTACACTTGTTTAAACTTCGTGTTTTTATTATTTGCATGCTTCTTTTTTTTTTTTTTTTTTTTTTTTTTTATCGGAGATGACACAGTCCAGTCCCTCTCTGGCTCTCAGCACGTCACACATGTCACCCATTTATCTTCTGCTTGACAAGCTGGAATCCTAATTATTTACTCTGAGGAATAGTCGCAAGCAGAGGGGGGAGAAAAAAGAGAGCGAGACCATGGCAGTGAGGGTAGGAGGACTATGTTATTAAATCATAGCTGTTTCACCATTAAAACGGGCCACGTAATATCTCTGCCCCTGGCTTGTAAGGGCTAGAGCTTAATACAATCACCAACTTTCTGATACGTCTCCCTGAATAATACACTCATAGTGACACAGACACCCAAACAAAACAAGAGAGAGAGAACGGGAGGGAGAGGTCGTCCTTGGTATCCAGTAACTGTTTCATCCTGTGATATAAAATTACAAATGGCGCCTGCCATGACGCACCGTGCAAGATGGGAGACGGGAAGCAAGTATATATTTTTGAACAATATGGGATGTTTTCAAATTACGACAAAAAAGGGGTAATTCCATTTAGTACATAAACAATAAAATACTCTGCAGATCAGTGTTGTGGTGATGTGCTGCATGCTATTGACGTGTCATAAAACAATAAAAAGAATTGGGGGCGGAAAAAATACTATGTGCAACAATAAATAAATACACTGAAAAAAATAATTTGATCATGTACATCGGGTGCACATGATTAAAATTAGGTAAAGTGACATCATTTAGTGTATTCTCTTTTAAAATAATAGAATAATATACAGCATGTTCGTTTAACACATTTTTATCATGTGGAACCGATGTACATATTCGAATTAAATCAATTAAAATGACTTTCCCCCCGCCCCAGGGTACATAAATGAATAAATTTAGCTCTACGTGGATGCTGGAACCCCAAAGAAAAAAAATATATGAGTCATCACTGGTAATATATATATTTTGTAAAAAAAAATCACAGGGAGTGAATGAGTGTAAACTGGAAGATAAATATGAGAAGAGAGAAAAAAAGAGCATGTAGAATAAGGTGGCGGGAGATTGGGGGTGGGGGTAAAACAGTTTAAAGCATATAGTGAACTCTTGTTGAACCGGCATTGAAGTCATACGGGTTATAAATAACCGAGCCAGCCCCCAACTCATGATATTTCTGCTTTTGCTGTTTGCGCTTGTGATTTAGCGCCTGGCCTGCCCGTTGCGTGGTGGGGCATGCTTACCTTTATTAGCACCGGCGGTCCCGGTATAATCCCGAAAGGACCCAGCAAAATCGCATAACAGATGAGTCGTCACTGAGTCTTTTCATTAAGCATGCTAAATAATGAAATTTGTGAAGAATCCTGGCGTTTCCCGGTCCTCCTCGATTTTCTGCGCAAGCTTCACCGATGTTTTCTCGCCTAGCAGACCACCGCCACCACAACACGACCACCACCTCCTCCTGGCGCCAGCGGCCGCGGAGGGCGGCAAGCCGGACGCCGTGTGACATGAACGGTCAGCGGATGAGGGAGGTGGACGAATGCAAGATGTCGGTGATGGAAGGGGGTCGAAATACAGGTGGAATTAACGCACAGGGTCTGATAGCCTACAGACAGGCTATTGCTAAACTGAACAAGCTTACCGGGAGCCCGCCTGCTGCCTGCTCGAGACCCCCCAACCGAGCGCCCACCCGCCCACCTCCCCTCCACTCCAGTACCAACGCTGCCTGCCTGCTTGCACCGCTGCTGGTTGATAACAATAGTCTTAAATGTCTTTCTTTTTCAGTGCATATCACTCAGACCACCCAACACAGCTAGCCCGAAGGAACAAACCCGCAACACAAATTGGAGCGCATTTATGATTCAACTATCATGGCTTTTTTTTTTATTTCCTTTCTCCGATCTCTCCCTGGGTATTCTGAACGTCTCACTGCACCTCTCGATCTGTGCTCCAGCCTCACTGACGCTTCCACACCAAAAAAAGAATGTTTTTTTTAAAGTGCTGTAGTGGTGATATACTATATATACTATACTGTACATATAAGTACATAAATTGGTGAAGTGGAATTGTTGTTGTTGACTCCACGTTGACTCTGTCTGAAATGAACCAAAAATATGATATCCCGGGTCCCCACCATGTAGCTAAGCTTCGCTCACAGAATAATGTTCAATTGAACATGAAGGCATTTCAACTACTAAATGTAATGCTTGTTCCGTTTCATTTGATTCCAAGAAAAGAAACGCTTTTCACTTTATACCGTCAGCTACAGATCCGGTGCATGCACGGACACGCAACTTTATAGGCTCGAATGCTAGAAAATGCAGCTATTATTGGATACTTATAATTTATATACTTATAACTTACTTATAATTACACCTTTGAACATAATAACAAGGTTGTTTGCTGGTAAGAAGAGTTCACACTTGGCCTTTTTAATCTAAACTGGTTTTTGAATGGAACAAACTGAGCAGGGAACACTTTCATCCATGAAAATGTTTTGGGACTTTGATATTTACAAAATGTTTGTTTGTTTGTTTGCTACACCGAAAAAAGCCATCTAATTAAATACACTTAACACATACAAATGTGAGCTGTAGTCCAACATCCTATTACATTTTAGCCCTCATTTGAATTGGTGCATCGTTCAGATTGCAGATCATTTTGACGAAAACGGAAAAATAATGAATGAGCGTTATAGTTACGTCATATAATGCAATATCTATGACCTAGTGGGGGAAAAACTGACGAATGTATACACTAGGCTCCTTGTGTGCTGCTGAACATCATATCCATGAATGCCACATATTTGGTTGCTATATGTGCTACTTCTTCCTTTACAAGGATCATGACAGTCGGTTTTCATTGACACAGCGTGTGACGTTGTATGCACACCAAAGAGACAAAAATTAAATAACATTCTCAGTATGTTGTATGCTGGAAATTAGAGCAAGGCAGAATTTTGGATCTGTGTTGAATCTCACTGTGAAGCTGGCCTTAATGTTGTGGTTTATTATATACGTATTTAGTTTTATGAGACACGTGACATAGACTGCAGACGTTCTCATTGTTGAGTTGTTTGTCGCCATTTATTTGCTAGTGTTTGGTTACATAAGAGCAATAAAAGTACACTGCTGAGTTAACAGGAACACTCTTTTTCCCTTTTGAAAAAAACTACGGCCCGCGGGCTAAAACCGGACCGCTTGGGGGTACAATCCGGCCCCCAGGATGAATCTGCAAGTAGAAAAAATACAGAAGAAATTGTGGTGGTGAGGACTAAGGATAATTTTGAGAATTATTATGCTCATGGGCGACAGAGTGGACGACTGGTTAGTACTGATTAGTGCCTCACAGTTCTGAGGACCCGAGTTCAAATCCGGCCTTGCCTGTGTGGCGTTTGTATGTTCTACCCGTAGCTGCGTGGGTTTTCTCCGGGTCCTCTGGTTTCCTTCCACATCCCAAAAACATGCATGGTAAGTTAATTGAAGTCTCTAAGTTGCCCGTAGGTGTGAATGTGAGTGTAAATGGTTGTTTGTTTACAGGTATATGTGCCCTGCGATTGGCTGGCGACCAGTTCAGGGTATATTCCACCTTTCGCCCAGAGTCAGCTGGGATAGGCTCCAGCACGCCCGCGACCATAGTGAGGATAAGCAGTGTGGAAAATGAATGAATTAATTAATTATGCTCACGTAAACAATGGAATGGTAATAATTCCTAGGTCTTCATAAATTGATTTAATTTTAAAGTACAATACTATCCTTTTGGCGGCACGGTGGCCGACTGGTTAGAGCGTCAGCCTCACAGTTCTGAGGTGCGGGGTTCAATCCCCGTCCCCGCCTGTGTGGAGTTTGCATGTTCTCCCCGTGCCTGCGTGGGTTTTCTTCGGGCACTCCGGTTTCCTCCCACATCCCAAAAACATGCATTAATTGGAGACCCTAAATTGCCCGTAGGCATGACTGTGAGTGCGAATGGTTGTTTGTTTCTCTGTGCCCTGCGATTGGCTGGCAACCAGTTCAGGGTGTACCCCGCCTCCTGCCCGATGACAGCTGGGATAGGCTCCAGCACGCCCGCGACCCTAGTGAGGAGAAGCGGCTCAGAAAATGGATGGATGAATACTATCTTTTTAAATTACATATATCAGCAACTTAAAGTGTTGTGCCTTAAACTACAATTACTTTGATCAGTTATTATGCACACATGTACAACCCCAATTCCAATGAAGTTGGGACGTTGTGTTAAACATAAATAAAAACAGAATACAATGATTTACAAATCATGTTCAACCTATATTTAATTGAATACACTACAAAGACAATATATTGAATGTTCAAACTGATAAACTTTATTGTTTTTAGCAAATAATCATTAACTTAGAATTTTATGGCTGCAACACGTTCCAAAAAAGCTGGGACAGGTGGCAAAAAAGACTGAGAAAGTTGAGGAATGCTCATCAAACACCTGTTTGGAACATCCCACAGGTGAACAGGCTAATTGGGAACAGGTGGGTGCCCTGATTGGGTATAAAAGGAGCTTCCATGAATTGCTCAGTCATTCACAAGCAAAGATGGGGTGAGGTTCACCTCTTCGTGAACAAGTGCGTGAGAAAATAGTTGAACAGTTCATGGACAATGTTCTTCAGCGTACAATTGCAAGGAATTTAGGGATTTCATTATCTACGGTCCATAATATCATTAAAAGCTTCAGATAATCTGGAGAAATGACTGCATCGAAGCGGCAAGGCCGAGAACCAACATTGAATGCCCGTGACCTTTGATCCCTCAGGCGGCACGGCATCAAAAACCGACATCAATGTGTAAACGATATTACCACATGGGCTCAGGAACACTCCAGAAAACCAATGCATCCGGAAGTGCAACTTGAAACTCTACTACGCAAAGCAAAAGCCATTTATCAACAACACCCAGAAAAGCTCCCGGCTTCTCTGGGCCCGAGCTCATCTAAGATGGACTGATGCAAAGTGGAAAAGTGTTCTGTGGTCCGATGAGACCACATTTCAAATTGTTTTTGGAAATTGTAGACGTCGTGTCCTCCGGGCCCAAGAGGAAAAGAACCATCCGGACTGTTATGGACACAAAGTTCAAAAGCCAGCATCTGTGATGGTATGGGGCTGTGTTAGTGCCAATGGGATGGGTAACTTACACATCTGTGAAGGCACCATTAATGCTGAAAGGTACATACAGGTTTTGGAGAAACAGATGCTGCCATCCAAGCAACGTCTTTTTCATGGACGCCCCTGCTTATTTCAGCAAGACAATGCCAAACTGCATTACAACAGTGTGGCTTCGTAGTAAAAGAGTGTGGGTACTAGACTGGCCTGCCTGCAGTCCAGACCTGTCTCCCATTGAAAATATGCGGCGCATTATGAAGTTTAAACTACGACATCGGAGACCTCGGACTGTTCAACAGCTGAAGAATTCCACCTACAAAGCTTCAACGATTCGTGTCAAACGTTTATTGAATCTTGTTAAAAGAAAAGGTAACACAGTGGAAAACATGACCCTGTCCCACCTTTTTGGGAACGTGTTGCAGCCATAAAATTCTAAGTTAATGATAATTTTCTAAAAACAGTTGGAACATTAAGTACCTTGTCTTTGTCGTGTATTCAATTAAATATAGGTGGAACATAATTTGCAAATCATCGTATTCCGTTTTTATTTATGTTTACCACCACATCCCAACTTCAGTGGAATTGGGGTTGTCTAAAGAAATCTGAGATTGTTTTGTAAAATGATTTTTTCAATGTCATCAAATCGAAAGATTTTACGAATGTACTCATTTTGTTTTGCATTAAAACAAAGGGAAAACGTATTGTTGTTCATTATTATATTAAGTATGGTATGATTTTAGTGGTCCAGTCCCATTGACGTCAAAATAGGCTGTATGTGCCCCCTGAACTACAATGAGTTTGACACCCCTGGTATTGATCCTGTATTTCCATTCAACCATCCATCCATTTTCTTTATATCCTGTACTTCAGGATATAGCAAACTGCACCCTGGATTGGTCACCAGTCAATCACAGGGCACATAGTGAAACAGGCAACCGTTCACACTCTCATTCACACCATAACTGAGGGGGAAATTAACCCATTCAGGCCTGCACGGCACTAATGTGAATATATATCACACTATCAGTGATTATTACACAAGTCGTTGTTATCATCTCCCTTTACAACAATGCAAAATAGCATGCATGAATAAAGACACCAAAAGAGGTGTGACAGAAAACAACATCTTCTAGAGTAGAGCACTCATTAAGTGTAGACAGAATTTGAATCTGCTTGTAAAGAATATAGCAGCAAACTAAATGAGCTCAAACATAAAAATAAAAAGGAGCATTGTATACTACAACCACACATTCTCACAGCCTGCTCAGAATCCAATCCGTTATCTCTTTTCTACTCCCCTCTATTTTTTTTATTATGGGGGACGTTTGGATTCAGGTAAGATTTATGAGATCTCTCACATGCGCGCGCTCGTGTACGTGTGCGTGTGAGTGTGAATATAGACCGAGTTAAAAGCAGAGAGCATTTGTTGTTGGCAGCTGAAATGAGAGGATGAGCTCCGTGTAGGTGGAAGAAGGTGGGAGCCGAAAATGTGCAAGTCTGCAACGTTTTGATTCAACGAAGCCTTTTGTGCCAATTGAAGGATCTGCTAAGACCACGTTACTCATTAACCAAACATATAATCAGCATTTTTCCACACCGTACAACAGTGTGGGGGAGAGATGTGCATCCAGAGGGGATTTACTTGTGCACGCTTGTAAATGCACGCCAATGAGTGCGAAGAATGGCGCTTGATTTTTCTTTTTCTTGAACAATTCAATGTTTTGTGAGTCGCGGATCCAACATTTCATAGTGCCTCGGGAAATAATGTGGTTTTCTCAAGGAGCCCACACAAGGAGATGCATCGATATGTGTGATTTAACAAACCTCCAAATGGGGTCTTGTGCATTCATATACTTTTCGATTGAAAAGTATATGAATGCATTTCTTGGGCAATATTTTCACGAGTTCTTATTATGGCTGAGTTATCCTGATCCAAGTGCTGAAACGTCCTCCCAGTGCCAAACCTTATATATTTACATACCATTTCGAACGATTTTAGGAATATTTCTGTGCCTGTTTTACCGCTTTACATTTGTATAAATGCGTGTTAAATATATTGGAAACCTAATAAGGACAATATGGAGATAGTCTTTGTTATATAAATCATATTGTAGGAATTTACATTTGACACATTTTGCATTTGAACAGTGTTCGAACTGACTTTTACGTTAATAAAAAAATACAACGCAAACAAATACATAATGCATTGGAAGTATTATTCTGAAACTATTTTAAACATCGAGCACTAGTAAGTCTACATGGCTTACATACTGGACATAAACACATTTAGAGTGCCATGGCAATAGATTCTAACTTTGTTGGAGAAAAAATACGGGGTGAAACTTACCGAGAGCTAATCTTCTAAATCCTGGTATTTTGATGGAAAAGGGCAGCCTCCTCAAATCTCCTAAAAACTGGTGTTGGGGGGAGACAGTGGAGGAATAGAGGAAAGGAGGGAGGGGGGGGGGGGGACATGGCATTATAAGATCTTGCAAATCCAATAGAGAACAGAATCCTAGTGTAGTTTAATTGACAGGTATCCTGACCATAAACTATACCCCACTGTCATATCCCGGAACCAAGCAACATGAGCAGATAAAGCTGCACTAAGTATCGAAGTGGACTTTATTGATTCTGAACATTGTATTAATTACATAAAACCATTGATGTAGTCCCCAATTGATGCATTCACCGTCCCATCATCGAAAGTGATATATATATATAAACAATACAATAAATTAAAACGTGTGTGTGTATGTGTGAGTGTGAGTGTGTGTGCGTGTGTAAGTGTGAAAAGTTCTGATGCAAATTCGTTTCGTAAAAAAAAAAACCCTAGTTCGTTTTGTAAAAAAAAACAAAAACAAAGACTTCGTTTCTATTTTAATTAACATTTAATAGGCGAAAACGTTAATCACAGTGATTTACAAATGTTTCTAAACCTCAGTCAATTATTCTAACCGTCAGCCGTCCTCAATGTGGAGATATCAGATTTGAGGGGGGGGGGGGGGGGGGGGGGGGGGCGCTGCTTCCAAGCAGATATGCATCCACAGTCCATGAATAATGTCACCAAATTCACGTTTAATCTGCCGTAATCTTCGTTTTTGTAGAGCACAATAATTGTAGAAAGTATCGGTGGTGCTCATTTTGATTAACTGTGTTGGGGTTTAAATTTTGCAAAAATGTGGATTAATGTGCAGTAGTGTCCACATTGTTCATCACTGCAAATTTCTTTCATTTTCAGTTGCACATGATTAACATTTGGTAAACTGACGTCATTTCCCTCTATTTTCCTTGAAAATAATCACAAAATTAATGTAAAAGTAAAAAAAAAAGTAAAGCAACATTTTAACACATATTAATCATGTGCAACCGATGTACACGTTCGAATTAAGTACATTCCGATGACTTTTTTTCTATTGCACGTAGTGATGTTGCATTGCAGATTTTACTATCAATGTGATGGAATAAAATCGCTGTCCCACTCTGCCTCTCGAGTGGCGCTCGACAGCTTCCCCAAAACTCATAAATCAAAAGCAAGGCTCTCCCGACCTTCATAATACCAGCACCACTATACAACCACTTCTGCAAGTTTCTACCACAAAAAGTTATTTATTGTTTCCGCCCATACACTCACGCACAGCTCTGGCTGTCGTCCATCTCCATCGCATCATCAGCCGGGCTTTTCTCACAGTGTGTCCCTTGCGTACGCCGCAAATTTGGAGACTCGGAACAAGCAGTCAGAGTGGACGTGTCTAAAGTTGTGCAGAGAATGATGGAGGCCCGACTAGCTTAGCCAACTAGCCTGGAGGCCGAGACAAAGGAAGGAGGCCGCCTCCACGGTCACACATCTGATGAGCCAAAATGTCAACAAAATAGAGACGGAGGGTTTGTATGCCTGTTTAAATAAAACGTTATGAATAGCTTTTTTCCCCTTAATGATATTAGCAACTTTTCTTTCCAATCTTACGTCATCCTATTTGCCATAGTACACTTTATTTTTTTAGTAAGCCTTTTCTAATATTGTCTCTGAATGCGATGTGATCACTTTTCTCTTAGTGCAAAAAAACATTGAACGATTGAAGGATAGTTTTAAACAATACCTTGGCTTGGATTTCATTCTTTTCCTGATTTTCCAATATTTGTCTTCTATTTCACAAAAATATTGAAAATATGTAATTCCTCCACCTTGTCATTATACGGGTAATTTTCATACAGTTTGGTCAATAATGGTAAAGACATTTGTTAAAAATATTTTTAAAAAAAAAATCTAATTTAGCATTTTTTTTTATGCCGGCTTGGTTGTATATGGGTAAATCTCTCGCTGAAATAGCTAAACTTAAAGTCCTATTTTCAAAAAGTTATTGCTGATTTAAAATGTAAGGCATTCATACTCAAGGCAATCTTTATTGACAAAGCGAATGGTGGCGGCCCATTGAAGTACACTTCTTTTTATAACGGTAAAGACAAAAGTGCATCACAGTAAAGGCATAAAGGCCTCCTTAAACTCCCGCTGTCGCGCGGCCCCTCGCGTAGACGCGCACACGGCAAAAATATTGCTGCGCGTAGAATGCCATGGAGATAATCTCTCGTGATTGGTCCGTTTAAGTAACATGCTGTGATGATGTATATGCGTTCCTCCCGGTTCCACATAGCACCTACGCCGCCTTCTCGGTCGATTTTGCAGCATAATTGAACGTCTAATTAACATCTACGTCCATTTGTTCTAGCAGACTCTGTTCCACGGTCGCCATTGTTGTTGTTTTGTTCCTTGTTACAGAAACGAAAGTAAAAACGGCTACCACAAAATGCCGAGGAAACTCCACCTTGTGGCGTCCAAGCCAATACCAGCCGTAGCGACACCACCGACTTGAAGGAGAACTGCAGCACACTTTCAAAACAGTGCGCGTGGGTTGCGCTTGAGTATAAAGGCAAACTGCGTGCGAGATAGCCGCAGTGACGTCAACGCCATCGCCGTCGGCGCGAGTAAAGAAGCCTATAGGCCTAAACATCTTCATAAACATCAAGTGAGTTGCACAATTTACAATTTGCTCTTCAAACTCTGTAGATACAAGGGCATAAATGACCCTGGCTACCTATTAAAAGCATTACAGTCTTGTCTTTATACAATTGTAATAATGGTAAAGACATGCAATACTTTAGACACTTTCATCCATCCATCCATTTTCTGAGCCGCTTTCTCCTCACTAGGGTCGCGGGCGTGCTGGAGCCTATCCCAGCTGTCATTCGGGCAGGAGGCGGGGTACACCCTGAACTGGTTGCCAGCCAATCGCAGGGCACATAGAAACAAACAACCATTCGCACTCACAGTCACACCTACGGGCAATTTAGAGTCTCCAATTAATGCATGTTTTTGGGATGTGGGAGGAAACCGGAGTGCCCAGAGAAAACCCACGCAGGCACGAGGAGAACATGTAAACTCCACAAAGGTGGGGCCGGGGATTGAACTGGGTCCTCAGAACTGTGAGGCTGACGCTCTAACCAGTCAGCCACCGTGCCGCCTAGACACTTTCAGAAATTCGTTTTTAACACCATTTATTTTGCCGTCTCCTATTTTATGAATGTAAATGGCTGCCTTATCCTGGCACTTCAGCGCACAGTATTGCAACAAGATAACGAGGCTCTCTCCAGTGGCATTAATGGTAAAGACAACTTGAGTAACAAAAAGGGCCGTTTGTAAAATAACCAAAGAAGGAATTCTGAAGACATTAAGAAGCATTTGTGTTAGTTTCATGGAAAAAGCATGTTAAAGGTCCCATAGTTTTGGCTATTTACACCTTTATACAGTGATTCTCTAACATGGACTTCGTATAAAAGTGTCAATTTCATTTAAAAAAAAAACAGTTGTCACCTTCCGTTTGACCCAGTTTTGTATCCGCTTTTTCCATATTTGGCTAAGACCGCTCCCTTTCCTCTGATTGGTTGCCTCTGTAGTAGACCCACTTGTGAGAGCACATCTTTGTTAAGTTGACAGGGCTGGCTTGGGAATGGAAAGGGAAGGTGGAGATCTTTGCTTGTGACGTAGATAAGCTCAAGAAATTTGAATGACCTGATTTCAGGCCTCTTGGCAGAAAAACATTGTAGCTCAGGGATGAGTGAATAATTTAAATTCATATTTCATGTTTTTCCGGAGGCATCATAGAGACAATATTACATCCCAAATACTACAAAAAGTTGGTCTGGCATGCTGGAGACTATCCCAGCTATCTTTGGGCAAGAGGCGGGGTAAACCCTGAACTGCTCGCCAGCCAATCGCAGGGCACATAGAAACAAACAACCAGTCGCACTCAGATTCACACCTACGGGCAATTTCGAGTCTTCAATTTACCTACCACGCATGTTTTTGGGCTGTGGGAGGAAACTGGAGTACCTGGAGAAAACCCATGCAGGCACGGGTTGAACATGCAAACTCCACACAGGCCAATATTGCCGGGATTTGAACGCCGGTCTTCAGAACTGTGAGGCTGATGTGCTAACCATTCGTTCAGCATGCCGCCATGTTGCAAATCAAGAAACTTTATTTTGGACTCATCCATCCATCCATTTTCTACCACTTATCAGAGGTTGGGTCGTGGGGGCAGGAGCTTTAGCAGGGAGGCCCAGACTTCCCTCTCCCCAGCCACTTCATCCAGCTCTTCCGGGGGGATCCCGAGGCATTCCGAGGCCAGCCGAAGGACGTAGTCTCTCCAGCGTGTCCTGGGTCGTCCCAGGGGTCTCCTCCCGGTGGGACGTGCCCGGAACACCTCACCAGGGAGGTGTCCGGGAGGCATCTGAATCAGATGCCCCAGCCACCTCATCTGGCTCCTCTCGATGTGAAGGAGCAGTGGCTCTACTCTGAGATCCTCCCGGATGATCGAGCTTCTTACCCTATCTCTAAGGGAGAGCCCAGACACCCTGCGGAGGAAACTCATTTCGGCCGCTTGTATCCTGGATCTTCTTCTTTCTGTCACGATCCACAGCTCGTGACCATAGGTGAGGGTAGGAACGTAGATAAATCAAGAGCTTCGCCTTTCGGCTTAGCTCCTTCTTTACCACAACAGATCGATACAAAGTCTGCATCACTGCAGACGCTGCACCGATCCACCTGTCTATCTCCGGTTCCATTCTTCACTCACTCGTGAACAAGACCCCAAGATACTTGAACTCCTCCACTTGGGGCAGGATCTCATCCCCGATCTGGAGAGGGCACGTCACACTTTTCCGACTGAGGACTATGGTCTCAGATTTGGAGGTTCTGATTCTCATCCCAGCCGCTTCACACTCGGCTGCGAAGTGCTCCAGTGAGAGTTGGAGGTCACGGCTTGATGAAGCCAACAGAACCACATCATCAGAAAAAAGCACAGATGCAATACTGAGGCCACCAAACCGGACCCCCTCTACGCCTCGGCTGCACCGAGAAATTCTGTCCATAAAAGTTATGAACAGAATCGGTGACAAAGGGCAGCCTTGGCGCAGTCCAACTTACTTAAATGAGTCCGACTTATTGCCGGATATGCGGACCAAACTCTGACTCCGGTCGTACAGGACCGAACAGCCAGTATCAGGGACAACCCCCACAGGACCCCCCGAGGGACACGGTAGAACGCCTTCTCCAAGTCCACAAAACACATGTAGACTGGTTGGGCGAACTCCCATGCACCATCGAGGACCCTGCCAAGGGTGTATTTTGGACTCCTAATGGTAAATACATTTTGGCAAGTTTAAAAAATATGAATTTTGAATATTTGTTTTCTTTGAAACAATTCTGAACTTTTAATGGATAACAACTGCCAATAATTCAAATATTTACAGAAGTAAACTTAATTAATTTTCAAAAGGAAATTCAGTGGGCCATGTCTTTACCGCTAATAATCAAATGATATGAAAAGGACCCATAAAGAAATATCCTGACACCTTTCGGCCACCAAAAACAACTCTATAATAAGCTCCCAAAACTAAAGTCAGTATTTAAAGTTTGTTTTCCATTTGGAAATGTTGAAGTTTAATGAGGTTGAACAGTCATGCAGCATCACCACCATGACCACAGACACTGACACACTAAATGGGAAGCGATGACAATCCTTGCATTGTGCTACATGTCATCTCCTTCCTTCTTCCTCCCACCGGTAGATGACACACAAGCACTTTTCAACACTTTTTTTCAAAAGCCATGTGCACTGCAAATGGAGTGTATACATCTGTCTGGTCCTGCTTCTGTCTATTTATTTCACTACACTTTTGGTTTTAACTCAAAGCTATATAGTTTGTTGCTCTTGCATTGTTTTGCTATGCAAATATTGCCATTGTACCTGATGTTTGTGATTGATTGTGACACAGGCAAATTATGCAGCTTGCAATATATTTTGTGGAATTACGCTATAACAAAAAAAAAAAAAAAATCAAACTGGATGTCCCTATGAGTTAGAGGTCGGCTAAGGCACGTCACCAGGCACGTGTACACTTCGACCCCTGTAGCGCTCAAACACCTGCGCTTTTTGCTGCAACCCATTTTTTAAAATTCATTTTTATATTTAAAAAAATAAATGAAATAAATTGATCCTCGATCATCAATTTCACCCAAGTATTTTCACATTTGAGGGGCATTTATTTGAGTTCTTGGTAGAATTGTACATTATTCTCCCACCTTAATTTATTTGGGGTTAATGAGAGGCACTTTAAATGGTGGCAGGTGTGCGCTGACCCACATTTAACATGAGTTTGAATGTCGTTGCTTAATTCTGAACACACCGACATCCCCATTTATAAAAGGATGTGTTCACTTGTGTAATCACATTATCACGGTTGTTCATTATTACTTCTTTTCTCAATTTCTTTTCAATTGAGTTGAACACTTTTTATAATAACTTTAGCTTACCTTTACCTCCATTGTTAATAGTTGTTTTATTGACTGTGTTGATTGTGTTAACATAAATAAATATAGTTCAATATATACTACTGTTTTTTCTTAATAGTATGAATAATTTTGGTGATGGGTGCCTTTTTTGGCTTGAGCACCTGCCCCCAAAAATGTCTGTGGATGTGCCATTATGTCACAACAAATCTAAATTATAGAGCCAACACACTACAAGTTAGCACTTTTGGAAAACCTGCATGTGAATTGAAGCTTGTTTGATAAAATGGTATCTTTCAGATGCGACATCACTGAGATAAATTAGACATCACACAACAATGGCAGTGCCCATTGTTATATATACTGTACATGTGTCTACAGCAAAAAATGTCTGACATGGTGGTAAACTGATTGCTAAGCCTAAAGTGTAAAATTCTTCAGTGGATTGCAAAATGCAACATAACAGGCTCACTATAGGAGTTGAGGAGTTTTTTTACTTCATCCAAAATGAGCTGAAGTGATTCAATATTTTTTTAGAGAATGCAAGATCAACTGTAGTTTTCATTGTTGACAACTAAAGTTTGACTTAGTTTGTTTGTTTGATAATGTTGCATTACAGACTGCTGGGAAGTATCTAACTTGGAACTTTTGAGTCAGTCAAAAGATTGTTGATGATCTCGATAAACATGTTGGGTATTAGCAGGGAACATCATTTTATATATATATATCGTTAAGTTAATTATATAAGTTAATTGTGGGCTATTAGCATTTATAAAAAGCTGGTTTTGAAAGGGAATTTCTGCGAAGATATTTTATATAAGGACAGTCTGAATGAAGTAATTTGGTAAAATGTTAAGCAGAATGAAGATGGCAAATGAAAAAGGTTTGTTGTCAGCAGATTTATAGTTTTCAGCAGCATCAACTATAATGTTCAACTATAATGACCTCAAGTCATCAGCAATCTTTTGACTGACTCACAAGTTCCAAGTTAGATATTTACTATTTCCCAGGAGTCTGTAATGCAGCATTAGCATGTATTTAGCAAAAAAAAAAAACGATGTCAAACTTAAGATGTCACCAATGTAAACTACAATTGATCTTGCATTCTCTAACGAAAATATTCCTGTGTACTGAATAATTTCAACTCTTTTTGGATGAAGTAAAACAACTCCTCAACTCATATGGTGAGCCTTTAATGTTGCGTTTTGCAATCCACTCAAGAATTTTCCATTACACCTTAGGCTCAGCAATCAGTTTACCACCATGACAGACTATTTTTGCTGTAGGCAGGGCGCAACCCCAGTATGTTCACCCCTTGGTCAACAACAATCACGGGCTGGATATCCATGCCATCAGCACCTTCCATTGATGGAGTTAATCTTTATCAGAGATGCTAATCTTTAACCTCAAACTCAAAGGAAGCCCTGACTTAAGGGGAGATGGAAAGAGATGGAGCAAGATAAAGAGAGAATGAGTGTGTTGGGGGTTTAAAGAAGGGTGTAGGCTGTGGGGGTTAAACATGAGACATGAGAAGTGTCCGATTCACCAGTTTTGTCAGAGTAGAGTGGCAGAGTTGTCACCAATAATAAGGTTTGCAATGAGCCAATTAGTTCTTATGAACAGTAAAGTCAACAAAAAGTAATGCGTTGTAATTTTTATATAACCGACATATAAGGGTTTCATCAGAACATCTTTCTGACTTCAGTGAACTTCATGGTTGTGACTAACTGACACTACTAACTACTAACTGGTGTCACCATCCAGTTTGTTGTGTTGTGCAGAAAAAAAACACTCATACATGCAGCTGATTTCTGATCGTTAACACAGTAGCCCCACTGAAAGAAATTATCAAGCTGATGGAGTATTGGTGCAGGCTTCTGAAAAAGCATCACAGAGTGAAGACTAAAGCTCACTAGCTAAGATTATCTGATTATCCCTGAGCCATCAGCATGTTCCTCAAATGGCAGGAAAAAAAAAAAACGGTAATGGTGATTTAATCAAACCATTTGGCCCACTGGCAGAAGGGCCAAGTATCAAGACATAAATAACAGGATAAAGCTGCTATACATGGATCTCAGCATAGTCAATCAGTCCTGTCGTACTGTATTTCAAACATTGCAGCCGTATTTTGTATCGTTCCCCTTTGATTGGTCTTCTGTCCATATATTGTCACTGATGAAAATCAGATCAGGATGCTTAGACAAAAATGTCCAAAACCAACAAAACTACGGAGCTATATATTGTAACTCTATGACAAACTTGTACATAAAAACCTCTAAAATTTAGCAATAGTTGAACTTGTGACTCCTTAATGGAAGCACATTGCTGAAAGTTGAGGATGGACAGAATGAGAGACAAAGGGAAGACAAGAGTGGAGTGGAAGTTGAGGGTAAACAATCGCCCCAAACCATCATAAATCGTTAGCCGGGTTTATATACTTATTTGTCATACCAATTGAAATCAATAAGATTTAAGAGCTCACATCAAAGGAGGCACGGTGGACGATTGGTTAGCACATCTGCTTCACAGTTCTAAGGACCTGGGTTCGAATCCCTACCCCGCCTGTGTGGCGTTTGCATGTTCTCCCCGTGCCAGCGTGGGTTTTCTCCGGGCGCGCCGGTTTCCTCCCACATCCCAAAAACATGCATAGTAGGTTGATTGAAGACTCTAGATTGCCCTTAGGTGTGAATGTGTGCGCAAATGGTTGTTTTTTTTTACATGTGCGCTGCGATTGGCTGGCGACCAATTCAGGGTGTATCTCCTCTGAAGATAGCTGGAATAGGCTCCAGCACGCCCGTGACCCCTGTGAGGATAAAGCGGTACAGTAAATGTATGGATGGATCTCACGTCAACTGTTTACATGTGACGTGATCTATTCTGATCTGGTGTTAACATATACAACTCAATTTAATCAGATCAGCCATTTTACAGATCAAGATGGCAGTCAGTCATCAGTTGCAAATTTTTTTACACTTTTACTAAAGCAACAGGGTGGAACAGCGGGTGACTGGTTAGCAAATCTGCCTCACATTTCTGAGGATCGGGGTTCAAATCCCAGCCTCGCCAGTGTGGAGTTTGCATGTTCTCCCCGTGCCTGGGTGGGTTTTCTCCAGGTACTCCGGTTTCCTCCCACATCCCAAAAACATGCATGGTAGGTTAAATGAAGATTCTAAATTGCCCGTAGGTGTGAATGTGAGTGCAAATGGTTGTTTGTTTATATGTGGCTGCGATTGGCTGGCGACCAGTTCAGGGTGTACTCCGCCCCTCGCCCAGAGTTAGCTGGGATAGGCTCCAGCACGGCCGCGACCCTAGTGAGGATAAGCGGTAGGTAAGATGAATGAATGAATAAACCAACAACCAAAGTACAAACCCCAATTCCAATGAAGTTGGGACATCGTGTAAAATATAACTAAAAACAGAATACAATGTCTTGCAAATCCATTTCAACCTATATTCAATTTAACACAATACAAAGACAGATAGATAGATAGATATGAAAGATATGTAATGTTCAAACTGAAAAGCCAATGCAAATATTGCAAATATTGACTCAATTTGAATTTGATGCCTGCAACATGTTTCAAAAAAGTTGGGAAACGGGCATGTTTAGCAACACTCAGTAAACATTTGGGAACTGAGGACACTAATTGTTGAAGCTTTGTAGGGTGAATTCTTTGCCATTGTTGCTTGATGTACAACTTCAGTTCCTCAACAGTCCGCAGTCTCCGTTGGCGTGTTTTGCGCCAAATAATGTGCCGCAAATTTTCAATGGGAGACAGGTCTGGACTGCTGGCAGGCCAGTCTAATACTCACACTCTTTTGCTATGAAGCCACACTTTTGTAAAATTTGCAGTATGTGGCTTGGCAATTTCTTGCTGAAATAAGCAGTGATGTCCCTGAAAAAGACATTGCTTGGATGGCAGCATATGTTGCTCCAAAACCTGTATGTATCTTTCAGCATTAATAGTGCCTTCACAGATGTGCAAAATCTCCATGCCATGGACACCCCGATACCATCACAGATGCTGGCTTTTTAACTTTGCGCTGATAACAATCCTGATGGTACATTTCCTGTTTGTTCCAGAGCACAGAGCGTGCATGATTTACAAAAAAAATTTGAAGTGCACACTTTTCCCCTTTGCGTCAGTCCATCTCAGATGAGCTTGGGCTCAAAGAAGCCGGGTGGCGGCTTTTCTGGGTGTGGTTTATATATGGCTCTCGCTTTGCATGGTAGAGTTTTAACTTGCATTTGTAGACGAAGTGTACCTGATCCCATGTGGCAATATCCTTTAAGCAATGATGCCACTTTTAATGCAGTGCTGCCTGAGGGATCGAAGGTCATGGGCATTCAAAGTTGGTTTTCATGATATTATAGAGCGTATAAAATGAAATTTCCAAACTTCTTGCAGTTGCACAGTGAGAAACATTGTTCTTAAACAGTTGGACTATTTGCTCAAGCACTTGTTCAAAAATGATGAACCTTGCCCCATCCTTGCTTGTGAAGAACTGAGCCTTTTGGGGATGCTCCTTTTGTACCCAATTATGACACTCACTTGTTTCCAATTAACCTGCTCACCTGTGGAATGTTCCAAACAGGTGTTTGTTTGTTTTTTAGCATTCCTTACTTGCCAGTCTTTTTTTGCCCTTCCCAGCTTTTTGGGAATGTGTTGGGGGGGGGGGGGGGGGGGGATAACGTTTATCAGTTATAACATGAACTATCTGATCTTTGTAATGTATTCAGTTGAATATCGGTGGGAAAGGATTTGCAAATAATTATAATCTGTTTTTATTTACACTTTACACCACATACCAACTTCATTGGAATTGGGGTTTGCAGTTAAAAACATCTTCATCCTAGACCAGCTCTGGTTGGAAGCCGCCACATTTTCAAATGAGTAAAGGATGACATCAAGGCACATTCACGTCAAGGTGGAGCATGCGCAAACAGAGCGTAACATTCCAATGAATGGTTTAAATGACGAAAATGTACTTCTGATCAGTTTGGCAAAATGAATAGTCCACCCCTATGAATTTCCATTTGGATTCGACCTGTTTATTCTGATTGTGAGGTTTGTGGAGCATTTTCATTCGGTTTGGGCTTCTAAGCCAATTCTAACCGGGATACAAGGCACCATGTAAACCTGGTTATTGTGCGGCTATGGATCTGTTTCACCTGGCTGCCCAGTCCCATTGAATACGACACGCACGTTCTCTCACTTCCCCTCTCCCGTGTTCTCTCTTTCGCTCTCTCTCTCGACAAACAATACAGGAGGGCAAAAGAGGGAGAGAGAGAGGAGAGAGAGAGAGAGAGAGAGAGAGAATGGCGAGGCTGCACACCCCTTTTTTGTTACCTATCCTGCAGGCATCTGTCTTCAGAAGGCTCAACTGAGACACATAGAGGGAACCAAATTCTTGTCCAGTAGTGGCGCCTCCTCAGTGAGCTCCAGAGCATCGGGATGCATCGGAAACACACACCAGCAGAACACAGAATGACTAAAACGCAACTTACGTATCTGCACCCTGTCTTGTTGTGGATCTCTTTTGGGTGAGGTTGACGATTTCAACGGATCAAGTCTATTCTGAACACAATTTGAAAAAAAGACAGCAGCGCGGTCTCTTTTGGGAAAGCGTGGATGGATTTTCAGTGCGTATTTCTACGCGCACGCTGCTGGCTGGCATTGCTATTCTTCTCGATTGTTCACAAGCAGATGTGGTCTGCTATGTCTGGGCCCCTTTTTCTGCTCCCCTAAAAAAAAAAGGCGCGCAGGCGCTCTTTCTGCGCACTCTTCCTGCTCTGCGCTGCAGCATTTACCTCAGCTTCTTATTCCCAGAATATTTGTGCACCAGTGAGATAACAATATATGATTTCAATTGAGTCTGCTGAATAAAAATATTACATGTATACGTTTTTTTAACTGATGATGCACTTTCTTGGTCTCTTCTTCGAGAATGCAGACATCTTTTCTTGGTCTGTAGTTCCTTACCCTGACGTATGCACTCGCCCCCAATGCTGATCTGTGACTTTTTTTTAACAATATCATCCATATCGACCATTACATAACATCTAATTCCTGCTAACCTGCATCTGTCCCTTCACCCTTGCGTATGCGGGATGTACCGGAATGACTGAGTGAACTGTTCCTGAACCAAGCAGCCGACTGAGAGCCAAGAAATGCCTAAACAGTCGGGGAGAAGGCGGGGGATTCTGGTTCCTTGTCACTGTCCAATAAGGTAGTGTAGTTGAGGTGGGCCAAGGGGGTCAGTGAGGTGCGTTTTGACCTGCCTGTCTGTCTTGCCTGCATGAGGCCCAGATGTTGGTTATTACATGGTGTCAAACTGAGAGCAATCAGCAGAGGAGGAAGGTGGTGGAGAGAGAGAGAGGGGGGTGGGCAAAGATTTTTACTACTGGGAAATTATTGGCATCTTCCTCAAATATGTGCTTAAAATAGCACTTTCAGAGTAAAAATACAATACAATTTAATACAAAACCGGATGTAACCAGGACCAGAAATATGAATAATCAAAATAATAATTGGGGGGGAGGGGGGGGGGGGGTAAGGTCAAATTAATGATTAAAATGATCTTACATCGACTCAACTACTCTGACATTTAGCAACTGACTTAACAATAGTATCAACAACGTTGTATATTCGCTTATAATTACTTTCACGGCGGCATGATTACACAACAGCTATAGTCGTATATTCGAGATCGTACTTAATTTGTTAGGATTTAGTTTTGCATGCTGCGGCAGAGGAACAATTCGACTGCTAAAACATGGCCTTGGTTTTGTCAGTCCGTCTGTCTTTGTAGTATGTTTTGTGTGCGTTATCTTCCCGCGCGTATAGACTCGCCCCCACGGCCACAGGAAGAAGAAAAAAAATACAGACACAAGGAGAGGGCGACAAAGACAAAAATAATAGTAATAAAAAATACGTATAAATGAAGACATATACATGCTTGAAAAAAAAAACAGAATAAACCAACCTGATTTTGCAGATTTTAACAATTGTTAACTTATCTCGTTTGATGTATTTACAATTCTTAAAGGGATACTGTATTTATTTCATGGTGATTTATTTTCAGCAGCAGGGAAAAGTTTATATTTTTATTGTAATGAATTTGATAATATGGTGAATTTTCATCATTTGACATGCAACAGCTTACGGAGCCTTGCTGTCGTCTGATTTATGTTTGACTCTTTCGAAGTCTGATTGTTCAATTCCCTTTTTTCAAATTACTTTCTTTACTTCTCTTTTATATTCAAGCACAATTTTGTCTTGTACTCTTGCTGGAATTAACCAGAACTGTACTATTTGTTATTATTTTCCTATAGATGTATAAATTGAAGTTATTATTATTATTATTACATTGTCTTTGTTATTGTGTCTTGAGTGTTTTAAAATATCCGTTTATTTCCAGACATACGTGGACTGTACATTGATCCGCCAAACTTTAATTGTAATTTAATTTACTTTAATTGTAGTGCTCATGATGTTTGCAAGGCGTATTTTCAATGGAACTTCACTTGAGTGCAAATGTAAGTCATACTCATGACGAAGACAATATGGCTTCGTGAATGGGAAGGGTCGTTTCGCGTGCAGGGGTCTTCCCTGTCTGTCAAATGTGTGAGTTTTATTAACCTGCCCTTTGACCACAAATTACAAAATATAAATCAACGTATCAAATTTTATTATTTATGCATCATATATCTTCCATTTAAAGTAGGCCTATGTCATGATTCCTTTTTTTCCTACAGCATTATTAGTTTAATTTGGGTCGCCTCTTACTTTTCGTTCCGCGACAACCAACCATGAAAACGCACCAACCTATACCAACTACAAAACTAGTGTTTTGTGGATGCGGAGAGTTGTGAATGGTGATACCCCTTGCGAGATTTGATTACCCCCTTAGCTGTTAGGTGGTAATGGATGTGTCAGGCACGCAGAGTGATGTTGTTTCTTCAAATATTTGAAATATTTTACGTGGATTTGGCACTATCTTTCCAGACCAAACACACTTAAAAGTAGGCACATGCCTTAGGATTAGATAAGACAAGTGAGCTGCTGCTGCTGCCCATTACTCTGGTGGAGTAAAAACTTACACGCGCTTGATTCGAAAATATAAATAAATAAATAATGCATCGATTCCCATTTTATACAGTCGTATGGCGAATACTGATGAACACTGACAAAAAGCAAAAAAAAAAAAAAAAAAAGATGTTTTATAATGTATGATAACGTGTAAGGAATACTCTCTCTTCACAAATAAGGTGGGATGTTATATTTTACACGGCGGCAGACAGGAGGAATTCACATTTTCTAAAGCTGAGTCTCATGCTGCCATGCATTGCCATCAATATGTGACGGGGAAATTGCGGATCAACTCTAATTTGTTTACATCGGTTAAGACTAATGGAGTTGGATGGGGTTGGCGGGAATGTACAGAAGAATCCCTTAGAAATGGTATTGTAAAGCAATCTCGACCCCATTATTATTTTATTTAATTGCCATGCTTAATGTGTTTTATTATGACTATTATAAAGTATAATTACAGTGAAATCCTGCTAATAAAACAACTTGATGCTATACACGTTTTGTACAACTGTTTTTATTTATTTATTTATTTATTTATTATTATTCTATACAGCTATTAGTAGAATAAGCACAAATGTAATAATATTCGCCCTGCCATTGGCTGGCGACCAGTTCAGGTGTACCCCGCCTCTCAAACGAAGATAGTTGAGATACGCTCCAGCACACCCACGACCGTAGTTAGGATAAGCTGTACGGAAAATAAATGAATGAATAAATAATAATAATAATGCTAAGCATTTACGTCATTAAATCCACGCATGGCGTAAACACGGACTGCGCCCTCATTCTGATACCAGCCTCATCTCCATGTAGCCTCATAAAAAAAATTTAAAAAAGAAAATAATTTTTTTTTGGGCGTAAACAGAAAGAGGGCTTGAAAAAAAACGTCTTCTAAAATAAAACGAGATTCTTGTTTTCAGTCTTGTTTTTAACACACCACTGGTTATTTTGATTCTAAAATAATGTTACTGAGGTCTCCTATAGTGCATAGAATGTCATGTGCGTATATCATTTTATGAAAAATCGCAGTTAGTTGGCTATTACACAGGGGAGAAAAGTCCTTTACTTAATTCGAACATGTAGGTTGCACATGACAAAAATGTGGTAAATCTACATATATTTTTGCATTATTTTCAAGGAAGAGGGGAAAACTACGTCAGTTTACCATATTTTAATCACGTGCAGCCGAAAATTAACTTCTAGTGCTGAAAAAGTCATTTGAATTTACATAATTTGAGCATGTATATCGGTTGCATGTAATTAAAATGTGTTACACTAACGAATATTATTTATTTTCGATGAAAATAGGGGCACAATACGTCAGTTTGCAACATTTTAATCATGCGCAAACGACAATGAATTACTATTTTTCCCAGTGTAGAATGCTTTATACATCTTTAGCAGTAACTTGGACTCAATCACAACTCTCAGCTAGATGAAATACTCTTGTTGAGATTTCACGGCAGACGGGGCTTCCACTGTGTGTCAAAATTAACCTAATTTTCAGTTAATTGCTCAGCGCAGAAATTCAACACCTGGTGCTACAGCTCCCAAGAAAAAGACAAAGCTTTGAGCTAATCAAATGCAGATTAAAAAAGGCATGGGCCGTATGTGAAGGCATGGAGAAAATGAAGGCATATGGAGACCCGAAAGAGGAGCCATTCTGCTCCGACGTCTCCAATGTATCGCCGCTCCATCGGCCGTCATTTCCTCCACACCATCTCTCGACGACTTATCACGTGCAACGCCATAAACAACAGCACTCCCTCGCAAACACAAAATGGCAGGCGCGGCCGCACGCTGACACCCAACCTCACTATAAATCAAGAGAAGTAACTGGCTGCTGGCTGACAGGGAGAAAAAGCAAGGAGAGAGAGAGGGGGGTTGAGAGAACGAGGAGGGATGGACAGAGAGAGGAATGCAGAGGCAGACAGGAAGTGATGGGAGGAAGATGAAGAAGAATATAAAAGTGCTTCTTAAACTATAAACAGCCATCGGCTAACATTCATTGCACTGAATTGCTGATGATGATGATTATGATTATGGGTGATCAACACGACAGAAACATGCACGGTGAGGAAAAACATCACTGTTGTTATTTGGGGGGGATATTTACCAAGGTGTTTAAAAAATGAGCCAGTGAGATGGATGCAGGCGAGGGCAGTGCGACGGCGAAGGAGCGTGCAGGTATCCCCCCCACGCACGCAGCTCCTCTTTCTTCCGCAATACTCACGTTGTGTCCACAACGACCCGCAAGACGCACACCCGTCCAAATTTGTTATATTGCAGCCCCCTTCTCTCTCTCTCTCTCTCTCTCTCTCTTTCTCTCTTTCTCTCTCTCTGTCTGTCTGTCTGTTTCTCTCTAACGCTCTCTCTCTCTCTCTCTCGTGTCCCTTTTCTCCTTTCTCGGTTCCCCCCTCTGCTTTGAGGGGGCTTGTACTCTCCCCGTTTTTTTGTTTTGTTTTTTTGTTGTTGAAAATAATAGTTTAATTTTCCACGACACTAACACGCAGGCAGGCGAGACGCCATTTCCTGGCGTGATATTTCTGACAGATGAATATAAATTCTACAACCTCTGCAAATGTGACATACTGGGAATACACTTTATATTTCTGGGGACCAGAACCGCATTTCTTGTGCTACTTGGCATAAAAATTTAAATCCAAACAATAGTGGAGCACTTGTGATAACATTTCAGTGTGTGTGTGTGTGGGGGGGGGTTGTCAAAGAAACGTGCGGGCCAAGGAATAAAAAATGTCCCACGCTGAAAAGAAGAAGAAGAAGAAGACTTCACCATCTTTACATTCATATTTCATATTACGTCTACAGAGGAAGATGAGTTCCTTAAATTGCCCTATGGGTGCTATTTCAAAATATCTGTTTGAATCGGAAATCTTAGTTTGTGACATTGCTATTGTTGTCTATTTCACACATCCTGAGGTTACAAAACACTCCAGTGTCACAAAGACTTCGTCTTCTTGTAGATAATGTGGAATTGTTCAATATTTGCAAATGCGGTGCTGCCTACATATGTTGTCATTCGTGAAAATTATTGCAAATGCTATACTGAATTTTTAGGTAATTGACTCACCGTCGCTTCAGAGGCAACGAGCTGAGTAATTCAAGCGCAAAGTAGCAACGCATATAAAAATAGCGACAGCCATGTTTGGGTGATCAACAAAAACGAAGATGGTCGGGGAATGACAAAGAAACAATAGGGAGACACAAATGTCCTGACGCTTGGCCATGCAGGGCCGCAACAATAGAGGCGAGATTTAACCAATTAGGTCTTCATGTGTTCTGCGTAGTTCCAGAGTTCTAATGCATGCAACAATGGAGCTTGATAGAGAAGTTAACCTTGCTGCTTCAAGCAAACATTTCTTCAAGGTCAAACGAGAGAGACTACCAGAGCCCACCATACAGAGTACACAGTTGTCACGATGTTAAATAATAACCTTGAACAGTACAGTTAGAAAACGTTTGTATTCTGGAGGGGAGAAAAATGAAAATGCATTGTGCAATTAAAAAAATACATATTTGGATAGAAGGAGTTATCGTTTCTATTAAACCTTTAATTAAATGCACACAAAGAGCAATATGGCACCTTTCTGTTCTGCCCACAACAAGATTGAAATCAAACATTTGCAGTGATGATGATGGCGTCTGTAATGATGGCCATAAATTATAGCACTCAGGAGTTTGAACAGCTAAGATAAGTATGCAGGAGAGGAACCTGGGCGGCCTGACAACAGTTATACGAATTAATTCTGCAAATGTGCCACATTGACGCATTGAAAACCCAAGTTATACAACATCAATCCTTAAAAAATAATTACTGCAACCAAATCACGCTGCTTGGTTTAAGAATCAGGTACCAAAAAGTAATATCGTGTTGTTCTTGTCGATTTAATGTTAATATTGCACCTTAGCTGGCTGTTACGTTTGAATAGATTATATTCTTAATTAAAATAGATATGCAAATATTGTCTTCCATTCGTCTGTGTTTTCGTCAGAATTTCGTTGTTTGACCACAATGACAATAAAATGCATCCGTTTTTAGTACACGTGATAAACGCTGAACAAGAGCAAGCGCCAGTAATGGAAGTGATATTCAAACGTTAAGAATCATGCGGTCTCGTGGCGTACGTGATGGATTAGGACAGGTTCGGTCTTCCTTCTCGTTAACCATTATTCTCTTTATTAGTACAAAAAGAAAAGCCTAAAATGTCTTTTTGTTAGAATGAAGAAGGACTATAAAATGAGTTTTTGCCAAAGATGCTTATTAGATTTATATTGAAGTAATTGTTGGTGAATAATAATAATAATAATAATATTATTATAATAATAATACATATTATTATTATTATTATTAATCATCATCATACTCGTAATAATAGTTATGATAATGATGATGATGATGATTATGATGATGATTATTATTATTATTATTATTATTATTATTATTATCATTCTCATTATTATTATTATTATAAGAAAGACACTGCAACAGGGGCCGATTAAATGATTTACCAAGCTCTGACATCTTGTTTGTTATTAAATTATTATTTTTTACTGCCGCTCGTAAATCAACAACTGCTTTTTAAAATATATTGCTGGCCGGTTTCATGAATTGAGTCGTCTGATGGGCGAGGAAGAACCACCGAAGCTCAGTCCAACGTGACTACGAAGGACACGATGGACAATATTTGAGTATAGACCAATTGTTCCCACACAACAGTCTTTGTCAAATGGGGAGCCGAGGCAAGATATGTTTCAAACTTTTTTTTTTACCACACTTTATGAGCAGTTATGTTTTTGTGTCCACATGACAAATTTTATTCAACTATTAACTGAACAGTTTCAGCAGCTAATTTTATGAAATGTCGGTTTTTACTTTTGGGTAGCAAAAGCTAGTGATGACTGAATGCAGTGCAATATGAATATATGGGCATTTCTATATAGTTTGATCAATAACAGTAAAGACGTGGCCCACTGAATTTTCAATTTTAAATTACATTTTGGATATAGAGGCTTTTTCTCCTCTTGCTTTATGTGGCTTTTCCACGAAAAGAAACAAAAATGCATATTAGTGTCTTCAGAGTTCCTTTTTTTGGGGGGGAGGGGGGTTCTTTTATAAGCAGTCTATCGTTGTCACTCTCTACCGTCAATGCCACTGGAGAGACACTCATTATGTTGCTGCAATACACCAGATGGATCTGTGAGCTGAAGTGCCAGGATGAGGCAGCCACTTTGCATTCACACAATAGCAGAGAGCAAAATAAATGGTGTTATTTCTGAGATGTCACTGATGGTGTAGTGGTACACTCGCCTGACTTTGGTGCAGGCAGCGTGGGTTCAGTTCCCACTCAGTGACGGAGTGAATGTGAGTGCGAATGGTTGTCAGTGTGTATATGTGCCCTGCGACTGACTGGCGACCAGTTCAGGGTCGCCTTTCACCCGAAGTCAGCTGAGATAGGCTCCAACGTCCCATCAAAAACCGACATCAATGTGTAAATGTATTACCACATCGGCTCAGGAACACTTCAGAAAACCAATGTCAGTAAATACAGTTTGGCGCTACATCCGTAAGTGCAACTGGAAAACTCTACTATGCAAAGAAAAAGCCATTTATCAACAACACCCAGAAACGCCACCAGCTTCTCTGGGCCGGAGCTCATCTAAGATGGACTGATGAAAAGTGGAAAAGTGTTCTGTGGTCTTACGAGTCCACATTTCAAATTGTTTTTGGAAATTGTGGACGTCGTGTCCTCCGGGCCAAAGAGGAAAAGAACCATCCGGACTGTCAAGGACGAAAAGTTCAAAAGCCAGCATCTGTGATGTGTTAGTGCCAATGGCATGGGTAACTTACACATCAGTGAAGGCATCATTAATGCTGAAATGTACATACAGGTTTTGGAGAAACATATGCTGCCATCCAAGCAACGTCTCTTTCATGGTTATTTCAGCAAGACAATGCCAAACCACATTCTGCCCGTGTTACAACACCATGGCTTCGTAGTAAAAGAGTGCTGGTACTAGACTGGCCTGCCTGCAGTCCAGAACTGTCTCCCATTGAAAATGTGTGGCCCATTGTGAAGCGTAAAATATGACAACGGAGACCCTGGTCGGTTGAACAGCTGAAGCCCTTTCCCAGCTTTTTTGGAATGTGTTGCAGCCATAAAATTCTAAGTTAATGATTATTTGCTAAAAACAATAACATTTATCAGTTTGACCATTAAATATCTTGTCTTTGTAGTGTATTCAGTTAAATATAGGTTCAACATGATTTGCAAATCATTGTATTCTGTTTGTATTTCTGTTTAACACAACATTCCAACTTCATTGGAATTGGGGTTGTATATAATCATCCACATACTGATCATTTCACAATCGAATTTCGCATGCGTGCCAGTATTTGAAATGACCCATGAGTCCACTTCTCCTTCTATTCATTTTGTATACCGCTTGTTCATTCAGGTCCTGGGTGAGCTGGAACCTATCCGAGTCTGATTTCGGGGAAGGGGCAAAGTACACCATGGACTGGTTGCCTATCAAATTGTCAATCGCAAGGCACATACAGTACAAAAACAAGCATTTACACCCACATTCACTGACATTATACAGTGTTGCCACAGTTACCTTGAAAAAGTAACTTAGTTACTTTACTGATTACTTGATTTCAAAAGTAACTAAGTTAGAAAAAAGTAACTTTTTAGGTACTTTCATTTGCTGCCAAGTGGTAGGAATATCACTTATCCACAGTACAAAAAAAGCATGAGCTTAACCGTACCCATTACTTGGTAAAGTATGCCACACACATTACAGAATGATGTCATCAACAAGAACCAATAACTTCAATATTAGTGTAGTTGAAGCCACATTAAACGAGCAACTTAGTGGAGACTTGACATGCCAACACAATACAGTAAGTACCTAAACAAGCACACCATTCTCTCTGTGTGTGTGTGCGTGTGTGTGTGTGTGTGTGTGTGTGTGCGTTTGTTAGTGTGTGTTCGTAAATGTTAAAGTGAGTGCCGGTTTGATATTGGGGACATACAGTACAAACACACACAGACACACACACACACACACGCCATTGCTCACACCATTGTAATTTTGATGCGAAGAGTGAGAAAAGGTGACAAGATTATGCAAATGTTTAACTATCAAAGCTGTGGGTGATTGACAGAGGGGAGAAGGACCGTGCAGCGAGTTAAACCAGCTCAAGTCCGGACTACAGACGAACTTGAAACTTCTCACTTTTCATTGTAAATATTGTTTAAGATAAGTATTGTAAGTCCTTCAGTGAGTCAGTCCTTAATCTCCATGACCGATTTATGACCGTGCACTTCAGTATGAATAATTCACCCATAACGCATTGCGCACTTAACATGCCAGTAAAACTGTATTCTTAATGTGTAAATAAAAAAGTAAGAACAATCAAATACACTTTTTACAAAGGAAAATAACAAAATAGTGTGGCTATTGTGAAATTGTGCATTTCTTTGGACTTTTATGGTAGTGCACCGTCACTGTGCATTGTAGAATCAACAATCATCTCCCAATTGCTTTCTGCTGCTTATTGCGATATCAGTGGTGTGTGTAAACAGTTAAATACTATTGAATGGTTGGACTGTGGTTTTTTGAGTCCCCAGTTGCAAATCAGTATTTGGTGAGAGACACTGGTGACTCAAAAGTAACCACAGGAAAAGTAATGAGTTAGTTTGCTTGTTACTCGAAATGGATGAACTTTGGAGTAATGTGTTCCTGGCATCACTGACAATATACAGTAATCTTCAATTAAACTAACATGCATGTTTTTAGAATGCAAGGGGAACTCCAGACAGCAAGGCCCAAACTGAGATTGGAAACGTGAACCTCAGAACTATGAGGTAGACATACTAATCACTGTGCTTGCCCACTTACCCGGTGGAAAAATCACAATGATCTATAAAATATATCTAATTCTCATTTTATGCTGCCGGATGCAGTTATTGCCGGAGTACTTCATCATTTAAAGTAGCATGCTGTTAGTAATTTTGCTGCATGATGATGCCTGCCTGCCTGGATCAAAACAAATCATAACAAATTAAGACTGATTACTATATAATAGGTCAGTACTGTACTTCCATCCACAGTAGCATCACTGACAGTTTAAATTTCCAATTTGCTTGCAATACTGATAATTTTTTTAATGTTTTTTGTTATTTGTATCAACCAAAATATGCACTGGCAAGTTATACTAGCATGCAACGCATAACATTTGGGTTTTGTGATTTTGTCAAGCAGTTCTGGATTTCCTCTACATATAAATGCAAACAATGGCACTCAAAGAAAAACCGTAATGAGGGAGGAGACTAGCAAGTATTCAAAGGGCACAATACACTATTTTATTTTTTATTTAGTGTTACATTGTAAGACCTTACGGACACAGGAAATGGTTACTAAACAATAATCTGAAATAAGAATTCTAAAATAATTCTGTGTGGTCAGGGTTGGGAAAGTTCATTTTCTTCACCTATCTCGTTCAAGGTTCAGTTTACCATTCCAAAAATGACCAAGTTCAGTTCATAGTTCATAACTCATCATTTTAAGCAAAATTCACCATTTAAAAAAGGAATAAGTGCATAGTTCTTTTTTTCCCAATCTGTTGCTGATGAGCGATTTCCCTCAAAATACTGGCCTTTCATTTCCTTATTGTTGCCACCCATTCAGTCCACTATAGCCAGGTGCAGCTTTCACCCTACAATCTCAAAAACATGTTACTTGATTGGTCTTCTTTAAAATTAGGAATTTAAACAAAAATGGGAATTTTGTCTTTAATGTACAAACAAAAACACGCAACACAATATGACATATGAGTGCACTCGAATTCTCACACGTCTGAGACGTGCCTGCCATGCATGGCAGCATTGAATCATTTGCCAAATACGGCGTTTATCCCCCGAAACATGAAGGCTCGTATATAGTGTCTTCATACCGGTTTCGTCCTGTACGTCCCTAACAAAACCTGGCACTCTTGAATGAAGATGAACTGACGTTTGAAAACCGTTCACAGGTGCCAGAATGAGTGCGTTCTCAGTAACGTTCAGGCAGAAATCCACTAAGTTCAGTTCACGTTTGCCCAAAATATGAACTAGTTCATGAACTTTCGTTCATTTAACTTGTTCAGGTACATTACCTCAAGCTCTCCTTGAAGAATGGACAGCCCAAATCATCCTCACCCAGGGATGACACAGGGTGGTACTGTTTAACAAATGTCTTAGAGTCAAATAATACATCACATGAAATTTGATTGGCTGCAATATAAAATATTCTTAATTTCCTTTTCAATAGCTGAAAGACTTTTGCTTGCTTTGCTCCCGTCTCTTTCTCTCACAGAAAAACCTGGCAAGCATATTTCTCTCATGACGACCTCCTCCTGCAGCCTCCGCGCCACTTCCATGACCTCCTATAGGCTCTGAGTGCTCCTCATAATAATACATTTGTTGGCCAATGCTTCTGCAGCGAGTGTAAAAAGGGGCTAAACAGAGCTGGCCATTTGTCCAGCAATTTGTCAATTAGCATAGCGTAGTGAGACTTCCCAGCCCATTTAGGGGCATATGTAACTGTTTCCACTGCATATAGTGTGTTTGAGCTCAGTTTGCGCGGACCATGAACTCGACCCATAAGCACTCACACGTCAAGGCCCTTTTCCGACTTGTGATATGCATACGTATTTGCTCGTCTACTTGCCTTGCATGTGACCTTTTGGATACAGTAGACACATATGCCGTGAAGGTATTTATTGAAGAATACTGTTTGCATGGTTGTAGTTTGTTATATACAACCGCAATTCCAATGAAGTTGGGACGTTGTGTTAAACATAAATAAAAACAGAATACAATCAACCTATATTTAATTGGATACACTACAAAGACAGGATATGTAATGTTCAAACTGATAAACCTTATTGTTTTTAGCAAATAATCATTAACTTAGAATTTTATGGCTGCAACACGTTCCAAAAAAGCTGGGACAAGTGGCAAAAAAAGACTTAGAAAGTTGAGGAATGCTCCTCAAACACGTTTGGAACGTCCCACAGGTGAACAGGCTAATTGGGAACAGGTGGGTGCCATGATTGGGTATAAAAGGAGCTTTCCTGAATTGCTCAGTCTTTCACAAGCAAAGATGGGGTGAGGTTAACCTCTTTGTGAACAAGTTTGTGAGAAAATAATGAATGGTGTTATTTCTGAGATATGATTGAATATGTATGAATTTGTGAACGTGTCAGAAATATTGTATGTCTTTATCGTTATTACGATTGCATGAAGAAAAGAGTGGAATGGGTTTAATGAGTAGTTCGGATAATTTATGCACTTGTTTCTTCAGCGTTTGAAGGGCAAAATGAAAATTGTGCAGTCACAAATTTTATGAAACTGTTTATATCTTTACCGTTATGCAAGAGGTGTATTTCAATGGGCCACCACCATTTGCTCTGTCAGTCAGGATTTCCTATAATATGAATACATAAGGTGGAATGGTGGATGACTGGTTACCACATCTGCCTCACAGTTCTGAGGACCGGGGTTCAAATCCAGCAATATTTTTTTTCATATAGGACTTGGCTGACAGTTCAGCATGGGAGACACTGACCCATATAAAACCAAGGCGGCATAAAAAAGTGTCTGTACCATTATTGATCAAATTATATGAAAATGACCCATAAACATGCAGTGGGTACGGAAAGTTTTCAGACACCCTTAAAATTTTCACTCTTTGTTACATTGCAGCCATTTGCTAAAATCATTTAAGTTCATTTTTTCCTCATTAATGTACACACAGCACCCCATATTGACAGAAAAAAACAGAATTGTTGAAATATTTGCTGATTTATTAAAAAAGAAAAACTAATATATCACACAGCCATAAGTATTCAGACTCTTTGCTGTGAAACTCATATATTTAACTTGGGTGCTGTCCATTTCTTCATCCTTGAGATGGTTCTACACTTTCATTGGAGTCCAGCTGTGTTTGATTATACTGATTGGACTTGATTAGGAAAGCCACACCCCTGTCTATATAAGACCTTACAGCTCAGTGCATGTAAGAGCAAATGACAAACATGAGGTCAAAGGAACTGCCTGAAGAGCTCAAAAACAGAATTGTGGCAAGGCACAGATCTGGCCGAGGTTACAAAAACAAATTCTGCTGCACTTTACGTTCCTAACGGCACAGTGGCCTCCATAATCCTTAAATGGAAGACGTTTGGGACGACCGGAACCCTTCCTAGAGCTGGCCGTCCGGCCAAACTGAACAATTGGGAGAGAAGAACCTTGGTGAGAGAGGTAGAGAAGAACCCAAAGAGGCTGTGGCTGAGCTCCAGAGATGCAGTCGGGAGATGGGCAAAAGTTCTCGAAAGTCAACCATCACGGCAGTCCTCCACCAGTCGGGGCTTTATGGCAGAGTAGCTTGACGGAAGCCTCTCCTCAGTCCAAGACACATGAAAGCCCGCATGGAGTTTGCTAAAAAAACACCTGAAGGACTCCAAGATGGTGAGAAATAAGATTCTCTGGTCTGATGAGACCAAGATAGAAATTGTTGGCTTTAATTTTAAGTGACGTGTGGAGAAAACCAGGCACTGCACATCACTTGTCCCATACAGTCCCAACAGTGAAGCATGCTGGTGGCAGCATGTTGCTGAGGGGGTGATTTTCAGCTGCAGGGACAGGACGACTTATTGCAATCGAAGGAGAGATGAATGCAGCCAAGTACAGGGATATCCTGGGCGAAAACCTTCTCCAGAGTGCTCAGAACCTCAGACTGGGCCGAAGGTTCACCTTCAAACAAGACAATGACCCTAAGCACATAGCTAAAATACAGAAGGAGTGGTTTCAGAACAACTCCGTGACTGTTCTTGAATGGCCCAGCCAGAGCCCTGACTTAAACCCAATTGAGCATCTCTGGAAAAACCTGAAAATGGCTGCCCACCGACATTCACCATCCATCCTGACAGAACTGGAGAGGATCTGCAAGGAGGAATGGCAGATGATCCCCAAATCCAGGTGTGAAAAACTTGTTGCATCATTCCCAAAAAGACTCATGGCTGTATTAGCTCAAAAGGGTGCTTCTTCTAAATACTGAACAAAGCGTCTGAATACTTATGGCTGTGTGATATTTGAGTTTTTCTTTTTTAATAAATCTGCAAAAATTTCAACAATTCCGTTTGTTTCTGTCAATATGGAGTGCTGTGTGTACATTAATGTAAAAATGAACTTAATTGATTTTAGCAAATGGCTGCAATATAAAAAAGAGTGAAAAATGTAAGGGGGTCTGAATACTTTCCGTACCCACTGTATACTCGATGCAGCACAGTTAGTGAAAATAAATTCGAGTTATTGGCAAAACATCTGGCCACTGCTGTACACTCAACATCAGGATGATGATCTTGTTTATGTTTTTCTTTTATCATAAACTTGTCTAAAAACCCATTTTTTCATTCATTGTCTTTCAACACAGCATATACTTTGAGTTATGCTTAATTGTCTTACATGTATGTTTCATGGTCGATTTCTTATTTTACCTGCAGTTGTTTTTAAAGTGGTAAATAAATAAAATTGAATTGAGCAATATATATATATATATATATATATATATATATATATATATATATATACCACATTTGTCTATTTTTTTTATCAAGCGTATTTCTGTGCCATCAATCTAGCTGTTTAACTGTGACCTGAATCTGACCCCTCCAAAGGTGACTGGCTTCCATGGCAGTTTGTCTCTGACTGCCCGTGGTTTACAGTGCCCTAAACCCGGCATGTTATGACTAAGGGGCCGGGGGGCTTGGGAGGTCTGGGAATGTCCGAATGAGCGGAGGATGCAGAACCCTTGCGAGGTCAATGCGGGTAACATAGGGAGGGGGATAACCACAGGTCAGCCTCTTGATTCAGAGTCACTCGACCTCATCGGTCAGAAAAACGTGTCCTCTGTTTGAACCCATTTTGTCCGCAGCCCCTGTACAATCATCAATCCACAACTCACTGTGCTGCCAGCATATTTTTCCATTTGTTTCTTTCACTTCTCCGAGCATTGAATTGAGCCGTGGCTTCAATCCCCTAGAGACAGATCAGGGCTTCTGCCCTTTTATTTTTAATTCTTGTCAGATTGATTTCTTCCCGGGTCAAGAAGCAACTCTGCTCAAAAGATAACAGAGGCCGAAGAAAGCCAGTCCCGCGATCGTTTGCAGCCATTTAAAAAAAAAAAAAAATACAATATTTTTTTCTTAACTTGCTTGTTATTTAGGGCTGTAAATATTAAAGCGTTAAAGCATGATTAATCACACAAAAATTATGGAATTAATCATGTATTAACTCAGATTAATCACACAATTTATTTTGACCACACAAGCTTATTTACCTTAACCGCAGATAGATGTTTGAAAGGTGTCACAGATTGCTATTAGGTCAGTGATCAGGTAAATCTTTACACCAGTGCAAACATAAGTGATGAGACTCCGACAGGTTTGCTCGGGGGCAAATTTTGCTTCAAAAGTAACCCCGATGGGACTTTCGATAAAACAAAGGTCATTTGCATAAAGTGCAGCGCTGTACTCTCTATTCATTGAAGCACAACAATTTTAAAATACCATCTCAAAGAAAAATGTGGTATTATGCGTGGTATATTTGCCGCCTGTGATTCAAAGTGTGTATATATAAACAATACATCAAATTCACATTAACATAGGCACTAAGTGGCATATATTTATGCAATAAAACAGATGTTCAATCACCTACAGGCCCAGTGAGTGTCAAACAAATATATAAGTGACGCTTTTGACGCAAAGGTGGGTGGAACATTTTACATAAACACTGAATAGAAACAAAACAAACAAACAGGCCGTCAACTGTGCCACACACACACACACACACACACACACACATGCGTGCACACACACACATACACACACACACTCCTGCAAAAGTTCTATTGAAAAAAAAAATAGCCCAAATCCCCCACAGCCATTCTTCTGATCCTACCAAATGACCAGAGGGCAATAAAACCATTAAAACGCCACACTGAACAACCGAGAAAGCCAAAATACAAGAGCGGAGATGTTAAAATGGAATTTCCAGGCCTTACCTTGGAAAGCACCTCATTTTGCAAACTCTGAGCCATCTTCTTGAGTTCCCTATCTGTGTCTTCTTTCAAATGAGAAGGAAAACTGTTTTTCTTTCTTATACTCTCGAAGGGGGTAAAAAATAGCCTCTGAATGGGTGGGTAGAAAAAAGTGTTCTTTCTTGAGTGTTAAGTGTGTGTTGGAGGAGGGGGTTGTTTTCCAAGATGTTTTCTTTCTCTTTTCTTCTGCTCCTCTGTTCCTTGGCCCCTCGCACCTCCTGACAGAAGGGGCCTGCATGGTAGGAGGCTGCGAGACGACAATAGAAAAAGAAGAAGGTTTAAGAATAACAAGTGATTAATGATTATTTCTTGTATAATTTTCACATTTTTCTTGCAGGAGCCGTCCTCTCTCTCCTGTTTCCACAGTAATGGTGGTGAACTTTTCACAGGCCGAGGGCATCCTCACTAAAATATTCCCACATTTAATGCAACAGAAGGTCCGGCTGGTAGCGGGGTGACAACTAAAGCTAAGGCTTCAATGGATCTAATTGCGTTATGGGTGTACCATAACACAGATGATAATTTATTTTCAGCTTGAATAAAATACTGAGGTGCAGGATTGTGAGAATATATTTTGACAATATGGCGGGGTGTATTTTAAACGTAAAAATAAAATGAGGTACAATTACAACAAGTAGAATGAGTTAAAAAGTATTTTAAGCAAATTGCTACTGTTATTTAGCGCAGTCAATTCGTATTTAATTGTCACACATCCATAAAAGATAAAGGTGCATAAAACGGCAATCCAAGTACACTGGGAGGGAGTGGGGGGGAACTACTCGATTTTCGGTTGCATATGATTAAAATCTCATAAACATAAAAATGTCCCCCTTTTCCTATAAAATAATCAAATAATCTACGTTAGTTTAATACATTTCAATCATGTGCAACCGACATATTCTAATTAAGTACTGTAATTTAAAAGGACTTTTTAAAAATTATATATGCAAACCTATTCTCATTTGTTTTGTTGCCCATTCTCGATATGTTTGAACACATGTATGCGTCCTGTTTGATACAGGGCGTGTTTTTTTTTACGGTGAAATAGGCTTTCATATATGGAAGAAAATAGATAAATGGGCAAGGGGAGTCTGTTTGGCAAGGGGCCCGGGGAGAAATCAGCCAACATGTAATGGGAAATCTTCTCTGGGCCGAGGAATACGAGTGGACCAATTTGGGGGGCACATTTTTAGTTTAAAGTTCATCGAGAGGAATTCTATTTTCTCACCCCGCACCCTCTCTTGCTCTTTATTTTTCGATACCTGCTCTAGAAGAAAATGAAAATTAATACAGGAGCCGAGCCTTACAAAAGAAGTCATTCGTCTTGTTGATTATCTATTTGCTTGTCAGGGTTTGAGCTATGGTGCCGACCCTCTCCCTTTTTACATTATAGAGGGAAAAACACACGCGCACACAACACTTAAACTGGGAATGAGAACAAACAGTTGTGCAGAAATTATATTCATTAACACATTGAAAGCCCACAACCAAATTCTTTTTTATAATGATCCTGTAGATGGAAATTAAAGGAGTGGGTCGGCCCGGTTCAGTGTGTCAATGTGCTGCACACTGCCGTTAAATTAAAGAGAGAAAGGGGGTAAAACAAAGGGACGGTTTGTGATTTAAAACGAGATTTCAGGGCGTAATGTACCAAGATCACTAGCGGCAAGGCAAAATTAATCAGCGTGAGCAGCTGATAACTCAAAACAACCCGTTTTTTTTTGGTTTGTTGGGAACATTGAAATCAAATGGAACAATGCACTGCATGTACTTTATACACCCACAGTATTTCAGCATTGCATTTGTTTTAGATGACAGCTATCAAGGCAAAAGTGGAGTATTTCCCATTTTTAAAACTGATATGAAATAATAATCAGTACACAATATCAGCAAAAACACACAAAAAAAGTCTAAAATTTGATCATGTACATCGGTTGCACATTATTATAAGTTGGTGAACTGATGTAATTTTCCCGTCTTTTCCTCGAAAATAATCAAACAATATATGTTAAACACATTTTTAATCATATGCAACCGATGTACATGTTTGAATTAATTTATTTCAAATGACTTTTTATAAATTCTGAGAGGAAAATAGAGAATATTGGGAAACAACTTATTTTCAGACAAGAATTTATTCTGTATGTATTGATTATTTACAAATCATTGCAAGATAAGAATAGCATACGAACACAGATGAGCAACTTCGATCCATGAGGTAATAAGATCAACACGTTTATTATTATTATTATGATTATTATTATTGCCAACACCAACGTTAGAAACAGATCTTTGGAATATAAATAAAATAGCATGCATTAAAAAAACACTTGGGATAAACAGCATAATGAAAGGGGAGGGGACAGACAAAGTATGTGCGCATTTTATATAACAACGTAATACCCAAAATAAGAATGCCTGAAAATGTGCCACTTCATTAAATGAAAAGTGCAGCTGAGGTAATATTGTATAGCGCTGTATTTGTAGTGCATACTTGGTTTATATTGCGAATAAGCATCTTTATGGGCCTCTCTATAAACACTGTTTAATTAATACCTATATAACTAATCCTACCCACGCCTCAAGCAGTTTGTGTTAAATATCAGCAACTAGTGCTCCTTTTCAGTCTCGGTATCAAAAAGTAAGTATTTTTTTTATCAATACTGTGAATTGAAAATTTAATTAAATGTTTAAAAAATCTCTATTTGGTCAATAAATACCATACACATTTTAAACGTTCGACTAATAAACCTTTTTTTTTTCACTATGGAAGAGTTAGTTACATTTGTGCGGGAAAAAATGTCAGATCTTTCATGTTTTGTTGTATATTCACATAGTGTGATATATATTGATGTAAAGATAGTTCCGTTACGTGGCTGTATAGGTCCGGGCTTGTAGTTTGGCAAAACCACAGGCCTAACGCCAGAACCATGTTTAATCCAATCACCCATTCAGACAGCTTTGTAACCACAGAATGAACATGACAAATTTTGGTTATTAAAGATGAAAACTGGGAAACAATTTATTTCTCTTGGAACAGGAAAAGAAAACTCACATGATTGTTTTGCTATTGAATTAAATTAAGGGTGAAAGTGGATTATACGCAAAATATAAAAAATATGATGTTTTGGACAATGGACATTTGAGGTGGGACATCATCGTTTTGTGTTTTCTTTCAGTCAAGCTTTTTATCGAGAAGATAAACAGGCTAAACAGGCTTAAGTCAGTAATGGTTATTCCAGTCCACAGTTTTTATCTACAGCTTTGTTGTTTTGGATGGCAGAAATGCAACAAAGAGCAGATGGGCTCGTTTTCTAGGTGGTCAGGTGGAGCCAGTTAAAGCTTGGGCGCTTCAGTTATTCCCAGACCGGACTTTGGTGTTGGGCAATTTGTGATCCTTCTTCCATTTCATTCGTCGGTTCTGGAACCAGATTTTGATCTGGCGCTCTGACAGACACAGTGTGTGTGCTATCTCCACCCTGTGCCTGCGCGTCAGGTATCGGTTGTAGTGGAACTCCTTCTCAAGCTCCAGAACCTGCTGGCGGGTGTAAGCAGTCCGAGAGCGCTTTGGCTCGTCTCCTGTGTAGTTTGAACTCACTGTGAGAGAACAAATTAACGTGTTACTATATTTACAACAACAAATATTACTACAACTACTGCTACTACTCCTACTACTACTACTACTACTACTACTACTACTAATAATAATAATAATAATAATAATTATAAGAAGAAGAATAGTAATAATAATAATACGTGTTATTATTATTATTATTATTTTTATTATTATTATTATCCCTGCACACAGGGTTGTGGTGAATTGAGCTCCCCAGATGCATCCGCAGTCGCCCCATGCTTCTTTTGGGATAAAAATAACTCAATTTGGGTTCATTTGAACCCAATTACTGGGTCAAAAAGGGACCGACCGCCACTTTGGTTAATTTCACCCAAAAATTAGGCTATTAATTTCTCCCAATTTCTTGGGTTATTCATTTGACCCAAGTGATGGTCGGTCACTTTTTGACCCCACTTCTTGGGTTGAATGAGAAACCCAAATTGGGTTAATTAAAATAACCCAACATTGTAGCTGTTGTTTCATACATTATGAAACACAGAGACTAAAGTTTACAAGTGGTGAAATTATATATACTACAAATGTTGAGTTATATTGACTACAATGTATAAGCTCACTGCAAAAAAATGAAATAATTGAACACGGATACATTCAAAAAGGTTTGACCATTGTCTACTTAAAAAAAGCCAACAAAGTGACAATTAGTATACAAGTGCGTGCTTGCTGCAGCATGTGATGGGTTAAATGCAGAGGAGGAGATCCGTATGATGAAAATAAATGTGCGAATTTGTGAAGGTTGAAATATTACGATTCTTAATAATAATATAAATAATATAATTGGTCACGATATTATTTCAATTAATTTTAAAAAATGCTTCTGTCTAGACAATGTTACATGCATGTGGTCACGTGCTCTTTAATGCCCCCGAGCAAGCAGAACCCGCACCGCCACCCCAACCCGACACAGTGACAAAAGATGCAGTGATTTGATCCGAAAATGAAGGTCAAAGGTACATTTGGTGGTTGAGACCTGCGCCACGATGTACCTGTACTTCGGAATGAGAGATATGTTGATGGGCCCAACAAAGGAAGCGATAAGCGCCTCAAATGCCTGCCTTGTATAACAGAGAAGGCGTAAAGGTGGGGGCGCTATCGTGATTGAATAAAGCTGAACAAGAAATTTGTTTAACATCACATTATATATGCACTGTGTCCAACATGCACGTGGAGACAATACTGGCTAAAATTGTATTTACATCCTCGAGCGAACAAACAGCGTACAGCCAACCAGGCAACAACAACACTGAAAAGATAAAATAGATTGAGGTATTTGCGTTTGCATTAGTGTTTTACAGCGGGCTCCATAAACAGGAATATTTCAGCTGCCATAAAACTTCCCCTTCCCCGAAATATGGAGTGGGGGAGAAAGGCTCGACAGTGTGGAGCGCACAGTTTATACAAACCTACCACTTAAAATCAAATTACCACAGCATAAAACCTAACTTATGAGTTCCGTGTGGCTTGTCATAAAGCAAGGACTCGAGCCTGCGATCGGACTTCAAAAGGCACTTCGGCGTAGAGGTGTAATAAAAATTTATGGCGGGTGTAATTATGTTGGCCGCGCAAACAGACGATCGTAAATCTCGAAGGACTACTAGTCGAAGTCGAACCGAGAGGAAGCCGTAGATTGTGACGGCGTGGAGCGAGGGGGAGGGGAGGGGGTAGAGGGAAGTTTGTACGCGACACTTACCAATGTTTACATGAACTTTCTTCATCCACGGATACACCACGGGGTCATTTTGAGTGTTTGGACTGGGAGGTGGCTGCTCACTCGGAGGCGGGCTGGGTATCACCGAGTCCCGGCGATGCTCCGGGATACGGTGCATTTCTACGCCAATCGGGGGAATGACGAGGACGCGAGGGGGCATCACCTCCGAGGCGGGCTGACACTGTGCGTACTGCGGCTCCGCTCGTTGCCGGCGATGCTGGGGATTCTTCAGAGTAGCGTCCGCTTGAAAGGCGGCGGGCTCATGACGATGGGAGCCCAAATAGTCCGGAGAGTTGCTGGGTAGATAGTCGCTATGTGAGTACTCCTCGCAGGGTGGGAATTTGGGGTCCACGTAGTTGATCAAATAGGAGCTCATGACCGTTAATGCCACTCTTTATGTGGAATTGAATCTAATAAAGAACGAACATTTACATCTCATCCCTTTAGTCGTCGCTCATTCCTGTTCCGACGAATCCTCCTACTTTTCTGTCAAGTGAACAAAGTTAAGAGGGCACGTGACTACAGCGAGCCAATGGCACGGACGCGCTGTGGACGAGGAAACGAGATTATGGGTCCATACGACCCCCGCACGCGCACCGTCGTAAGGTCTGGTTTTGTGTGCACTCACAAGCAGGTCTTGCCAATCCTGTCTCGTCTCCCTCCCCGCTCGCCACCTCTCGCTTGCTGCCCCAAAAGTAGCCGGAGGCATAACAATAACAGACTCGTTGTGCTCAAAGGAAATCACGAGTTGCAAATTGTTGCTTCTCATCAACTTGACCAAAGCACAAATGAAATGTGTGCCGCAGAGAATTCCTTGATTACCAATTGCCTGTATAGATTGATAATCAATTTCAAAATAAATCATTCTTTTTATATCCTGTGCTTAATTTCATCATATACATCGTTTGCACATGATTAAAATGGGGTATGATGCATTTTCCATTTTTCATAATAAAATATTATGCGTCAGTTCAACACATTTCAATCTTGTGCAACCGACATGTTCGAATTAAGTCAATTCAAATGACTTTTTTCCCGGTGTAAACCAGTGATGATGTGTCCATCCATCCATCCGTTTTCTGAGCCGCTTCTCCTCACTAGGGTCGCGGGCGTGCTGGAGCCCATCCCAGCTGTCATCGGGCAGAGGCGGGGTACACCATGAACTGGTTGCCAGCCAATCGCAGTCAGTGATGATGTGTCAGAAGGAAAATGCATAGTGTACTGTTGTGCTGCCACCGAACAGCCGTGTCAGACATATCTATATCTAGTTTGGGATCGATAGAAAATTCACAAGCAGACCTTTTCATTAGCAACAAACGTGTTTGTTCCACAATTAACTGCAACACTTAAATACTGCAACGGTTTAATTTTGCGCGCACACACACACACACACACACACACACACACACACACATGCACACACATTTTAGTACCACTGACATGGTCATTCCACATCTCAGTTCAATGTCAACAAAGCTGCCTTCCCACCCACACCTCCACTCGGAAGATTTTGCCCTTGGACAATTAACATTTCAATTAATACAGCGTCATAAATGGCCTGAATCTGCACAGTATATGGTCAGGTATATTGATATCGAATCATACGATACCAACACTGCAAAAGTCATTTTAGAATTTTAGAATTTACTTAATCGAACATGTACATCGGTTGCACATGATTACAATGAAATTATTTTTTTTTTTTTTTTTTTTTAACTTTATACAATACTAATAATAAGACGACATATGCTGTAGGAACATCAATAATTGCAGAATGTAGCAAACAGTTTTAATGTGGCTCCAAATGCTATTTCATTTTACATGATGGAGACATCCAACTCCTTTGTTTAAAAAAAATGTACTGTTCAGAACTACACCCCAACACGTGCGCGCTACACAACCACACACCGATCCCTCCAGCTGAGCAGTACGGACGACCGCATCATTTTTCAACTCGACAAATCATTAATAGAGAGAGTCCAGGTCTACTAGGGGATGGCCTTTGGAATGGTTGAAATGGTGTATCATCGAAAAAGTATAACAAGAACAAAAAGAACAAAAACTGACCAACAATTGGAAGGATTTTTTTTTAAATTCTGGACAAATATCATTGATAACTTTCTCTTGAGGCCTATTTATCTGCATCTAAAGGCCTCTTTTGCCATTCTCACATTGTTGTGTCCATCGGTGCCGTCGTGTATGAATCTACTATATACTCCCCTAGAAGCGAATTTGTGATTGCTTTTAAGATTTGGACACAAATCCGGATCTACAGGGTAGATATAGAAGACAGAGTCTCTCATGCAGGTTTATGCAGTGTATTGCTTATGGGCTCAGTCTTAACTTGAGGCACTTAAGTGTACACTTTTTGTACTTCTACTGTCGAAAGAGACTGTGAACCTTTACCACAAGTTGCATGATACAAAAAAATATAAGATAAAAATTGCCTGCTTGATCCATCACCTGATGCTATGATTCCTCCTAAACACTCAAGCACAAATAAATCATCGGGTGAGGGTAGAAATTGATGTATGCAGAATTTAATTATGAGAAATGTTACCAGGGCAACAGAATAACCAATAATATGTAACGCAACTATGCAAAGCAATTAATTACCAATAAATAATGTCATTATTAATTCTGTAAGTGTTATTATAATTAGTAATCATAACAAAAAATTGTACGTGTTTTTATTATACAGTACTACAACAATAATAATAATAGTAATAATAAGGCGACCGACTGGTTAGCACGTCTGCCTCACAATTCTGAAGACCCGGGTTCAAATCCCAGACCCGCCTGTGTGGAGTTTGCATGTTCTCCCCGTGCCTGCGTGGGTTTTCGCTGGGTACTCCAGTTTTCTACCACATCCCCCCAAAAACCATGCATGCTAGGTTGATTGAAGACTCTAAATTGCCCTAGGTGTGAATGTGAGTACGAATGGTTGTTTTTTTATATGTGCCCTGCGATTGGCTGGCGACCAGTTCAGTGTGTACTCCGCCTCTTGCCCGAGATCAGCTGGGATAGGCTCCGGCGACCCTAGTGAGAATAAGCGGTACAGAAAATGGATGGATGCATGAATGAATAATCATGATATTTTATTGAACACAAAAATTTATTCCTAAAAGAATGGATTTTTGAAACATTGGCCCATAGAAAATAGTTAAGCTCTGGTTGTAAAGTTGAAGAGCCAATTGTCAAAGTTAATTTATACTAGCTAATAACTATAAGTGGTGATTGTTCACCTTTCTCTTTATTTATTTATTTCTATCTTTTTGTCTTTCTTTCAGATTGTAATGTAGTCATCGGTGCTTGGTTTTCTCTGTTTGTATTCCAGCAAATGTGTGTGTGCTATAGGCTGCTCCTGTTCTGTTCCCACATTGATTTTGTGACATTTGATATTGATCCCTTGCTTTGGCAGCATTGCTGTTCTCCGTTTTCTTTAACAGTAGATCATACATCACTAAACTGAACAATAAGCAGCAAGGACTCAAGTTTTTCCATTGTTTCACTGCATCAAATATGCCATTCTATTCTATTCTATTCTATTCTCAGGTGTGGGCGTATTCAACTTGACCTCTCGCTCTGCCATCAACCCAGGTATCGATCAAGGTGTGTTGAGTGTGACTGTGACACTTCCCCTGCCCATGTCAAGTTTGTCAGCAGCAGCCTTTGTTTAGACTGCACAACGTAGTTCACATGGAGGTCACTGAGCTACCCAAGTCATTCAGAAACACGAGCTTATTTGGTGAACTGAAATAAATGCATTCGTTATGCAAACATGAAATTAAGAAAGAAAGAATGGACTGCAATAAACTTATTTAATTACGCCCTCTATTTGTGGGAAATTTGTGGTATTATTGTATTGTATGCGATTAATATAACAGCATTTTATTTTTGTGTGAATATTTGTGTGGAGTAGAAAAATGTGTAATTCAATCATGCAACACGAAAATAAAACAGCATCAAGATATCAGTACATTTAGTGAGGCCAAATGAAAGGCCACATGATGCTTATAACATCTGTTTTTTAATATTATTATTAAATGAATGTAAATGAATAAATGACAGTGAATTGAGACAAAGAGAATAGATCTTATTATTTGCTAAGACTGGGCCTGTCTATGTTCTGAAATATTATTCAGAGGACAAAGCAGGGGCAACGGTAAATATCGTTCGAAAAATAAACCAAGGCTCATTCCCAGTTCTATTGTTATGCATGTGTGACGGCAAGAATAAGAAAAATGAGACATTCACAGGCCATACCATGAATTGGGCCAGTTGGGGAAACAATTAATAACAAGCACAAACCATAGCTGCAAACCTATCTTTGAAAAACGTATAATAATAAATTAAATATAAAACAGTGATATATAAAACGTGGTTTGTGAAAGTCAAATGATAGGGGATAATGCTTGTTTAATATTATTTTTTATTTTGCAATGACTTTGTGTTATAGAAAATATAATTCGAACTGGTATGTAACACTATTGTGATTGCGCAGGTATAGGTTACACATAAATCATCAGACGCCCTAAAAAAAAGGAGAGAGGAGGAGAGATTCTAGAGCGGTTCTGCAGCACGTGGTATCCCCTCCTCTCACCACCTGCACCACCTGATACCCAAGCACGCGCAGGCACCCACGCCCCCACCCTCCCTCTATACAACAAATTGTTTATAGTATACTCACTCTTCTGTAGCCCTCTGATCCAGCTGCAGTTCCACTTTTAGCCAATTTCCATCATCTTATCATGTCCCATTTTTTTTATTGAACGCGTCATCCTTTTCGTTTTCGTGATCCGCAAAAGCGACTCCGCTGTTCTCACCACGCATTCTCTCCCATCTATTGCGACGCCACGGGCTCCCCAAAGTCTCCAGAAGGCGCCTAGAGGGAGAGATGGGAAATCGCTGTAATTTTCCACACAATCAGCCCCTCAAACGCATAAGAAAAAGACGCCACTGCAGACTGATGACCTTGAAATCATCCGGGTGAGGCAAATCCAGGACTATTGCGACACCACTCCCCAAACCCGAAGGTATCGCAGGTCCCTTTGCAGAATTTCCCTGCTATTAATGCAAGCTGTATGGGGCTGAGGGCTGCTGAGAACTGTGTGCTCTCCAAGGCATTGACTCACATTGTGCGTGTGCGTGCGCGCGCGCGCGTGGTCTCAAGTTTTCCTATTAATCTGTCGGTATGGTACACGCTTTGTTAAACGGACGATGCGCGTCATGGTGTGACAACTGACCTACCGTTCACCCCGAGCAAAAGCCATTCCACCCCCCCCCCCACCTCTCTCCAGCCACCCTCCCCCTCTTTCCCTCTTCCGCACCCTTTCTTTCTGCCACTTATCCCATCTCTCTCGCTTACTCCCTCGTTCTGGCATTGTGATTTTCGCTCCCCCCGTCATAGCAAATTGAGTTGGGAGTCATTAATTTGAAGAAAAAAATGGCTGCGGTGGGGGTGGGCTGGTCTTTATATTGCTCTCCAAAACAGATTTTTCTTCTCTTTAGATATCATTTTTCATTTCCTTTTGTCGTGAAACAATTAATGACACACGATGGCTCAACAATCGAGTAGAACATTGAGTGTAAATATTTATAACGAGCAAAATGTGTTGCAATCAAGCTTCTTTCTAATATAAATATAACTTAGCAGGAGGATTTTGAATTGGAGTTTAAAAAAAAAAACTTTCATTCGTTTTGATTTGAATCTGCATCCAGATGTTCAAACATTTGGCTTTACATATTTGGCAACATTGATCTTGTTATTATTATCATTTCCTCAAACTGATGTATCGTGCACATTTAATCGCATGTTCGGTAACAAAAAGAAAAAAAAAAGTCACGATGCTTTTAGGGTTAGCTTGTGAAGTTTTGATGGAACGTGCAGTGATGTTCATGGTGGGAGGCTTTCATACGAGAGACAGATTTAAAAATAAATCTATGAGCCAAAACATATTGCGTATTTGCAATTTAATTTGCAGCCAGACTTTAACAAATGTTTGAAAAAAATGAAAATTAGCAGCATTATTTTTACAGACATAATATTTGGCCATAAAGAACGCTATTTCCATGAGTGGTTTAGAGAGATCTTATTAGCCATTGTATCTTATTTAAAGGGATACTCATTATACTACTAAGTATTGTGCGAAAAAAAAAAATTCATTTAGGTCTATACCGAAATATTACATTCAAAATTGTACCAATTAAATGCTCTAAAATTAAAAAGCACACTGTTCAACAAAATAGTGCTTGTGCATGACTTGATGAAGCCTGCTCAAGTGATAGGTGAGGTGTCTTCTAAGACAACCAGAACAGTCCAGTTGCGATCAATTTATTGTTCTGAGAATGAAATGACCTGGATGAATGAGAATATTCACAGGCTAAAGAATAAGAACAATTAAGTTCAGTCAATTTTTTTGTTTACATTTTTTATTATTTGTTACATAATCTTCTCTAATTTTAGGTCACATTTATAACGTTTATTGTCTTAAATGTATCTCTGTTACTTTCCTGTTGCTTGTTTACTTGCAAACTCAACTGGTAGCAAACGTGAGTGAATCATGCACGCTGCGATCGTAACATCTATATGACACCCTTAAGTTGTTGAAGGACACAGTTTTGGTTCAAACAACGTGCAACAGGAGGGAAAGGGATGAAATAAAATTCAGCACCTCCTGTATGCAAAGTTCCAAAGTCAAGGCAGCTATGGTGTATTTTAAACCAAGACGATTTTTTAAAAGATTGTATTATTGTTGTTATTTTTGTTTGTTTGTACAGTGCTTTGAAAGAGTTTTGGCTGTTTTTAATGTGCTGTACAAATAAAGTTGAGTTGAAACGTACAAGTCCTCCTTGACTGGTTTGAGGTTCAGAAGTCTCTCCGTCTAAATCATGCGTAACCAACACGTCGTTCGCGATCGACAGTTAGATCTTCATGTCCATCACAGTACATCCCGAGTCATTTTCAAAATAAATTGTAGGCTTAATTTGAAGAAAGAAGAAAAAGTCATATTACGTTTTTTGTTCTTGTTATTTTAAATATGTTTTGTTTTTAAGTTCACGACTAGGTTTTCGTGAATTTGGATCACCAAATTATGACTTATTAAATTATCTTATAATTTTTTATCTAATTTTATTTTGAAAAGCACAAAAAGGTTTACGCTGCTAGTGTGCCTGTAAACTTCACAGTAGGAGTCGAATCGAACGCTGCGACAAAAAAAAAAAAAAAAAAAAAAAGACAGTGAGGATGTATTAATTCTATCAGGAAATAAGGATAGAATTTAGATCAAACCTTTATCAGCCCAAAAGATGAGAAGCTCTTTGGCATTCATTGCCCACCGTTTGTGAGCTATACAGTCCGATGACATCAGTCTTTCGTCTTCTGTGTGGCTGATACAGTCACTCTTTAGGAGGCTGCCTACCACTGTGTGAAGTAAACTGTGAACGAACTGTGTGTGTGAAGTGAACTAAATATCTAACATAAAATATTAAATACATTAGCCTGACTGTGAAAAAATCAGAATGCATTTAGAAGTGTCTGAAAACATTATACAGGAGAAGTGAAGAGAGACAGAACAGGCACTTTCCAATTGCCTCCTCTGTTTTAGTACAATGATTCTACCAATAGATGGTGCTGTTGAAGCGTGCTATTTCTTGCGCAATCTGGTGTGAGGCTGGCTGCTCTCACCCATGTCTTGTAAAGGAAATATGCTAATTCAATTTTTTTAATAATGAAATCATGGACATTTTCCATCCATCCATTTTCCATACTGCTTATCCTCACTGGGATCACGGGCATGTTGGCGTCTGTCTCAGCTAATTCTGGGCGAGAGGCGGGGTACACCCTGAACTGGTCGCCAGCCAATTGCAGGGCACATAGAGACAAACAATCATTCACACTCACATTCACACCTACGGGCAATTTAGAGTCTTCAGTTAAACTACCATGCATGTTTATGGAATGTGGGAGGAAACCGGAGTACCTGGAGAAAACCCACACAGGCACATGGAGAACATGCAAACCCCACACAGGCGAGGTCGGATTTGAATCTGGCTAACCAGTCGTCCACCGTGCCGCCCGTGGACATTATTTGGTTTAAATAATAATAATAATAATTATTATTATTATTATTATAATTATTATTATAATTATAATAATAATAATGCAACAATCATTTTTAAAAATATTATATTAATAATAATAATAATAATAATAATAATATAGGCAGCACGGTGACTGCCTCACAGTTCTGACCATGGTTCAAATCCTGGCCCCGCCTGTGTGGAGTTTGCATGTCCTCCCGTGCCTGCGTGGGTTTTCTCTGGGAACTCTGGTTTCCTCCCACATCCCAAAAACATGTATGTTAGGCTAATTGAAGACTTTAAATTGTCCGTAGGTGTGAATGTGAGTGTGAATGGTTGTTTGTTTATATGTTACCTGCGATTGGCTGGTGACCAGCTCACGGTGTACCCTGCCTCTCGCTCGAAGATAGCTGGGATGGGCACCAGCGCACCCTGGTGAGGATAAGAAGTGCAGAAAATGGATGGATGGATGGATAATAATATAAACCAAAGAGCAGATAACTAAAATGGAAAAGAGTGTTATGTAATCATTTTTAGTGCTATTCTATTTTTTTTCTCCTCTTCACATACTGGTGAAGAAGCTCTGCCTCCCATGACTGTACATCCCTGTGAAGGGTCTACATAAAAGACATTCCTATTGATTGGTTATCACTCAGGTTACAGACTTACAGGGAAGCGCTTATACAACCTAACCCAATCGATAGTGAACTCAGGATGAACAAGGAGGAAAAACGGCTTCCTCTGCAAAGTAGCCTAGTTTTTAACAAAGCATTCTACATTTTACAGATGACAAAGCTAACTTGGGTGGCTAAACGACAAAAATCTATTAGTATAATAATTCATAATTTTGCTCCCCCTATGAAAATGACTAAGAAGAGGAATATTGCGATACACAAAAAAACGGATAGTTGGCAGATGCATGAAATTACTAGAGCTTTCAATTGACGTTGGGTGAAGAGATCCCATCGTGCCGTCCACATAAAATATATGCTATATGAATACCTCTCTGAGTACTATAGTAGTGGTATGAGTAATGCAGGGTTCCAAACCACAAATATAGACTGAATACAGTGGACCCCTGCATATTCGCAGTTCGCCACCAGCATTTTTATTCTTTTTTTCCCCTATATTTGAGCAATGCCAAAAAGGCTTATCGGCGGTATATCCCCGCTTATTCAAAAATTCTTTGGGTTATTTTTATTTTTTTCTTCAATGCAATTATAATGGGGGTCAATTATTTGCCGATTTTTGATATTTGCAGTCAGGCCCCGTCCTTATCCCCGTGGATTGGAGTCCACTTTACTACTACTAGGAGTACTACGACTACTACGACTACTACTACTACTAATACCACTACTATTAATAATAATAATAAGAATACTTGCTTTTATCTACAAGAAAATATATGCATGTGTCAGCCTAGCTTTACACAGTACAGATGTTAACAGGTGTCACCAAAATTTACAACTCCTGCATACCCTCACACCAAACCACCTCCATGTCACCCTATAGCCTCTCGATCTCTACATTTAACCGCTCAATTTTACCTCTCTTGCTTTCCATCCACCCCCACATTCACTCAGTCTGGACATTCACTCAGTCTGGACATTGTATAGCAGTAGCATATATGCTGGAAAACGAAGGTCATGTATTCACCTCTCCTTTGGCTCCTGTCATCATTTCTCTTATCTGTACCTCCTCCATACCTCTCTGCTTCCCTCCCATTTTTGTGCTTGGCACACAGCAGTTGGGTGGAGAAGAGTGTGCGGAGAGGACAGAAGAGGCGAGGGCGGAACCAACGCACGAGGGTAAACTTTTGACCCTTCAACTCCTTGAACCTTCTGCTGCGGGCTATAGTTGAAGAAGGCGAGGCCCCAAGCAGGCGCTTCTGATAATAAGGTTGAGTACTATATGGTTCTTTCCTTGGGCAGGAAGAGAGGCTGGGGGAATAAATGGCTTGCGGCATTACAAAGTTTTACATTGGAGACGATCACCAGAGTCAGTCGATTTAACCGAGAATCGGTCTGTATTATACAGTTACTTGCAACCCAGCACTTCACACTTCAAGACATAATTACATAACTCTTACGACATGCAGTCTGACGTGTGTGGACTTTAGCGGTAAAGGTTATCTGTAGTAACAGGTTTACGGACATGCTCATCCTGTCCTCCCCATCCCAAGCGGTCTGTGGTGGCGGCGGGGGAAAGCTGCATTCTCTGGGTATTCCTCAGCACACAGTGACGCAAGAGACAACCAATTTACAGAATCAAAATCCCACCAAATACCTTGTATGCATAAATGATTGGTTGGATTAGGGTATAAAGTGGATGGCAACACAAGTATTTGTAACAACCCCATATGAGACCCAGAATATGACAGTTTTATATTCTTACTCCAGACTGATCATCTGTATTTCCGTATTCACACTTTGTGACATTTTTGTTTAACAGTAGGGTTCTATCCTGTTTTTGAGGGTGCTTAAGCACCCCTTTATTTACTTGGTTGAAGGGTAATATTTCAACAACAAAAATACAGCACCCTCTCGCTTCAAAAACGGTTTGTTGCACTCAAATCCTCCCAGCTCTCAGCAGCTCTAAAACTCTGATCCTAGTATCGCCTTTGGTGGTGTGCCATGAGGTTTTTCTAACGTAAAAATGCTGGTTGGGAAAAAGAATGTTCTGTATTGAACATAGCACCAGAAATGGCCACGCATACGTATTGCCACCATCAACAATCACTACCCATTTACGATTTCTGTGTTCAATGTGTGCCCTCCTTTGTTTTACAAATCTGTGTGATATGTATGTATTTGTCCAACTGGTCTGGGATGTAATTTGTTTGTCTGCAGTAAACTTCCTTTCCCTGTGACCTGGAAATTAGAAACACTGATGCACAAACAAAAGCAGAGAGTTGTTAGGGTATTTTCTTTGCACCGTGTAAGTGACATAAACAAACACACATGGGAGGAGGTTAATGGGCCTTTCCTCCCACGTCTGCGCATGAGCAGTGCAGGCTGCAGCCTGTCTGGTGACCTCGCAGTGACTCCTGTTCGTACATTATTCATGAGCCGTCATTCGTAGGCAGAAGAAAAGGAAAGCAATCCTAGGATACTGGAGTGGAATATTTTAAAGCAAGTTGTGTGATTGTGTTGGATGTTGGGTAAAGTTCACTCCGCAAGGGATGAATGAGTGTCTCTAACAAATAGACTTTTTTTTTTTTTTTTTTTTTTTTTTACTATGGATGTCCAGCAAATAACAAAGATGCATGAACCATCAAATAATGGTCAAAGGGGAAAAAAACGGCTGCAACCTGATCAACATTCCCAGGTCATTTGCCTGTATCCGTACACGTCTCTCAAATACAACAATACACTCCTTGATCACTCCTCCACAAAAGCTTCTGGAGTGTCCAGACAAATACACACCTCTGCAATACAAAGAACAAAAGGGGCCAAGTCATATTTGTTACTCACCCCACTCTTCATCACCTGTGAAGCCCAGGGTTAGTGCCTTGTGGTGTGTGGACAGGCTCAAAGGAGCAAGTCAGCCTATGCACATAATACACATAATAGTGGAAAAGCAGTTCTGCAGGGTGGAGCTGCCTGTGTACATACCACGGAAACAAATTACACACACACACACACACACACACAAGAGCATATACAAGAGCTGCTCCAACGCCTTCTCGTGACATGGCTCGTCTCATTTAAAAAATAACCAATTGTGCGTGTCTGTGTGTGTGTGTGTGTGTGTGTGTGTGTGTGTGCGCGTGTGTGTGTGTCTGTGGTGTGTGTGTGTAATTTGTTTCCATGTATGTTCCATGGGGAACGGGGGATGCCTGTTATGGGGGGTTCCTGTATCATCATTGAAAAGAGGAAGTTGGAAAAAAAAGGCAAAAGGGTGTTTTTGCCTTCCTGTTTACTGAAGCAAAATTTCCTGGCAGACCCAACCTACAATTCCCGACACAACCATTGCCCTCTTTTGTATTTTCTGTTCTGTCCATTTACTGAATTGGGGAACTCGTGCTGTACTAAACAATGGACTCCAACGTAAGACTAGAAAAAAAATACAAATTCGTGGTGACTTTGTGAGACTATTGATACCAAATAAACCCGACCACAAACAAAACTTTTCCACAAACTGATGTGAGAATGTCAAAGTTTAGCATACCTGTCAGGCTGGTGGAAAACTGTATTTAAAATCCACAAGCTGAAAGAACATAGCAAAAAGGCAATATAATAAGCATGAGGACACCTCTAATGTCTTGTTGACTGAAGACAGTAGATGGACGTAAGCAATATTGCTTACTTCCACTCCTTTCATCTTTCGTCTGAACTGGAATGTGATACGTAAACGGAGTTGGTTTGATATATTGGGAATTTTGAATTCCAATGGAAATCAATAGGAAGAAATAATGATAATTATTATAAAATAACGATTATGTTGCTGCGCGTTCAATTGCTATTGCGCAGAGAAAATGAGAGCAGTCACAATGCCACCTAAGGGTGAATAATTGACATGGTGAGACTTCCCGACAGTGCCACGTGACCGGTCGCTAGAAATGTCTCCCAGAGTCACACGTAACATGTAATTTTATCTTTTTACACCAAATAATTACGGAATTATTATCCACCAATATTAACTTAAAATACATTTTCAAACTACATTCTTCGTTGACAATTATTTAAACTGCAAAATGTTCTGTTTTGACATTTCACGTCCTTTTTTTGTCTTTAATAAATTAAATAATTGCCCAAATTATTGGCATTTAGTTCCTCCGTGATTCTAAAAAAAACCTTGGCATTTTTGTAGTTTAGTATCATTTATTATGATATCCTCGAAGTGTATGGTTTAAAATTTCAGCATTAGTGTAAATTTTATGCGCACGTTTGGACACTTAGAATGACCAACCAAAACAACAGCTTTGAATGTAACAAGAATTGTACGTCATTTAAAACGCAATTATCTACTTATATCACTGAAAAAAGTACTTAACTTTCAGTTGCACATGATTAAAATGTGGTAAACTGACGTAGAGCCCGTCTATTCCTATAATCAAATAATATGTTAGTTTAACACATTCTAAACATGTGCAACAGATGTACATGATCGAATTAAGTACATTTAAAGGTCATTTTCAGTGTATATCTTAATAATATTAATGAATGTGTATTACCTAATGATCTGCAAGGCACCGCGGTATAGGATTAGGAAACAAATGTTAACGTTACATGTACTGTACATTCAACTTGAAAGTGCAGGCTATACTGCCGTGTGTTAAACATTTTTGCTCAACTTTAGTCTATCTGCCATACAGACACAAATATGCACTGTATGATCCTTCTGTTTTAAATGTTTAGTCTGTTGGTCCCAGTGAGAATTCATCATCACGTGCACTTACACTCGTACTTTTTGGACACATACAAAGGATGCACGCACAAATTCGCGCGTGCACATCACGCACTACATAGTCTTAACAACGGATTGATCTGATACACAGTGGCATTGAAATCAAACCCAGCTCTCTTTGCTTTTTCTAAAGGATCAACGTATGAACAGTACTTACGTTGTGCCCTCTTTCCGGCCGTGCTCCTGCATATTTTTCCCAGCATCCACAGCGACCGTGGCCAAACCACCGAGTCTGTGCGCGCACCCGAGCGCGAGAAGTGCCCATCCTGCGTGGCCTGTGCTCGCTCTCCGCTTTCCCTCCCAATGCTGCTCTGATTCTACTTTACTGACCCCTTTTAGGATCCCCGAGAAGCAGTTAAACCGTCACTTGTTTTCTAGAATGTGAAATATATTGTACAATGTCAACTCCCCGAAACCATAAAACTAGCTTTATGGACCCCACGTGACCCGAGGACAGCCAGTGAGCGGTATCAGTCTGAGGCCGTGCAGGCCTGAACTTTACGATGCAACTTGAAGATAAAAAGCACTCATCTGTTTGACATGTAAATGTCAAAGCTGCGTTCGTTTTTATGGTGCGACCTAAAGCAGAGCATGGAAATATCTCAATTCACGAGCGCATAGAACGGAGGTCGGGAATGTCGGTTGTGTACGGATGAATCTCGGAGAAAAAAAACAGGAAACAAAAGGAGACAGGATATACTGTAATACATCACTTGGTGAGTTTGAAGGTTTTGTTTTTTTACTGCCGAAATAGCAGCTAAGGTGAATTTACTAGCGTTGCCTCAGAATTTAGAACAAGTCGTCTGCAGCACGTAGTTTTTTTGTCAGATCTGTTGAGGAGATACGAAATTTGTCACTGCTCTGTGCATGTTTGGAACACCTTGTTTGATGATGGGTTGTGAAACTGCTGAAGAAAGAGGTACAGTTTCTGGGTCAAAAGTAGGGCATTGAAACAGTTAACATTTTGAAAGAAAAAAAAACCTAACAATTTCAAAAAATATATTTCAGGTGTAACGTCCTCTGCTATTTGATAAAACTATGCGTTCCATGACATCAGCTGAGGGTTATTTGTAGAAGGAGAGTGTGATCGTGCAGTTCAGAATAGGCCAGACCAAAGCAGTAATGCAAAACAAAAGTTACAACTAGCTTAGTTGTTTTTTGTGTGCGTGTTTTTTTTTTTTTTTTTTTAGCAAAACAGGCAAAGGCATGATGCTCCAAAGCATAGGTGTCAAACTCAAGGCCCGGGGGCCAGATACGGCCCGCCACATCATTTTATGTGGCCCGGGAAAGCAAATCATGCTCGTCAACTTCTGTGATTTTTGCTAAAATCTGTACCCAAATTCCAAATTGTCATCATAATAAACAATAATGTTGAGATATTGCATTTTTCTGTTACCAAACCCTTCTTCTACAATAACTTAAACAATACTTGAACAAACTATTATCCTTGTCTTCTGATTTCAAAACTAGTTATCCCTCAATTTGTTGTGTCATGGTAATAATATTATTTGGTGATTAAACCTTTCACTGAGGGAAACCATAACTACAGTGCGGACAGAGACAAAAATGAGTTTGACACCCCTGCTCCAAAGGATATTTTACACAATCCTCAACGTTGATGATGTCATGTTGGGGCACGTTTGGTGTGCAAGTTCTTGTTTATCAATATTTTGTTCTATTGGGTTACAACAGGGATTCTCAAAATGTGGTACGAGTACCACTGGTGGTAGGTGGCCTCCCTTTAGTGGTATGCTAAATAATCCCTGCCCAAATTCACTCAAAAAAATTACTTTATATTTGGTTGCTCATGATTAAAATGGGGTAAACTGGCATCTTTTTCACTCTTTTCAGAGAAAATAATCAAATAATACTGATTTGTTTAACACATTTTAATCATGTGCAACCGATATACATGTTCAAAATAAGTAAATTCAGAGGACATTTTTCAGTGTACAATTCAGTTGTATTCAAACATTCACATTTAATCTTTGGGTACTGTTTGTTTTTAAACATTTATTGAGGTACAATGATTATTTAACCTTAATGTGCAATATTTTAATTGAGTAATTACTCAAGTAGCAGGTTTTTATTTTTATTTTACTATATAGAAGCACAGCACTAATGTTCAAACTGCACAGTATTACAGTTGTGTATCATATTAAATATACTTTTTAGAAATAACTTGTTTGATGAACACTTAGTCCCACTACCCATCTGTATTTTAATGATCGGCATTATGGCAGTACGGGGAGATAAAAAAAAAACATTAGGTGGTAATCGGTGTAAAACGTTTGAGGACCATCAGGTTAGAAGACCCACACTCACCTACCTGCATTTTAGAACAATCCAATGCGATCCAATACAATTGCTGTATCAAATATTCTGCCTTTAATAAGATAATGCCCAATTCTGATTGATAATGTAAGAAAGGTATACATTTTGCCTTTGTTTATTCATACTGAGAGTGACCTATTTTGAGTTTTACAGTTCTACACTATACTCCAAACTACAGCACAATATTTTTGTCGGACAGCATGTATATTTTTCACACAGAAAATACTAAAAATAATTGTTTAGCAGGTGCTAAGGATACAGCAGCCATACATTCAAAATGTACTTTACTGAAACATATAGGTCCCATAATTACAGTAATAATGACAATTATAAATGCTTTGATTTGAATTGGTACAGGACAAAATTACATGAATAGTTGAAAGTAAAAAAAAAAAAATGGTGACGTATACACACGCTTACAGTAACAAAAACTCCAGAGCAGATTTTAATGGCGTATAACTATGGTGTTATTTAGACACGGTTTGGCTGTAGTCGCAAATAACTTACAATAAAGACGTTCAAATTCGCACTAGACATTAACAATTTATAGCAAGCAACAGCTATACAAAATTTATGATTAAGTATAGGATGTAAGATATTTTTTTCTTTTTGTGTTCTACCATGAAGACGGATGTTTTTCAAAGCGACAACACAAGAACGCACTACCAAGTACCACATTAATAGCTTAACGTTTATCTAAAACACAGTAGTCCACCATGCCGAAGAAATGAAAGTGCTGTGTTGAAATATAGTACTGGGTTACAAATTATGTGTTGTATATTTGTATACTGAATACAGTATGTCTTGGAGTCTGGTGTGGAGTCCCTATAGTCTCTTTGCTCCTTTTCCTCTATTGGTAGCTTTTATTGTTGATGTTTTTGTCTTCAGTTTCTCCCATTTTGAAGCATGTATAAAAACAATATCCCATTAAAATAAGGGTGTTTAAAACTAATATTAATAATAATGCTAATTCCTAAGGTTGGAAGGCTGGACCAGCAGAGCCAAGGGTCATGCTTTTCAGTTTGTTGTCCTTCTTCCACTTCATCCTTCGGTTTTGGAACCAAATCTTAATTTGGCGCTCGGTGAGGCAAAGCGTGTGTGCGATCTCGATACGCCGCCGCCGCGTGAGATAGCGGTTGAAGTGAAACTCCTTCTCCAGCTCGAGTGTCTGGTAGCGGGTATATGCCGTCCGTGCACGTTTCCCATCGGGGCCCGTCATATCTGAGGGTTAGGAGCGGACAAACAGTTGGAGGTTGTTAGCAGTAGCAACACGTTACGCGTGTTAAAGGAAATATATAAATACGAAACACAATAATTTACTTTTAAACTGTATACAACAGTGATTCTCAAATTGTAGTGTAGGAGTAGTGGTACGCGGGCTCCCTGTAGTGGTAGGTGAAAGAATCACTGAATGAAAGATTCAAACGGTGCATAATTTTACCCTGGTTTAAAAAAAAAAATTAAAAATCCATTGTAGCACTTTGTGAAGTACAGTTCATTTGTATTAAATGCTTAACTTCAATACATTTGCATTAAATCTTTTACAACTGTTTGTTTTCCTACATTAATTGAGAGTTTTTCTTTATACAGTTCATTTATTACGGGGGTTAGTTTCCGGACCACTCCTGCAATAGGTGAAATCCATGAAATCGTGACCACATTTTTTTTACTATACATATTTAAAAGATGTATGAACTTCCACAGACTCTTATTTAATCTTCCCCGCACTCCTATTAACCTCTACCATACTCTTATAAAACATACAGTAATGCACAGCAGTACAATACATGATGTACATTTTATTTCTTGTAATATGTGCTTCAATGAATTTGTCTTTTGTTTTTTTATAGTTTCAATGTTTTAGTCTTGGAAGCGTTTATTTTACAAATACATTACATACAGCATACACTCAAAATCCAGTGACATTGGCAAATTATGCACAATGTGAATAAAAAAGTCTGCAATGCACTGAATCAGTAATAAGTGAACCGTGACATACTGAGGGAACACTGTAAATTCAAACTGATCCCTTATTTAAATAGTTTTATTTTCCTTTATTTAAGAACTGTATTAATGTTCAGATTGAACTGTGAATAATGTTGCACTGGAATAGAACCGTATCAACGTTTTCGGAATAAAACCTCTGAGTCGTTTTTGACTCACTCTTGGGCCTACTATACAACTGTATTTTAATGTTGATCATGATGGTGCCATTTGGAGAGCCGATAATTTTTTGAGATGGTACTTGATGTAAAACGTTTGAGAACCACTAGTATATGTAGGCTCATCCACGCACATATCAGCATGCATTCTCCCAAAAGGGTTTGGAAACATCTTTCAAACAGCACCCCTTTCCAAATTGTATTGAATTCTCCCAAGACTAAAGGCCTCGCCTTTATGTCATTCTACTTCACCGTCACACAATGGAGGGGGTTAATGCCCCATCTTCTGCCTCACGTCCCTAATTAAGTGCCCCACGTAATAAAGCTTTCATTTTCAAAGCAACAACCTCAAAAGTCATGCTGCATGGCCTCAATCTTTTTTGTCCTCCTTTCCCACCCGGCTGCGTCTTGTCTGCACTTCTCCCGTAGGTTTTACTGCCCGGCTTGTCGCTACCTTGGCAGATTTATGACACTTTTGTCGTTTTGTGGAACTTTCTAAACTAGAAAGACGGCGGCAACGATTCACATCGCTGGCTTCTAAATACAATGAATAAATGACAAAAGCGCAAAACGAACGTTTCATGATTAATAAAATGCATGGCTTGTTGACTTACTATATCAACAAATAAGAATAAAAACGAACCCCATTCGAAGAAGAAACAATTAAGGCGCCACCTGTATGTTACAAACGCCACAGTTAATTTTTTTTTTCAAAGCCATGAAAATCTAAAAATCGAAACAGGATTAGAATCAAGAATCAGGTTTTCCTTGAATAAAAGCAGCAACAGGTCTGCTGAATATTTGTACTGTTCAGTAGGCTATCCACCGAACAAAGGTACACTTGATTTAAATGGTAAACTGATGTGATTTCCCCCTCTTTTCCTCGAGCATAATCAAATAATATGTTAGGTTAATACATTTTAAACACGTGCAAGCGATGTATCTGTTCAATTTAGTCCTCTCTTTTTCAGTGTAGTTTGCGCGCTCAATGCGTGTTTGCCACGGTTTCTGCTGGAAAAATAGACTATCTTGTACCATGGCTGATGTGCAGCTTTCTCATCCATGGAAATATCTGGGGCGACTCGCTGCCCGTCGTGCATCCCGGGTTTGAACTGTCCGCCTGTCCGCACTCGTGTTTCTGTGCAGGCTGTGTTATGCCATCGCCGCTATCCCGCGTGTTGTGTTGCATCTCATCCGCTTCTGGTAACTTTTCGTTCAGCTCCGCAAATCTCTGTGTAGCTCCCCCGCCGGACGTGGTCGAGGGCAGGTTAAAGATGCTAAGAAGACCGCTTCCTGGTTGCTCCGAGCGGGGAGACGAGCTCCGACTACTCTGCTTACTGTCTCTGACGGAGGCGATGGAACCGCTGGACGATTGCCTGAAACTCCTCTCACTGTCCACGGGGCTAAAGTTCCGACAGTCTCCCCCGACGTGTCCTTCTGTGTTTGAGGCACTGGTGTTCACCCCTTCCCGGCTTGTGACCGACAGGTCCATACCGTTGCAGCCATAGCCGTAAGAGCCAGTCGCATGGTGCATGGTGGCCGTGGAAAAATCCCTGTACGCCCCGCCGTTCAATGCACCGCTGCCGGGTGCATAATTTAACAGTTGATAGTCGGGGGCATTTGGGTAGCGCCCTGAGAACGAGTTTACAAAGTAAGAGCTCATTTAGGTGATTTGGGGGTCTTAATTTGTGGGATTCCTCGTGGTCCTTATAGCGCGGGTACTTTCATCGATTTATGATGTACAGTATTAGTGAATTATGGCGATGCACTGTACTTGGTTTTTAGCTCTGTATGCGCCGTCCAAATATGGGGGTGGGGTGATGAGTCCGTGTTTGAGAGAATGGGTTGGGTAGGGTGCAGAGAGCAGTCACGTGGTTTTGTTGACCCCTCGTAAATTCTAGCCGATGACTGTGGATAGGTAATTCATGTTCTGAGGTTTGTAATGATAAAGGCGTGGGCGGGGGCAAGCGCTCCCTCCTTCTCTGTCACTCTCACGCTTCTGCTGCTGCTGAGCTCCGAGTGCCACCTACTGCTCTTAGAATTTATTGCAGCGATTAAAATGAAAGGGATATTCTGCTAACTGATCTTTAGGCGTGAATTAGTGATAGAATTAAGGGTAAAATAAGTTTAAAAATGCTTGCTTGTCTTGACTGCCAAACGAGTAAGGAAAATTTTATTGTTTTATATTTGTTACTGTTTTAATTTGATTTTGTATAGTTGTGACTCACTACCGCATGGAGTCTGTTTAGTCAGAGATTCAGTCCGTCTTTCTTTATTTGGTTTGTTTGTGTCTGCTGCCGCAACGGAGGGAAAAATGTTTAACCTGATCTGTGACACCCAGACGGATGGAAATGTGTTCAGTTCAATCCCAGAGCCTTCGAGTCTCTGGAGCTGTATCCTAACTAACCCGCAATCTGCACTCTGATATTAATGTGTGTCATCTTCTCAAACGCGAGAGCATATGAAGATTTTCAGATCATTTGACGTCTATTATCACAAATACTGAAAGTTAGAATGGAAATCCTAAAGGTGTAAAACAAATTCCATGCCAGAAATTTCATACGCACAAAACTGGTTCAGGTCATTGAAGTTTATGTATCGAAAGGCGAAGGCCAAGCTTCCCTGAATGAAATCGAGAATACCACATCACGTGGAATACCTTTCTGAGAAAGAATTATTTTCCCAAGTTTGGACAGCCCAGACTGAACCAATCAAAAGAAAAGTATAATCCATATACTGTAATATGAATTAAAATATTAACAGAAATATCCTGTACAAAGTCCTTATGGTGGGTTGTTGTGTGTTGGGAGTTCAATTCCCAAAACTGGTGCCGCCTAACTCTTGTTACCAGTGGGAGATTTAGATTTTTGTGAACTGTGCACATTCGTGCTCTTAATCTTCTAACATTGATCTAAGATATATGCACTGATGTTGACGTAAATGTTTTTACCAGATCCACAGGCCTACACATTTTACCATTAAAAACAAATAAAAATAACTCACTGCATGAATTGAGTCTTATTTCTTGCTTGCAAATTGTTTTTGCCCATGGTAGCCTAATGTCGGTCTGACTCATACTTCGGACGTTTTGTTCCCTTGACAAATTTTACATTTTTAACTGGCATGTACAATATCCTTCAAGTGAACAAGACTATACATCATTCTCGATGGGTTGAGACATTAAATGAGCTGCATGTCCAAAGCAGACCACCAATTGGACGCGCGCTCTTTAAGGGAACAAATTTACTTTCGCATACCGCTTATACTTATGACAGTGGAGTGGACTGCAAGTAACTTGCGTTTCATTTTCATCTCGTTATGGCGATGATGATATGTAACTATGAAACTAAAACTAAAACAAAAACAAACCAAAAAAAAACAAACCAAAAAAAAGGAAGAAAAATGCGTCAAGCACTAATTAAACTCGAGCGTCCTGTCCTGCGGGATGGAACGTATGCCGGTCACGCAGGGGACAAGTATGGTTCAAAGGGTCAGAAGGACACTGTCCACTTTGTCTGGGTGAAGTGTGTGTTTATGGGTGACGTGTCTGCCTGGTCGGCTCGAGGCCAGGTCAACTTTCGCCTCATCGGACAGCTCATCAATTAGATCAGACCCCCACTACATATATATTTCAGGTGTATATCTGTGATTATTATCCATCCATTCATTTTCCGTACTGCTTATCCTCACGCGGGTCGCGGGCCTGCTGGAGCCTATCCCAGCTATCTTCGGGCAAGAGGCGGGGTACACCCTGAACTGGTCGCCAGCCAAGCGCAGGGGACATAAAAACAAATAACCATTCACACTCACATTCATACCTACGGGCAATTTAGAGTCTTCAAACAACCTACCACGCATGTTTTAGGGATGTGGGAGAAAACTGGAGTACCCGGAGAAAACCCACGCAGGCACGGGGAGAACATGCAAACTCCACACAGGCGAGACCAGATTTGAACCCCGGTCCTCAGAACTGTGAGGCAGATGTGCTAACCAGTCGGTCACCATGCTGCCTGATTATTATTATTATTATTATTATTAATGCTCGACAAAAGCAACTTCTTTGCACACTTGAATTTACTTTCCATTACACTTTATTGGACATATAGGTAGTATTGGTAAGTACTTGACAAACACGGACATGATAACCAAACAGTGTAAAAAAACATAAATTAAACAACTTCTAAATGTACACATTCCTAAATATTTTAGGTAGTTTCAGGAATAACTACAATTTGTTATTCCCCCACACTGCCACCCCTGCTTGAAAAAAGTAAAACCATGAAGTGTTAGTATAAAATGATGCTTATATGCTCATTATGTATAGGAATTCTGAAGCTGCTTGTTTTATATATATATAGTACATCTTAAATGTGAGTGCCGCATAACACCGATAAGATTTGGTGTCTCTTCACTTTATCTTGTGTATCGGTCTGAGTAAAAGTTTACCACACGTCTATGTAAATAATGGGTATAAATAATCACAGTAAAATGATGAAAATTCAAGTGCCTAGCAGAGAGAGAGGACGATAAAAAGGGATAACTTATAACATTTTGTTGGAATGTAACATGAAATGTGTTGTTAAACAGCACATTTGCGCCGACGACTTATTTACGAATTGGTTTTAAACCATCAAAACGCACAATGCAAAACGCACCATCTCGCCCATAGACATTCTCTGTACCATCTCAGGCATCGTCCCTTTTCTCCTTTCAGATCACACAGATACAAATGATGTGTATTAAGGGACTTGAACAACATGATGAGGGAGTTGGGGTTCGTATGACTCTTCTTTGCTTCTTCTCGTGTAAAACAATACTATGCAATTAAACGCAGGTCACTTTCCATGAGTTTTAAGTTCAGACCAAGGGCGTTGGAGGAATGAATGATCTTTAAGAAAGAGAATGACAATGGATTTGTCTTCATGTCTTCTTGCCCTTTTATGAGTCTATTTTGTTCTTCATATGCTTATTCCGTCCGTTTTTCCTCTTCTTCAACCCCGTTCGCTGTGGATGAAGAAGAGGATGAAGACGAGTTCATCAGCTTGTTTTCCTTTTTCCACTTCATCCTCCGGTTCTGGAACCAGATTTTAATCTGGCGCTCAGTGAGGCAAAGCGCGTGTGCGATCTCGATCCGCCTCCTGCGCGTGAGATAGCGGTTGAAGTGGAACTCCTTCTCCAGTTCGAGTGTCTGGTAGCGGGTGTAAGTCTGCCGCCCACGTCTGCCAGGACTCCCAAACCCCCCTGAGAGAGAAGGAGGGTTGAAGAAAGGGTTAGGACGTTGACGAGAGTGAATCCATTCAATACATGATGAGCTCTCTTTAAATTTGTCGGGCTGGGATCCATGTGAGGTTGTCAGAAATATTTTATACTGATCTGAAACAATTTATTATGATCTCAGGTTATAACTTATTGTCAACTATGTTGACTGAAAAAAAAAACAGTTCTTTGATTTTATTTTATTTGAACATGTATGTCGGTTGCAAGTTATTAAAATGTTTGAAAATAACAAATATTATTGTACTATTTTCGAGGAGAAGAGTGGGAAATTACGTCAGTTTACCACATTTTAATCATGTGAAACATGATCATATTAAACCCTTTTTTCATACGCACAGTATGAGGAAGTAAACAATCAGGCCAAAATAACCAGTGGCCTCAGTCGCATTTAGACAACAGGGAAGGCATGTTGAACAATAAAATATACACTATCTAATCAGTCTAGCAGTTTTATTTTATGTGCTAATGGGAGTTGAGGTGTGCAATAAGATTGTTCTTAATACTTCATAATTATTTGTTTGTATGTGTTCTCTGTTTCTTAAATTTTCATTTGTTTTTCAAACACATTGGCTTTCACTCGTTGTATTGGATCGGTGGTACACACACAAAAATTTTTTTTAAATTGACTTAATTCAAACATGCATGTTGCACAAAATGTGGTCAACTAACGTAAATTATTCGATTATTTTCGAGGAGAAGTGGGAAAGATTACATCAATTTATCACATTCTAATCATGTGCAACCAATGTGATGATTCGATTAAGTACATTTTTTTTTTTTTTTTTTTTTTAGATTTTCCCATATCTCGTAGTTACTCTAACTGGATAAATTCTATTGCGTGTGCTTTGGACAACATCTGAAGCTCAGCATCTCCTGATATACCTCAATACACTGTCAAAAAGCTTTTTCAACACCGTGTTTGTCCACTTTATATCAGAACGTTATATTTTTAGGGAGAAGCTGTTGTAGCTTTCAGTTGTGACATTTATATGAAATTGAGTTCAGATTATGATGATGGTGATTATTATTATTATTATTATTGCGCCTGAGGAAAAAAAGAGACAGATATAATGCCTGATTGAAGACGTATAAAACATGCCCATTTTCATCATCAGATTTCTTTCTTCTCGTCTTCTCGGTATAGCAGCAGCTTTGGTGTCCACTTTGACTTCCAACCCAAACATACCCGTTTTACGATGGACAGTAAAAATAGCGAGCAGTGACTGACGGGCCAACAAACGGAGATCATAAAACAACTCGTGGGATAGGAAAAGGAGGAGGAGGAGGAAGGCGAGGAGGAGGAGGAGGAGGAAGAGGAAAGGGAGAAACTGAAAGAGGAAACAAACGTCAGTTTTATGACCTGGATCATAAAATGTGCAAGGGAGATTCTTTGGAGTAAGAAAAGGAAGCTCACCATTGCACGCGTTCATTCGCTGCATCCACGGGTAAATGTGGGCTGATCCCGTCTGCTTGTCATCCACGGTGTCACCGAAGACCCCCTTGCCACTCAAACTCGCGCAGTCCGTTTTGCCGTCTTGGCTCAGCGCGATTGGATGCTCCTCCAGGCTGCAAGCGTAGTCCTTGTCCCGGTAGAAGCTCGCCGCCGCCGCCGCCGCTGCAGCTTTAGCATAGTCACACGCGCTTGCGGCACCTACACCGACCCCTGCCGCCGCCCGATGCCCCCCATACACTCCGTTGGTTGCCTGTTGGTAATAGGCAGCAGCCGGGTAGGGCTTCTCCTGCACGCCACCTCCGCTCGCGCTGAACGCCGCCGCCGCTGCAGCGGTGACGGCCGCAGCCCCCGGGTACTGTCTGATCGGGTGATCTGTGGCGTATCCAGAGGAATAGAGAGGGATTTGACCCAAGAAGGACTCAGCCGCCTGCCCGCCTCCGCCCATTCCCGATAGCGCTAACGGGGAAAGTGGAGTTGACAAAATAGGAACTCATGAGGTCTGTAGGCTAAGAAAGTGGATAATAACGGAGGAAAGGAGCAGAGGGCAGGACAGGGGGGCGAGAAACAACAACAATGTGCACGCGGTAAAAAAAAAAAAAAAAAAGAGGAGGAGGAGGAGGCGAAAGGGGCTATCGGCTAACAGCTAACGCTTATCCCTCCAGTCCTCCTTCATCTGCTTCCCCAGCCTGCACTTTATGATTTGTTGTGTTTTATAGCCGACAGTTCGACGGGCTGCTGCTATCACTTAGTTGATCGCAGATTGGGAGGAGGGGTGAGCTTGATGAGGGTTAGAGGGGACACGGGGAGTCTGGGCGCTGTGGAGTACGCAGAAAGACAGCGTGTGTGTGTGTGTGTGTGTGTGCGTGCGAGTAAAACGGTATTGGCTGAGGAGAGGCATATGTACTGAAAAAAAGTCATATTCCATTCAAACATGCACATCGGTTCCACATGATTATATGTGAGAAAGTAATATTATTTGATATTTTTTCGAGGAAACGAGGGGAATAGTAAGTCCATTTACCACATTTAAATCACGTGCCACTGACTATTAAGTACTTTTTTTTGGTGTGGGAGTTGGAGGCAAGCAGGCAACACCTGACCACACCTTGACCAATGGGAAGGTTCCCGTGCTGCATTCGTTCACTCGTTTTCATTATACTCAAAGGCGGAGGAGAGGATGTGTGTGTGTGCGCGCGCGCTTGCGTGCGTGCGTGTGTGTGCGCGCGCCCCAAAAAGTCCTTTTGAATTTACTTAATTCGAACATGTCGGTTGCACATGATTAAAACGTGTTAAACTAACAAATTATTTGATTATTTTCTAGGAAAAGAGGGAGAAATTACGTAGGTATACCACATTTTAATTATGTGCAACTGAAAATGAAGTACTTTGTGTGTGTGTGTGTGTGTGTGTGTGTGTGCAGGTGGTACCTATTGCCTCTTTTCTATTTGCACTTTGCAATTTCCCTTCCTCTCTTGCTAATTCTCTTCCAATCTACTTTTACAATCGTCATCTGGTTCCCGGTGACATTGCGCAATCAGACTCGGCGTCTTTGGGGCGTTAAATTGATTCTCTTTGTCCCTGTGTCTCCCCGTCTGTTGGGCCCCATAACAACCGGCGGCTGACAAACGCACTTATGCGCAGCGCAAGCGAACTGCAGCCCCGAGGTGTGTGTGTGATGAGGGGGGGATTTCTTAATGGGAATAATAAAACATATTCCTTGCACTTTGCAAATAATACATAGCACATTAAAAGGATTTCAGCGAAACTATATCACGCAGGCGCTCGCGTGTGACCCGATGTGCGCAAGTCGGTGATAATATATAAAAGTGGACTTCATCTGTGGTCGGTTTGCATCGACATGAAAGTGTATGGGTGCCTTAGACTTTCCATTATAGTAAACAAGGAAATAATAGAAGTGTATGAATCAGGTGAGGCGCTTCTTTTGTTTTTTAATGTCACGAAGAGAAATATTGTTGCGTTTGGATCTCCTTTGACACATATACCACAGATGTGGTGCTATACTTACAGAAGCACGCCCGGTTTGATTTATGTCCATAGTGAATTATTGTGATGATATGTGACACCGATCGAATGCTAAAAAGACTGAAGACAACCGAGTAAAAGAACAAAACAGTCAGAATTCTGTTTTGAGCATCAAGTCAAAAAATACACATGCAGAATTTTCAGAAATAGATTAAAATGCCATAACCATTACGGGTCTATGGCATGGCTTATATCTTAATTCCATTGTTCATAAGAAAGCCAAAAGAGCCAGTGTGCATTTTCTTGCCATTTACAAAGTGACTGAATACTGTGCACTGCGTGTTCTGAAATAAATACAGCCAGTCTCATTCTGCGTCTCGTTCTCTTTGTTCCGCCACAGGCCCCGATTTGTCTGAATGGCTGTACTGCAGACAGTACAACTGACAAATAGAGACAAAGACTCTATTTTTACATTTACTTGACTGTGTGCTACCCCCACCATTCCTGCGTATCTTCATGCTTTCTCGCAGCTCTGCGAAGTAACACGGGCCAGAGCCGAGTGTCAGATAATAAGTTTAAACCTTGCTTTCTGTGGAAGATCACATGTAGACAGATGGAGGGACTCTCTTTAACTTTCATTTCCACCCTCGCCCCCACCCCTTTCTCGCTCCTCTGGCGATCTTTCCCTCTCCTTTCTCCCTGCAACGGCAGGACGCTCCGTTTCCTCTCTGGTTTGTGGGAACGGGAAGCAGCAGTATTGTGTTGGCGCTGACTGCGGTTTAATCATTGATGACTACCAACGCTGCACGCAGAGGACCGCACAGGCTAGGCCTTTTATATGCTCATTCTGCTATTACATACAGTACTGTACAGCCATTAAAGTCATTCTGGCTTTGACGGTGGAGTGTTAAAGATAACTTCTGAGTAGCACGCAGTCGCATTGCTGATAGACATTTGCAGGCACATGTGCATCAGTATATTATTTTTTGAAAAAGTATTCCAAATATATGCTGCTGTGGACCGGTGTTTTTTGAAGTAAGTTGAGTTTGGGAAATTAATTTAGGATAAAGAAAGGCCGAGTGCCATTACCATTCCATTATGACATAAGAAAATACTAGTAGTAATGAGTATGACATTAATGGTAAAATATCACCCACATTTAAAAAAAAAAAAAAAAAAAAACAGTAAAAAGCGGGATAGTGCCCGTTGGGCGGGGGACACGTCAAAGTAAGGAGCGCAATTAAAAATAAGACGTGGCTAATAACCAATACATTTGTGTGGGTGAAAAGTGGTTCTGACAAAGTTCCAGAGCTAGACTGTCGATTGTCTACACGAAAACATTTTGACATAATAATAAAAATACAACCGTCTTGAAAAGACAAAATGTTGTTTTATTTTACTCGTAATATGAAGTAATATGCCTGTGCTAATCAATTGGAGTGAAAACGTACACCATATACTGTATATTACGTGACAGACCTGAAAAAAGGACAATAGTCATGCATTTGGCCTGTTCTATACAGCTAACGTAAAAATACACATTTATTTATTTGGACCTATTATAGTTACTATTAGTTATTAGTGTTCCTTTTTATTTAATTTTGTTTGTTTGTTGAATAAAGTACACAATCATCAAAGAAAATATATTTGGGAATTACAGCAATTACACAAAACATCATCCAACAAATCAACTAATTTAAATCCAAACTAATTACGAAAATACAGTTGGATTTTGTCAGGATGATTCACTTTTGAAACAGATGCGTTGAACGTCGATTGAGAGAAACTTCAAAGCATCGGAAGATACACTAAGAATTTTAATGACCACTGAATTCCAGCGGAGTCAAACTTTTGGGTCTTCTTTACGGCTTTATTGCTCTTTTCACCACGTCGCTAGGTGTGTGTGCGCGCGCGCGCGTGTCTGTGAGTGTAAATGCGCGCGCGCGCGTGTTGTTCTTTGTGCTGCACAACGCATTTGTTCGTCTGCTGTTTGCTACAGGCCTGTTTTTTAACTTGTCCCCATTCCTTGGATTTTACAAGGTGTCAATAACAGTCATAAAGCAGTAAAAATAGTGGAACACGCACACACACGCACACACGCACGCGCGCGCGCGCAGACACACACACACACACACTCTCTTTTCGTTGCGCAGTGGCCCTGAGCAGTTTTCACGACGCCTTTTAGACAGGCTATTTACTAACAATTATTGTCAAATGATTTACTGTACATTGCAAGCGAAAAAGGATTTATTCACATGCCCAACACCCGACGGCGAAAACGGTGTATATCTAATATTTTGTACTTGTTCCATTTTGTTTAATCCAACACAATACATTTTAATCCCACTTTTCTATGTTGATTTGCCAACCATGTGTGTGGGAAAGATACATTGAGCTAAACTCTTTTAATATGCCACGAATCATTTACAGGCTATTGTGATCAATTTATATTTTATTGAACTTTTTATTTTTGATATTCACCAACATAGCATAACGGTCCTGAGAAGAAAACCTGTGTGTTCGTGCTCGAGCGTTTGTGCATGCCATGAACGCCCCCTGTAGCAGCAGTTAATAGCAAACCGAAAAAAACTTACTGACTTGAATTTTTGCTCTGTAATATACTGATCGTTTCCAGGTCCTTCACGGTACCATGAACATGTATTTGTGTCAGCTCACCAAACCGACCCCAGGGCACGTTAACAATTAAAGGGACGTTCAATGCACCACAAAGGTGCCTGGTGGCGTTTTTTTCTGTTTCTCTTACCACAAGAGGACATGCAATGGATGCGTGTAAATACATAAAATATTTCATGATAACATAAGTATACGACACGTTTTAGTCCTAGTTGGTCAACCAGTCAATTGCTGATTATTATTATTAGTGGTAGTAGTAGTAGTCGTAGTACGTAGTAGTAGTAGTAGTAGTATTAGTAGTAGTAGTACTCTAGTAATAATAATGTTACATTATATTCCTTCGTCTCTGAAGACTGGCTTGGTCGTGGGCTTCATTTGTTTAAACGGTGTATCTTGATGTATTGCACACTTGTAATCTAATTACAAAGCAAATCCACTGGCAGCGTTGGCTGCTGACCAAAGCATAAATAAAGGAAAGCGAGGATTTATATTCATTTGTCTTCAATGCTGATGTTAAAAAAATCAGATTTTTAATCCCGAGTCATAAATTATGCTCACGTGAATTTGGATGCATATATTGCAGGATCTGAAGTGGGAGATCAACATCAAATCCATCCTCAAAAAGGCCCAACAGAGGATATAATTCCTGCAGCTTCTGAGGAAGCACGGCCTGCCACAGAAGCTGTTGAGGCAGTTCTACACAGCAGTCATCGAATCAGTCCTGTGTTCTTCCTTCACAATCTGGTTTGTTGCTACTACAAAAAAGGACAAACTCCGACTGCAACGGACAATCGAAACTGGTGAAAAGATTGTCAGTACCCCTCTACCCACCCTTGAGGACTTGCACTGTGCCAGAACTAAGACAAGAGCATGCAAAATCCTCTTGGAGCCTCCACATCCTGGTCACCAGCTCTTCCATCTCATTCCCTCAGGTAGGCGCTACCGAACAATGCAAACTAAAACAAGCAGACATTCCAACAGCTTCTTCCCTCTTTCCATTAACTTCTTAAACAGTTAACTTAAAATTCCATTGCAACATGCGGCCAATTTTTGGGGGAGAGAATGTTGTCACGTCTATGTCAGGCCAATTATACACTACTCATGCTTTCACTGTAGTAGTCTCGCCACGCCGCACTAGTTGCAATATCTGTTGTTGACCAATACTGGCCACTCATGTACCTGAGTAGCATCTGCAACATTTGCACAAGCGACATTGTCCCAGATTATTGCACTACTTGTCACTTTAAACTGCATCAATTTCTTGAAGTCTCTGCGCCCTTTGCACAATGGTCATTGCACTGGACTATTGTTCTATTAGTCATTTCAAACTGCTCTAATTGCTGGAGGACTCTGCATCTTTTTGCACAATTGTCAAAAAAAATAAAATAAATAGTCCCGGCATTACCACATTACTGTTAACCTTTTACTGCTCAGTGACTGTGTTTTTTGTCTTAATGTCGCAAAAGTATTCTATGTCAATTGACTGTCTGCTGTCGTACTCGAGCGGCTCCAACTACCGGAGACAAATTCCTTGTGTGTTTTTGACATACTTGGCAAATAAGGATGATTCTGCTGATTCTGATTCTGATATTATGAGGGCCCCACCCCATGCTGCCCTTCACACAAACGCGTAAGCGTGCGCAAAGATTCACGCATGCATGCAGGAGCTTTGGTTGGGTCTGTTTATCAAAACAGCGACCCTGACCATCAAGCAGAAACTTTTCCACCCTAAACTTGTATTTCAGGGCCCGCAATCCCACAGTCCACGAGAGCACTCTATGTATGCATGCTTCACGCCCCATTCAACATAATGTAACAGCAGCCAAGCCTAACCTTGGCGAGGCACCAATCTGTCTTTAGCTGTGTCTACTTCAAACAAATACTGAAAGAGGCCTGTAACAGCAAGACAAAAGGTTAGCGGGTACACATCACCGCCATGATCCTTGTGCATGCGCATAAACGGGTCATTTTTAAAGAATTTAATCAATAACAACAAAGACAACTGTTTTTTTTTCATGCCACCTTGGATTTATATGGATAAATGTCTACTATGCTAAAGAAGCCACAGTTAAAATCCAATTTTCCAAAAGTCAGTGAGGATTTTAAATTTTAGGTATTCATAGTATAGGCAATCCCCATTGACAGACAAAATGGTGGTGGCTCACTGAAATAAACTTCTTTCATAACAGTGAAGACAAAAGTGCATCACGGTAAAGAGCTAATCAGCTAATAAAGATCGTGTGAATTGTACATATGTCATGTAAATTTCAATTTCCATGTGTTGCCCTTCAAACTCAGCAGATACAAGTGCATAAATGACTCTTAACTACTTATTAGACCCATTACAATCTTGTCTTCATATAATCATAATAACGGTAAAGACATGCAATAGCTCCGGCACGTTCACAAATTCATACATATTCATTCATATCTCAGAAATAATACAATTTATTTTGCTGTCTGCTTTTTTGTGGATGCAAAAGAGCTGCCTCATCCTGGCACTTCGGCTCACAGATCCCACTGTGTATTACAACAACATAATGAAGCTCTCTCCAGTGGCATATACACTAAAGACAGCTTGAGTGACAAAGAAAGACCATTTGTAAAAGTACCAAATAAGAAACTCTGAAGACACTAATGTCCATTTGTGTTAGTTTTCTTGGAAAATGTATATTAAGCAATGTGAAAAAATCCTCTATATCCAAAAATGTAATTAGCATAAAATATATTGTAAACGTCACTGATGGTGTAGTGGTACACTCATCTGACTTTGGTGCGGGCAGCGTGGGTTCAGTTCCCACTCAGTGACAGTGTGTATGTGAGTGCGAATGGTTGTCCGTGTCTATATGTGCCCTGCGACTGACTGGCGACCAGTTCAGGGTGTATTCTGCCTTTCGCCCGAAGTCTGATGGCATAGGCTCCAGCGCCCCGTGATCCTAACCAGGATAAGTGGCGTTGAAAATGGATGGATGAATATCTTGTAAACCATGAAACTTCATTTGAGACACCGAATCGTAAAGAAATGTAAATATTAAAAGCCTGAGAAATACTACTTTAGAATATTTTTTTTTCTTGGAAACAATTGTAACCTTTTGATAGATAACAATTGCCAATAACTCAAATACTCCATCCACCCACCCATCCATCAATTTTCTGTACTGCTTATCCTCACAAGGATCACGGCCGTGCTGGAGCATATCCCAGCTTTCTTCGGGCGAGAAGCGTGGTACACCCTTAACCGGTCGCCGGCCAATTGCAAGGGCACATATAACCAAGACAGCATTCGCACTCACATTCACACCTATGGGCAATTTAGAATCTTCAATCAACCTACCACGCATGTTTTGGGGATTCCACACAGGCGATTTGAACACCGGTCCTCAGAACTGTGAGGCAGATGTGCTAACCAGTTGTCCACCGTGCCGCCCTCAAATACTCATTCATTTATTCATTCATTTTCCAAACTGCTTATCCTCACGAGCGTCGCTGGCGTGCTGGAGCCTATCCCAGCTGTCTTCGGGCGAGAGGCGGGGTACACCCTGTCAAATTAATTGATGTTCAAAAATAAATTTAGTGGGCCATCTCTTTACTATTTATTAATCAAATTAGATGAGCATATACATACTCGCCTATTTTAGAATATCTTCATTCCACGGTGAGGGCTGAAACAGAGACATCACTTTGACAACATAGACGAGACAATGCAGGCGAGCGCCCGCACACGCACACACACGCTTGCACACACACGCTTACACGCGCACACGCACGCACACACACGCGTACACAGGCAAACCCGTACACACACGCACTCGCGCGCGAGCACACGCTACAATTCGGATTACTCACTAACATAACACACACTACCGCATAGCAAGCGTTCCTTTGAATCATCATGAGTGCACAAGTAATGCGTGGCGTGCAGTCTGTCTGTGCAGGAGTTTAAACATTGTCACCAGCAAGACGCTAGATGGCATCAAAGCATTTTGCAGGATACTCACGAGCCTACCACGCCAAGTGTGACGTTTTCCTGTTTTGCTGTCCGTGAGACCATCGCTCGTGGATTTCTAAAATTGCATGTAGACCGTGTTTGCTCCACTGTAATATAAACCGGTGATATACGATTAAACTCACTCCGGGATGTTACATTTCCTCTGCACCCGTTTACGTGGAGTATTGTTTGATAGTTTTGTCTCAGTGCACGCAAGTCTACTGACGATATATGAATATTGGTTGTACGAATGTGCATATGAATAAAACGGTGATCTTGACTAAATCTCTGCATGCTCTTTGATGCAACACGTCAAATCTGAGGAGATTATTTAGGCCATACCAGCATTCATGTTATGTTATTATTTACGGTATGCATGATGCAATGTGTGCATAAAACTAAACGAAAATGCATTTTTTTTAAAAAAAGACTATTTCCCTTGGAGAGGCGAAAGAATGACGGATACAAAGAGGCAACCTGCTATATTTCCATAACTGCTCTGAACTACATTTTTACACATACATACACATCCTGCCACCATTTAGGCCTTTATTTATAGCCATGATTTATCCTTGAGCCTTGTGAAGAGATATTCTTAATAATAAAGCGAATTACAAATCCAAAGTAAACTCAACAGATGAGTTTGCGTCATTGTGATTAGGATTTCCATCTCAACAAACGGACATTAATTATTATTTTATGAATATATATTCATTTTACTGCATACAAGATTTGAGGATATTGTTTCTTGAGTTAAAAAAAATACAGTGTTCATCAAAGCATGAACAGAAATGAAACTCCTTTGGAAATTAAGCCTTTTTAAAATTATAATATATATATATATATATATATATATAGTCTAAACATCGCTCCTATGACTTTTATTGGAGAGTACTAATTTTTGCAACTTTGCCGTAAATACATTGGTTTGTTTGTTCGTTAAAAAGTATTTTTGTGTGAATCTCATTCGCAAACAATGACGCACATGGTGAAAGTAACTCAAGATGTTCTTGCAAATCTGAGGTATACTCAATGATGCTGAGAACTGTACACCACTGATATTATTATCTTAAATCTGAAGCCACCCAAGCCCTAAGTGTATTTCTTTTTCACAGTTTGAACGAGTTTTCAGGATAGTGGCGTTTATAATATTACATTGACGTTTCAATAAATACACCGAACTATTCCATATGATATTTTTGTGTTATCTTTCTGAGCATTATATATATATATATATATATATATATATATATATATATATATATATATATATAGAGAGAGAGAGAGAGAGAGAGAGAGAGAGAGAGAGAGAGAGAAAATCTAAATAAGAACCTTGCATTTATCAATATTGGTAAGTAATACCATTGTAAGGTTGTTGGCTGTATACCAAATATTACAGCGCTGCATGTGACGCCATCCTTCTTCATTGCCGCAGAATGTACAACTAGAAGGAAAGGAATTGTCACGCCAAAAGGACAGGCTTGATATTTAATCCAGCAAAATACAACAACAACCTGGAACCTGGAGTTATCTGTGCACACGTTTGTGTGGGATATGCGTATGAGGGGACTATTAGCGATGGGTGGAGGGGCGAGCTGTAAAAAAAATAAAATAAAATACCAGCCACCTGCTGGGAGGAAATGAGAAGGGAAGCAAAGTCATAAAAGTGGGCTGGTCGCGCCCACGCACGCGCACGTGCGATGGAAAGACAAAGAGACGGCTGCAGCTTGAAAAAGACACAACTGTGGACAGAAAACGGCAAAACAATTGTCTCACGTTTGAATGCACAATGTTATTGAAGAAACCCTACTTACTTCATCTGAAGCCAATCTAGAAAACACACGCACAGCAAATGTGTGTATGTAAAACGTAAATGTAAAAATAAATAAATAGCATTGCAGTTTTAATTGGTGGCACATAATCCCACTAATCACAATTCAGAAAATGTGTCACAACGCTGCAAAAAAACACAAGCATGAAAAATCGGACAAACCTATGTGGTTGTTTTGCTCATTTAACATGGCAGTCAGCAGCGTGAATGCAGCACACATGGCTGCGAGTCACACAAGCGCTCTTACCTTTGGTCGTCCGAAACACCTGCAGCTCAAGCGTGTTAGCCCGGAACCATGTGGGAACCAGACCAGACAGTCGTGGCGCATGTCTACCGGATGCATGCTAATTGAGGTGAGCTTGACGAGGACGTTGTCGAGCACTAGTCAGAAAATGCTGTCTGTTACATCTCCGCCCCCGCTATCTTCAGCAGCATCCTTGACAAAATGACTCAGATCGAGTGGATTTCAAGTCCTCTGCGCTGTCATCGCAGCCGACGGGGCCTGCGAAGTCGCTGCGCCGCAGCAACAGCACGGGACCACACGGTAAGCGGAGCCATACACAGGAGCAAAGATCCGGAAGAGCAAGATGAGGAGGGAGGGGAGGAGGAGGAGGAGGAGGAGGAGGGCTGTCTGGAGTAGCACGGGTTGTTGCCAACATCTCTTCAAGGCTCCAAGCACAGCATTCTTAATCGGCACCATGCGTTCAAAGCAAAGCTAGGTTCGACATTCGGTAACGCGCGGAGCCGAGCTCGGCAGAGGTGGCTGTTTCGGGCCGGAGAGCGCTGCCGCAGCAATATAGCCACTTGGGAAATCATAAAAAGTTCATGTTCACGTTAAGGGCGTCCACATGACCACTCTACTGGCCAATCCCCGCGCGCGGCCACTCATAAACTTGTATCACAAAGTTGTAAATTTTCATAAAACAAGTAAGAATTTATAGCAATTCTGTGTCGATGTTGATGCTCTTGCTCCCTCGTCTACTCCTCCTCTCCACCATTTTCTTCATCTTCTGCTCTTGAAAGAGACGCGTGTCACCGTTCTCTCCCGGTGGAAATATTGCTGGGCTTGTATTCGTTTAAAAAAATGCACACCACAGCACATGGTGAAAATAGATATACAAAGACAAAAGTAGAAAATGTAGCTGTGTTGTCAGTTCAGGGTTGTGGCGTTCATGCATTCATGTAGGTTAAATCGGTGCTTGTTGCGACTAAAGGACGACTTGACCGATACATGTAGTCAGTAACATGTAAGCAGTGTGTTGCTCCGTTATAAAATTTCCCCAATCAATTCATATACCCGCCTCTTGGTGCATAATGAATCAACAACGTCTTTTTTTTCTTTCAATGTTTTCCTCTCATATGTTTGTCAAGGCGGGAAGCATTACGTTAAAAAGCGAGTTCAGTGTGCGTGGTGTCAAAACAGGCTTGCAGCTACAAACACGTAACGCGTAAATGTAAGGTAGTTTCGCATTGCGGCACTGCGTCAACATTTTAACTTCCCACAGGCCTATCGCCACGCGATCTGTAGTGGTTCAATGCGTTTTCATATATTCTTGACTGTTACATGCATTAGATAGAAAGTGGACTCCCTCAAATTGGAGATGCGACTACATTTTAATATTTAATTATGTCAGTTTACCACATTTTAATGGAGTGCGTCCGAAAATGATTTTGTGTGTAGAATTAGGCCGCGCCTTTATTATTCTACCATCCTCGGTGTGCCTCAATGACTGTTTTCATCTTAATTCCGTTTTAATTTGCTCAGTCCACAATTAAATGTAATCATAAAATAAACACACGTAGGCCTACAGTATCTTTGAACATATTCACTGACATATTTGTGCCGTGACTCCTCAAAGACCCGTGGTTGACTTTTCCTATCTGATAGTCAGTATAAAAACGGACGCCACACTTCCTCGAGCAAATGTCTCAGCAGGTTAAATTTTAAACCAGTGGAAGCGCAACACAGAAGGCGCACACAGGCCACTCGATGCCTTGTTCGTTTGGTTTCTTTGTGCCTTTTCGGCATTTATTTGGGTTTACGGCCCTTTGGTGGGTGCAATAAAGTCGCCAGGACATGTTGTAAACCCCCACGCTCTCCGCTTGTCAGCTAACAACCACGTTTGCAGCCTGGAACTCCACACGAAGAGGAGCTAGACAACGAAAAGGAAAAGCGTCTGGTTTCTGCAAGGAGATTGGCTCTGCAGAGGTAACATTCTCTGACCGCACTGAACAACTAAAGTTCAGAAATTCTGTTGGCTTGTATTCATATTTTATATACTGCAGAGTCATTATTTATAACTCACCTGAAATGTCTTTCTGAGCTCTTAAAATAACAACCGCAGCTGAAACAAACTGCTGCACATAAGTAATATGGAACATAAAAAAAAAATAACAATTAAACATGATATTATATTAGTTAACAAAATCAACAACGACAATAAGAATAAGAATAAGAATAACATTTCAAATATAGAACATGAAAAACAAAAATAATAATTTAATATTACATTATATTAGTTAACAGCATCAACAACTACAATAATAATACTAATAATAATAATAATAACAATACCATTCCAAAACGTGTTGCAGGAATCTTACATCCCTTTTCATAATATATTTTAGAACACGGCGAATTGGGAAATGAAAAACCATGGTCCTCAGGCAACATGTTCGCAATTGTAAGTGGATTTTACGCAAAATAACAATAATCACATAACGAAATGATAGTGAGACTAATAAGCTTATACGAGCAATGCATAAACTCTAAGAGACAAAATACATTGCTCCAGTAGGCCTATTATGGGTGTGGCACGATTGTTAGCAGGTCTGCCTCACGTTTCAGAGTTTCTGGTTTCGAATCTTAGCTCATGCGTGCAGTTTGCCGTGCTTGCGTGAATTTTCTCTGGGTACTCTTGGAGCTCCGGCGCACATACCGGGACACCAAGTCACCGACTCTGTCAGATGCATGCATTTACATGTTGCTCGCGTTTACACATGCGTTTAATAACCATTCTCTATCGATCATGCATGGTTGCATTACTGGTAGCTACAATCCATCCCATCGGCCACAAAGCAATAGGCGCGTTCCTAAAGAATTGATCATTTAAAGTGAATGACAAAGATTATAGGCGTCATTAAATTAAATTGAACAATTCCTATGAAACAGCCATGGTGAACTTTGAAAAATATACAGAGACTTACTAGAAAAGATGGGTAAAAAAATAACATTATCTGCAAAACACATTTTTTTATTACACTTGCTTTAACTTTTAAATTACTATTCTAAAATGTAGGTATTGACAAATTTATGTAATTATCATTGCATTTCATTATTTAATATTTACTGGCAACTTCAATTTGAGTCACCAAATAATATCAAGAGTGTTTGACTGCTGCCACAGTATACTTATGGGTTTATATTATATATTATATAACAACAACAACAACAAAATTATTTGATGATTTTTGTTCTTTATGAAGCTATGATTTGAAATACACAAAACCAGACACACAGGTGTATTTGCACAGAAGTATCGATATTGGATTAGTATCACCGATACTAGCTGGAATTTGAGTCACTATGGGATCAAAAAGGAACTCAGTGGTATATTGAACATCACAGGATCTTAAATTGTGTCTTTTAACTTACACACAACCCTGTTACTAAAACGACTTTAGCCATCCACACTAAAAAAGGTACTTAACTTTGAATAAATTCATTATATCTAACTGTTGGAGATGTGTTTGTTCTACTCAGGCTAAATCACATTGGCTTAAATAGAATGCCCACTCCTTCTTGCCAGCAAACTAATCTGACTGTCATGCGAAATACCACTATGTAGATTTGATCTACATGGCTTAACTTGTCATTTTGTCTTTGGTGTGTTGTTGATGTGTTTTTAGGTGACTATGATTGGAAGCAATACATTCAAAACTTGAAAATTGAAAATTATGCAAAAGATAATGGTGATTAATTCTGAAGTCTGTTGGCTATTCTGTTTTGCTGCCGAATCAAGGCTCAGTTTGACACCTCAAAGGTAATCTGTGAACTACTGAAATGTCTAATTATGAATAAAAACCTCAGCTGCCAACAATAACAACTTTGCCTTTAGATGATGATTCTGATTCTGATTCTGAGTAATATTTTTTTTGTCTGTTTGTACCAGAGTCTATCTGGGGCCCATAACAAAAATGGTTGTAATGTGTGGGCTACTACAGCAACTTAGTTATTATTATTTTTAAAAGTATTATAAAACAAAATTAAAATCTTCTAAAGGCGCATCTGACCCAAATGCCAGAGGAAGATGCCCTCCCCGATAGGGGAGGACACCCCTAACAAGTCATATCCAAACTTGGAATTTATGCATAATATCAAACTTTATTTTAAAATTTTGACATCATTCTCACTTAAACTGAAACACAAATGTTACACAACACATACAGAAATGATTATTGATTTCTTTAAACAACCGTTTGACTATTGTCAATTTCAAATGACTTTTATAGGCCTGTGACAAATCACAATTACAAAGATATGTTGAATTTTTTTTATACTGTTATTTTATTTTAATTCACATAAACAGTTGACACACCTTACCACGTGCATGCATACGCACGCACGCACACACACGTACAGTACACAGGTTATAGTTCTATTTTAAAATCATGGGAGTATCTTACCCTTTATGGGTGAGGGGCATCATCCCCATGAAGTCAAACCTTTACAGTTTCACATATTGCAGAAAAAAAGTATTTCATATTTTTGGTTCAAATTAATTGATCACCCTCCATAAAATTGTCAAGTTAATATTTTAAAAAAGTTTGTGTATTCATATACTTTCAAAAAAAAGAAAAACACCACAGATGCTTCTTTTGTAGGGTCAAAATATTACATCAACTTACCTCAAAACCAGTTATTTGGATTCCCGCCGACCAGTAAAATGAGTTCTATGCTCAACAATGTTTAATAAGGCTACAAAGACCTGAGGTAAGAGCTGAGGTTAAAATGAGCTCCACATAGTGGTCAGAAGGAAATTATGGATGGGCATCTCACCAAGGGGAGCTTCTTACCCCACTTTTCCCAATGTTATTAAGCAGTGTACCTTTGAGATACTTCTTAGAGTGACAAGACCTTGTGCCTCTCATTTTGCTGTAAATATGGCTCCCACTTCTAAGAGCCAACCAGCCAGCTGTTGTTGCACAAAGCCAACTTTTACAAAAGTAGTTGGTCCCCATAGAGATCACACACAAGCTATAGTATTTAGACTTGTGCTGACAGTGTTTGAGTAGGGTTGAGTAAAACACTGAATATGAGTAATAACTGCAGGGAGCTGGAAGTATCACTCAATTTCAGATGGTTGGATAGGGTTGGAGCCACCCGAGTTCTCCCAAGCCCGAATTTTAAACACAATACAAACTAATGAATATTCACTAAGTCCTAAATTGTTGTTTTATGGAGGTCACAAAGCTATAAAAGATCTCCCAGAGTGTGCACAAGAGAGGAGAGGTTGTATAAAAAAAAGCAGTAAGGCATATTTGAGCTACTGACAGTAACCGCTACGCAACCAAGGCGACACTTGTAGAAAATGTTTAAAGAAATGATTAGGTTGAACTACAGTAACATTCTTCTCCCCTTTGCTCTCACTAACACAGCCATCTGTTCTCCCACTGCAGAGCATCCATGCTAAGGTATAGTGTTTTTTTGTTTTCAAGTTTTACAGTGGTTAAAGAGTGTTTAAATTGTGAGTGTTTTATTTTTTTCTACATATTATTAATATATCCTGTTAAGGCGGCACGGTGGGCGACTGGTTAGAGCGTCAGCCTCACAGTTCTGAGGACCGGGGTTCAATCCCCGGCCCCGCCTGTGTAGAGTTTGCATGTTCTCCCCGTGCCTGCGTGGGTTTTCTCTGGGCACTCCGATTTCCTCCCACATCCCAAAAACATGCATGAATTGGAGACTCTAAATTGCCCATAGGTGTGAAAGTGAGTGCGAATGGTTGTTTGTTTGTATGTGCCCTGCGATTGGCCAGCAACCAGGTCGGGTGTACCCCGCCTCCTGCCCGATGATAGCTGGGATAGGCTCCAGCACGCCTGCGACCCTCGTGAGGAGAAGCGGCTCAGAAAATGGATGGATGGATGGATATACTGTTAAGAGTGTAAAAATTTTACTTAAAACATTGCAGTACAGTTAATAATGGTTTTCAGATATGGCAATTTGATGATTTCATAACTATTTATGTTACAGAAGTTCCTGTTTTTTTTGGTGATTTGCATTCCTAAGGTGACAAAATAAATAGAATTTGTACTTAAATTGCAATCCACAACTGCAAACCCAAATAGGTTACCTGAACTTACAAAAAAAAAAGAAAAAGAAAAAAAAAAAAGTGAGATAATCGATTGCTTCACTTTTTTTTAGTTGATTACCGTATTTTCACGACCATAAGCCGCACCGTATTAAAAGGCGCAGTTTCAGTTACGGGGTCTATTTCTGTATTTAACACATACATAAGCCGCACTGTATTATTGGACGCAGGCATGGTAAAACTAGCTTAAAACATATGGTCGTATGCATTCTAGCGTATGTTTTTAAAAAGGCAGCGGGAGCAAAACTGAGTTCGGTTGTACTTTATTGAAGTATTTAACAATGTACTCACGTTATTTTTTGATCAACCCTCATCCACAAATCCATCTAAGTCCCCATCTTCTGCATCCGAAATTAACAGCTGGGCAAGTTCTCCATCAAACATGGCGGGTACCCTCTCGTCATTGTCGGAGTCATTCTTGTTGCCGGGGGGGCTGTTCAGCAATGATGCCGGCTTTTGCGAAAGCCGGCATCATTGCAACAGTCAAAGCAGATACGGACCTCCTTGAAAATGTTCGATATTCATTTCTTCTGCAAGCGTTATTGCCCTTAGTCAAATGGTGACTGTAGAGACGCTTCTCCCGGCTGTTCTGTGATCATTAATCCATTGCTCGAGTCGGTCTTCCAACTCGGGCCACCTCGCGTTGTTTCCGCGGAAACTCAGCTTCGTCTTCTTGACTTGGCGAAGCTCGTTTTCCTGCTTCCTCCACTTCCGAACCATGGATTTGTTGATCTTGAATTCTCTCGCGGCTGATCAATTCCCATGTTCATCCGCGTAACTGATAGGTTACAGTTTAAACTGTGCGTCGTAAGCATGTCTCTTCGTAGGTGCCATTTTCGGGGGTCCTTAGCCAAACCAATGTTGTTTTGCACAATCTACATACCGGCACTATATACCTACTGCCTTTAGCGTCCTCTTTCACACGCAACCTTCCCCCTTGAACGTCCGCATGCTGCCCTCAGTCACGTCCGCCTTTCCTCTATATAAGCAGCGTGTCGGCAGGAAATGCTCCCAGTCAGTCAAGCAGAGTGCTCATCAACGTCACACAACAACATTTACAGATTTTGGAACTCAGTGCACACATAAGGCGCGCCGCATTATAAGGCGCCCTTGTCCATTTTGGAGAAAATTTAAGACTTTTAAGTGGGCCTTATGGTCGTGAAAATATGGTAACGTAAAAGTAAAACAGTGACTTTAAAAGGCTAGATGACATCCAACTTGTACTTTTACTGTTATGGCAATTGTTATTTCAGTTAAATTGACTTACAAATTTGAGTTTTCAAACCACTAGAATAAATTCATAGCACTCTAAGAAAAAAAAATGGTATGTATAAATGAACACCAAATGTCTTTGACAATGTTCAGCGTGGTAGACTCCATGACTTTGTGGTCATATGGAAGACAATGTCAAAATGGTTCTGCTGATGAGTCACAGATGGTTTAGTCGTACACTTGCCCGACTTTGGGGCGGGCAGTGTGGCTTCACTTCCCACTCAGTGACAGTGTGAATGATTGGCCATGTCTATATGTGCCCTCCGACTGACTGGCAACCAGTTCAGGGTGTAGTCTGCCTTATGCCCGAAGTCAGCTGGGATGGGTTCTCGCGCCCCGCGACCCTAACCAGGATAAGCGGTGTTGAGAATGGAAACATGGGTTCTGCTGATGTTGTCTGCTTCTCAGTGTGAATTAAACTCATGGGTCATGTTTTTGAAAACTAGACAGGAGAGGGGTTGGAAAATATGGCAAATAAATTGGTAACTTGACAACACTAACTGTGCTTTTGTAAACTAGCTCCTGTCTGTTCACAGCCATGTTGTTAGTTTAAGCAGTACACGTCAGTGGTTACATGTTTTGAACTACGCAAGCCACAAAAAAAAAAGAAAAAATAATCCTGGCAAATTAATATGAATTATTCGATGAAAGCGATAAATCGCCCAGCACAATGATAATGATAATCAGCATTGTTACCCCTTTTATTTTGGGAGCTTGTTACTACTTATTTTTTGTTCATTATTTTTGGCTTGATAGGATTCTCAGATGGCTCATTGTAGCTTTTTGTAAAGAGGTTTTGTTTTTTATTTGACGTATCTGTTTAACTGGTGTGGCAAATTCTAATCCAAGTGTTTGTAATGTTTGACACGCAGCACTAAGGGAAGATGAAGACTGCTAGACACCAAATGCTGAACTGCCATATTGTTGGCACTTATGAAAAAGGTTGAGTGTTTTATAAATATGTTTTAACATTTATATATTACTGTACATTCATGTTTGATTCCATTTTTCCTAATGTGACAGTAAATGTTTTTATTAAAATAGAAAATAGTTAATCAGCAACACAATGTTTATTACCCCTCGTCATTAGTCACTGAGGTTAAGATATGGTTAAAAGTATTTAATATTTTTTACAGTAATTAATAGTAGACCTGCTAACATCTGTTGAGATGTATGGCAATTCACTCTATGCGGAACGTCACGTGACAAACGTGGAACACGGAATAGTGGACTTCCTGTGTAAAATTTATAATTTCTTTATGGCTGGAGTCTTCGGACAAAGTTAAATATATGTATATAATTTTTTTAATACAAATATGATATCATGCATGTAAACAAGAATGAAGCCCATCCATCCATCCATTTTCTACCACTTATCCAAGGTCGGGTCGCGGGGGCAGTAGCTTTAGCAGGGATGCCCAGACTTCCCTCTCCCCAGCCACTTCATCGAGCTCTTCCGGAGGGATCCCGAGGCGTTCCCAGGCCAGCCAGGAGACATCGTCGTTCCAGCGTGTCCTGGGTCGTCTCCGGGGTCTCCTCCCAGTGGGAACTGCCCGGTACACCTCACCAGAGTGTTGTCCAGGAGGCATCCTAATCAGACGCCCGAACCACCTCATCTGGCTCCTCTCAATGTGGAGGAGCATCGGCTCTACTCTGAGCCCCTCCTGGATGACCGAGCTTCTCACCCTATCTCTAAGGGAGAGCGCGGACACCCTGCGGAGGAAACTCATTTTGGGGCGCTTGTATCCAGGATCTTGTTCTTTCAGTCACGACCCACAGCTCGTGACCAAAGGTGAGGGGAGGAACGTAGATCGACCGGTAAATTGAGAGCTTCCCTTTCGGCTTAGCTCCTTCTTCACCACAACGGACCAATACAAAGTCTGCATCACTGCAGACGCTTCACCGATCCGCCTGTTGAGCTCCCATTCAATTCTTCCCTCACTTGTGAACAAGACCTCAAGATACATGAACTCCTCCACTTGGGCCAGGATTTCAGCCCCTACCTGGAGAGGGCACACCACCATTTTCTGACTGAGGTCCATGGTCTCAGATTTGGAGGTGCTGATTTTCCGCTTCACACTCGGCTGAGAACCGCTCCAGTGAGAGTTAGAGACGACGTCTTGATGAAGCCAACAGAACCACATCATCTGCAAAAAGCAGAGATGCAATATTGAGGCCAGCAAACCGGACCCCCTCTATGCCTCGGCTGCGCCTAGAAAGGGCAGCCTTGGCGGAGTCCAACTCTCACCGGAAATGAGTCCGACTTACTCCCAGCAATGCGCACCAAAGACTGACACTGGTCGTACAGGGACCGAACAGCCCGTATCAGGAGGTTCGGTACCCCATACTTCCGAAGCACCGCCCACAGTACTCTCCTAGGGACACGGTCGAATGCCTTCTGCAAGTCCACAAAACACATGTACACTGGTTGGGCGAACTCCCATGCACCCTCGAGGACCCTACTAAGGGTGTAGAGCTGTTCCACTGTTCCAGGACGAAAACCACATTGCTCCTCCTGAATCTGAGATTCGACTTCCCGATTGACCCTCCTCTTCAGCACCTCTGAATAGACCTTACCGGGGAGGCTGAGGAGTGTGATCCCCCTGTAGTTGGAACACAGCCTCCGGTCCCCTTTCTTACAAAGAGGGACCACCAATCCAGAGGTACTGTCCCCAATGTCCAACCGTTGTTGCAGAAGCAAGTCAACCAGGACAGCCCCACAACATCCAGAGCCTCTAGGAACTCCGGGCGAATATCATCCACCCCCGGGGCCTTGCCACCAAGGAGCTTTTTAACCACCTCGGTGACCTCAACCCCAGAGATAGGAGAGCCCGCCTCAGAGACCACAGACTCTGCTTCCTCATGGGAAAGAATGTTGATGGAATTTAGGAGGTCTTCGAAGTATTCTCCCCACCAACTCACAACGTCCCGAGTCGAGGTCAGCAGCGCCTCATCCCCACTATACACAGTGTTGATGGTGCACTGCTACCCCCTCCTGAGATGTTGGATAGTGGACCAGAATTTCTTCAAAGCCGTCCGGAAGTCTTTCTCCATGGCTTCACCGAACTCCTCCCATGTCTTTGCTTCAGAAACCGCCAAAGCTGCATTCCGCTTGGCCAGCCGGTACCCATCAGCTACCTCAGGAGTCCCACAGGCCAAAAAGGCCCGATAGGACTCCTTCTTCAGCTTGCATTGAAGTCCCCCAGCAGAACGATGGAGTACCCAGCAGGAGCGCTCTCCAGCAACCCCTCCAAGGACTCCTACAAGGGTGGATACTCTGAACTGCGGTTTGGTGCATAGGCACAAATTACAGTCAGCCCACCTAAAGAAGGGGGAGTCTACCATCTCGTCCACTGGGAGAGACGAGAGGACTGGTACCAGAGCCCGAGCCGTGTGTGGAGATCAGCCCGACTATATCTAGTCTGAACTTCTTGACCTCACACAGCAGGTCGACCTCCTTCCCTGCCATAGAGGTAACATTCCCCGTCCCAAGAGCCATCTTCTGTAGCCGGGGATCGGATCGCCAACGTCCCTGCCTTCGGCCACCGCCCGGCTCACACTGCACCTGACCCCTATGGCCCCTCCCACAGGTGGTGAGCCCATGGGAATGGGGACCCACGTTTCCTTTTCGGGCTGTGCCCGGCGGGGCCCCATGGGTGCAGGCCCGGCCACTAGACGCTCGCCTTCGAGCCCCACCTCTAGGCCTGGCTCCAGAGGGGGGCCCCGGTGACTCGAATCCGGGCAAGGGAAACCTACATCCATTTGTGTTGTTCATCATAGGGGTCTTTTCACCGTGCTTTGTCTGGTGCCTCACCTAAACGAAGCCCAAACATTGTCATCTTTGTTATCTCTGGGTTCACAGCTTGTGTTTAAAAAAAAATACATTGCAAACATTTAAAGGTCCAGTGTTTTGGCTATTTAGACCTCCAAAGAGTGACTCTCTAACATGGATTTTGTATATGTGTCAATTTCAATTCATGAAACACCTTGGTTTTGTCATTAATGTCCAGAAAAGGCCCCTCTCACATGTACTTCTGTTTGACCCAGATTTCGATCTGCTTTTTCCATATTTGGCTAAGGCCTTTCCTCTGATTGGTTGCCTCCATGTGGACGACCCACTTGTGAGAGCCCACGTGTTTGTTGACAGCGTTGGGGACGGAAAGGGAAGGCGGATATCTTCGCTAGTGATGTAGATAATCTAGAGAAATTTGAATGACCTGATTTCAGGGCCTCTTGGAAGAAAAACGTCTGGAACTGGTGGGACATGCCCGGAACACCTCACCAGGGAGGCGTCCGGGTGGCATCCGAATCAGATGCCCCAGCCACCTCTTCTGGCTCCTCTCGATGTGGAGGAGCAGTGGCTCTACTATGAGATCCTCCCGGATGACCGAGCTTCTCACTCTATCTCTAAGGGAGAGCCCGGACACCCTGCGGAGGAAACTCATTTCGGCCGCTTGTATCCGGGATCTTGTTCTTTCGGTCACGACCTACAGCTCCTGACCATATGTGAAGGTAGAAACGTAGATCGACCGGTAAATCGAGAGCTTCGCCTTTCCGCTTAGCTCCTTCTTTACCACAACGGATCGATACAAAGTCCGCATCACTGCAGACGCTGCACCGATTCAACTGTCGATCTCCCATTCCATTCTTCCGTCCCTTGTGAACAAGACCCCAAGATAATTGAGCTCTCCACTTGGGCCAGGATCTCATCCCCGACCTGGAGAAGGCACGCCACCCTTTTCTGACTGAGGACCATGGTCTCAGATTTGGAGGTGCTGATTCTTATCCCAGCCGCTTCACACTCAACTGCGAACTGCTCCAGTGAGAGTTGGAGGTCACGGCTTGATGAAGCCAACAGAACCACATCATCTGCAAAAAGCAGAGATGCAATACTTTCACTTTGAAATAAAAGGTTCAAAATATAATTGATTTCATTGAGAACACCCTTTACTGGTGTAGCGTATACAGGTTAAATAAAAATGTAATTAATTTAGGAGAAAAGAATCGGCTGGAAGCAATGCCCGCGTTACTTCCGGTTCAGCGTAATTTTAAATTACAGCATTATAAATCAAGCTATTTCATCTATTAAGAGGGGCACCACGTCACTTTTTTATGTGGATCAAATTTCGGAAAAGCGATGAGAAACCTTGTTATCAGTCTCGTAATCTGTAGGTTGCTACACTTTATGAAACTTTGATAAGCGTTCTAAACGGCCAGAGGGTCCCTTTCCTCAAATCCAAACACACACAAGAATGCAGGTAGTGAATTTTATGGAAAATTTAATGGGGAATCTACAGGGAAACAACACAGAAAAACACAAAACAAACAAAGTACAGACGAACTTTGGCAAAGGAAACTGACTTGTGATGTGAGATTGGTAGAATGAGCGTGTAGTGAATGCATATCGCTGGGGATTCCTGTTCTCATTTAAATTAAACCCAAATATGCACCAATCTGTACTTTTAGTAGACCACAATGTTGGACTTATGTGTCTTGAACATGTTTGAGGCAGGCAGGTCAAGCTTCAGAGTGTTAGGCCAGCCCGATACGCACCGGGAACAGGTGGATTTGGTGGAAAAGAAGTTGAAAAAGGAAACAAGGAGCCCAAAACGTTCCCAGGCAGGACGGCCGGAGCCCGGGTGTCTCGGCTCGCCAGATGTTCGGAACGGGCGCGTTGTGCCCGCTTCTGTCCCCCCCGGGGTGAGCTCAGGCCCCCAAAAAGGGTAGCTTGGAGCGCTTGCATGATGCTCTGCAGTCAGGGATGGTCCGATGTGTCCTCGTCACCTCGTGGTGAGGTGGGTGTCCTGCCTGGGCCAGTCTTCGGCAAGTTGGTTGGGTGAGACAAGCGCTGACACAGAGATCATAGCTCTGGCCTTTTTATGGCCGACGTGAGCCAAAAGGGGGTGCTTTACCCCCTCCCTGCTTCCTTTCCCACAACCTTTGGGACCAAAAGAGGAGCTGCACCGCCTCTGAGTGTTAATTTTCCATTTTGGGATTATTTTGTGGTTTAAAACTAGTGGAATAAAATATTAATTATTGGATTTAAGATAACGAGACCATTGTCCCGCTTTGCATTGTCCCACACCCATCCCCTTTCTGTCATGGTCTGTGTTTTGGTTTGGGTTGTGTTTAGTTTTGTTCCATGTTTTCCTGTGTTCCATGTTTGTCGTGTGCTCATGAAGTTGTTGTGTCCACCTGTTCTCGTCTACTTTGTGTCGACCAATCAGCTCTCTCCAGCCATTCATGTCTTGTCCAGGTGTTCCTCGTTGTCTCGTCTATCTGTTTGTATTTAGTTCCCTGGTTTCTTTCAGTTCTTGTCGGTTCATTGTCGTTGTCACATGTCTTTGCCATGTCATAGTCGTCAGTTGTCTTTATCATTGCGGTATGTCATTGTCAGGTGTAATTTTCCCGATCTATTCCACGTCTTACTCACAGGTCATAGTTTGTTTCCAGTTTTAGATATTCAAGTGTTTCTTTGTTACTTTGGTTTGGTATCTGTTGTGGGACTTTGTTCAGTTTTCCCTTTTTGAAGATTAAATATTATTTTGAGACTCCCGCACTCCTGCCTTGCCTCCCTGCTTCCCTGCAATTGGGTCCAACATGTTCTTGCCTTGCGTTACTCGCCCTCGCCCTAACCACGTACGTGACACTTTCATGCTTGTAACGAATGTTTCAAATGTTATGTGATTGTTGAGAACACTACTATTTGTGTGTGTGGTGTTTGTGTGGTGTGGAGATAAACATTTCATCCGATTCAGGTGACAACAGATTCGACATCAGACATTCAAGTTTCCAGAAATACAGTCACTAGTGGCGTTCATGTAAAGTTCTTAAGATATTAACTCCCAGCCAAGTCCGGTAAAGACTGTTTAATGAACCCGCATCTGCAGTGGCTCCCTGACACCTGTTGGTGTTGCTGTTGCTCTGTCCAAACTCCCAGCTTGACTGGTCAAGTGGCGCGGTACGGAGACGCCTTTGTTGGTGAGGCTCTCCAGGCTGGCTGGGGGTGGTAGTTAATTAATTTAGCATTCCAGTGCGAACTAGGTATCTTTGGTCTCCGCTTTGATGCTACGAGTGCTGGTAATTCACTAAGCGTTGGCATTCCAAGGCAAATGTCTGTGTCTTGCTTCTGATGATCATGGCTGGTGATTCACTTAGCATCTGTATGTGAATTGAGTCTCGTCACTCCGTGGTTGTCTATCTCGGGAGGAAGAGCGAGTCTCGCCGGAGACTGGGGTGCTGGGTGTCATCTTTTCATGGGGTGTCCGCTACACTGGTCTTTGTGAGAAGATGAAGCTTGTCCATTTTGTTGGGTAGGGAGCGTATATTCACGTGGTGAATCGACAGGAGCGCCATTCGAAATCCTCTCTTATGGAGCTTCAGCTGGATTCCAGCGCGCTTCCCCCTTCATCGCTTTTGCCTCCACCCGCTGTACACCGCGGCCGCCCCACCGGTGAGTAACTTGGAAAAAAACTGAGCGGATTTGCAAAAATTGGTGAAAGGAAGTCCGGGGTAGACTCCCTAATGTTTAGCAAGTCTTCCCTTGTGTAAGTGAGTCGCATAATGTCTCCAAAGACGAACGGAAAACACAAAAAGTAGATAAATAATATATATATATATATTATATATGTTAGCGGCACGGTGGGCGACTGGTTAGAGCGTCAGCCTCACAGTTCTGAGGAGCGGGGTTCAATCCCCGGTCCCGCCTGTGTGGAGTTTGCATGTTCTCCCCGTGCCTGTGTGGGTTTTCTCTGGGCACTCCGGTTTCCTCCCACATCCCAAAAACATGCATTAACTGGGGACTCGAAATTGCCCGTAAGGTGTGAATGTGAGTGCGAATGTTGTTTGTTTGTATTTGCCCTGTGATTGGCTGGCAACCAGTTCAGGGTGTACCACGCCTCCTGCCTGATGACAGCTGGGATAGGCTCCAGCACGCCTGCGACCCTAGTGAGGAGAAGCGGCTCAGAAAATGGATGGATGGATGGATGGAATATTAAGTCAATTGGGTTAGTTCTACACACATTGCCTTTTAGTTCATCGGTTTGATATTGATACTGGTTATCAAGAACCCTGAGTCTATGCTGCGGGCTGCTAAGAAAATGGATGTTCATATTTGAAAACCCTTTATTTAGACCATGCAAACTTTTTTTACCCAGCCGCCTAAAAGAATCGGAATCGAGAATTGTTTGGAACCGGAATCGGGACCAGAATCGCTTAAATTCAAACGAAGCCCAACCCTAAACCTAATGTAGTCAAGAAGTACTCACATTCACACCTACGGGCAATTTAGAGTTGTCAATGAACCTACCATTCATGTTTTTGGGATGTGGGAGGAAACCAGAGTGCCCGGAGAAAACCCACGCAGGCACGGGGAGAACATGCAAACTCCACACAGGCGGGGCCGGAGATTGAACCTCAGAACTGTGAGGCAGATGATCTAATCAGGCTCCACCTTGTCAGCCAACATGAATATACTTGATAAAAATAAATTCCAACACTCACTCATGTGCAATTTTCATGAGCACAAACAAAGCACCCATCAGGCACACACATTAATCCTTATTCCACTATTTTAGAGTGCACGTCACAGGTCAACAATAGGGCGTTGTTGTTGCCCCGTATGGCTAGTGAAACAATTGTCCTGCATACCAATCAGTTGTTCTCTTGTCTTGTGTCAAAACAACTCGTTAGAGCTTTGGACGGAGAGATGTCAGGACATTGTTATAGGCAGGTGATAGGTGATCTCTCAAATCTCTGTCTAGAGACATCTTTTCTAGTTTGACATAGATGGCTTCTTTCACACCCCTTTCTAATCAGTGGTCCTCCCTGTCCAGAATTTGGACATTGTTGTCCTCGAAGGAATGCCCCTTCTTGAGATGCAAATAAACCCCTGATTCTGGATCTGAAGAAGCTGCCAGTTGATGCTGCACCATGCACCAGTTGATGCTGCACCATTTGTGTTAGTCTCAGTTCCAACATTAGTGATACTGTGTTTGAAGACCAGGCAGTTGACATTTCTATGTGTTATATTAGCAGAGGGTAAAATCTCAGCATTATTGCAAAAGCATACACTCTCTTACAGAAACTTGATCGCGCTGCGCTTCTGAGGAAAAATAAACATCAGGATACTTATCAACCTTGCCCAATTTTTGTCACTCAGTCTTTTATACACATCCAATGCATCATCCGATTTATTTGTGATATTACAGTGTCACATGACAGTGACCTGAGCCTTAAAGAAGTATTTTTTGAACCACTGATTTTCTCTGTTAAATGTGCCCTTACCCTAAGGAATAAATTGGTTCACAGCCTTCTTCATCCTTCTTGGGAAAAAAAATGGCTCACTAGATCTACTGGAACTTTCACATATATCAATTCTTCACACTTCGGTAATGTCTTCAATACAAATTATTTCATTGACTTCAAAATCTTTTTTTCAAGATGAAAGACTGTCAATTGTAACACTACACATGTTGTCTAACGTCTCACTTCCACTTGTCCTGGTGTCTTTTATATTGACTAAGCGTGGCTTGTGTGACAATCTGGCTTTGCATAAATATACAATCAGAACTAACAATCAAGATTTTGCTGAAGCAAGACCTTTTTATTTATTTCATAATATAATAACAATTCTCAATTACATTTCATAGGTTTGGAACAAGTCCAACCCTTGATCAGGACAGGAGATCACATCTTGAAACTTTTTGGATCCAGACTTTTGTTGCACTAAATGCTCCAGGCTCAAACGATGACATTGACTTCATGTGTTTTCTTTAATGCATCTTTCTTTTTGTGATCTATGCTTTTTGTGAATTGTGTATTTTCCCCCTTTGGCACAGTATGATCTGATGATCCCTACAGCTCCTTCTTTGCAATATGACCTACCTTACATAGATTGATTGGCTAAGTGATCAATTGATTGTCCACCTGCTATTTAAAAGGTGTGTTTGTCTGTTACATTTGATCATTGTCCTGATGAAGACCAATCGGTCGAAACATGTAGGCATAACCATTATGTATTAAAGATGCCTGAGTGCCTGTATCCACTTTTTCATCATTTTAGCATTAGAGTCATGTTGGAGCCAAATTGAGCAAAACCCACATGCAGCACACCTGAGGTCCCATAAAGATAATAAATTAATCAGTTAGTGCAGGCCTAAATTGTAAATCAGCCTAGCCTATGATTGAATAGTTATTTTGATGAATGAAGCAGTTTGACTTACAATCTGATAGGCAATGGTAGACGGTCTCGTTCCCAATTATCTAACTCAGAAGGCTATGATCGCTTTAGCTCAAGTTTTCTGTTGCTTGGATTAATGGCACAGACATGCTCTTTTGATGATGAAATAACTAGCGTGCTGGAGCCTACTCAGCTTCACTCAAACTCACTTCAAACTTCACACACTTCATGCTTCAACTTTAAACCTGATGATAGAGGTTTGGTTCCAATTTAGAAGTTGCTACAACTCTTGCTATCTTCTCAGGAACGGCTATTTACAGCATCCACTCACAATATCCTCCTCATCCATAGGTTCCACTGAATTAATTTATATCTTAATTTTTGAAGGACTGAAAACAAAAAAATAACCTTTTGGGGAGCATCTGGCAGCATAACCACAAACATGTTTTTGTCATCATTTCAGTTCAGGTCAGTGGTGTTTTGCCATCTGGAAGTATCCTGGTGCCTATTGTTTCCAAAATTATGTCTCTCAACATACATGCAGCCCTGCTATGAGAATGTTTTTAGCCATTTCGAGGAACAGAAAACAAGTGAGCTAAATGACTCAGCAGACATCATCAAGCTAATTACTCTGACCGTGGATAACTCTGACCGTGGGTAGATCTACAGATAAGTCCTTTATTTTATTTTTCACCATCCCATCCATCCATTATCTGAACTGCTTATCCTCACAAGTGTCGCGGGAGCGCTGGAGCCTACCTCAGCTGTCATCGTGCAGGAGGCGGGGTACACCCTGAACTGGTTGCCAGCCAATCGCAGGGCACATATAAACAAACAACCATTCGTACTCATATTCACACCTATGGGCAATTTAGAGTCCTCAATTAACCTACCATGAATGTTTTTGGGATGTGGGAGTAAACCGGAGTACCCGGAGAAAACCCACACGGGCATGGGGAGAAGATCCAAACTGGATGGAACCCCGATCCTCAGAACTGTGAGGCAGACGCTCCAACCAGTCGTCCACCGTGCTGCCTTTATTTTTCACATTGTTCTATTTTTTGCAGTGTTTTCAGTGGTAGAAGAAAGTGTGTCACTCAAACCAAAGCAACTGTGTCCCTCATATTATCTTGTTTGTATCAAAGTTGTTCTTTTTTATTCATTAGCTAAGATTACTCTTGATTAGTTAGCATTGCAGTTAACACAGCTAGCATGTACTCTTGAGCAAAAACTCTTACATTAGCATTGATTTACAACCCTGTTACTGTAATTACAGTAATTGTTAAATTAAGTTTGCAGTCAGATTAAATGTAACTTTTGTTATTTAAATGTAAAGGATTTATTTTGGGCGGCACGGTGGCCAACTGGTTAGAGCGTCAGTCAGCCTCACAGTTCTGAGGACCCCGGTTCAATACCCGGTCCCGACTGTGTGGAGTTTGCATGTTCTCCCCGTGCCTGCGTGGGTTTTCTCCGGGCACTCCGGTTTCCTCCCACATCCCAAAAACATGCATAAATTGGAGACTCTAAATTGCCCATAGGTGTGACTGTGAGTGCGAATGGTTGTTTGTTTCTATGTGCCCTGCGATTGGCTGGCAACCAGTTCAGGGTGTACCCCGCCTCCTGCCCGATGACAGCTGGGATAGGCTCCAGCACGCCCGCGACCCTAGTGAGGATAAGCGGCTCAGAAAATGGATGGATGGATGGATTTATTTTGCAGCATGGTGGGCGGCTGGTCAGTACATCTGCCCCACAGTTCTGAGGACCAGGGTTCAAAGCCGGGCTCGCTTGTGTGGAGTTTGTATATTCTCCCCGTGCCTGGGTTTTCTCCGAGTACTCCAGTTTCCTCCCACATTCAAAAACCATGCATGCTAGGTTGACTGGAGACTAAATTGCCCATAGGTGTGTATGTGTGTGCGAATGGTTTTGTCTATGTGTACCATGTGACTGGATGGCGACCAGTTCAGGGTGTACCCTGCCTCTCGCCAAGAGTCAGCTGGGATAGGATTCATCATGCCTGCGACCCTAGTGAGGATAAGCAGTATGGAAAATGGATGGATGGATGGGTAGATGTAATCAACAGGTGCCTGAGTATCAAAACCAAATACAGCAAAATACTGTATATCATTTGGCAAAGTAAAATAGCTCATATACAGTATGTACCAGTGATCATTGATCCCGACAGATCAAATTATATCGTGGTTTATTACCTCTTTTTCTTGAAAACATACCAAAGAATTGTAATATAGAGCGGCTGAAATTTAACGTGCCACCATTTTTCTCACTAAATATACTTCCAAAGGTGCTATTGACCTGAACATTTCACCAGATGTTGTGAACAACCCAAGTAATCCATACATGCAAAAAAGTAGAACAGATAAGATCAGAAATAAAGTTGTGTGTAATAATGTGAAATGACACAGGGAAAAAGTATTGAAGACATGAAGAAAGGGAGGTGCAAAAAGGCATGGAAAGCCAAGACAACACATAAAATCTATCAAAAATCTAACAGCAATCCAGCACCTTGTCAGTGCAAATGCATATCACCTAGTTCAGTCCTAATTGGTGGCCTACAAAAAGGTCTCATTGCCAAGGTATGAGTCAAGACACATCTCATGATGGGTAAGAGCAGAGAACTGTCTCAAGACCATCGTAAACTAATTGTTGCAAAACATAACGATGGCATTGGTTACAGGCGCATATCGAAGATTCTGAATGTCCCAATGAGCACGATTGGGGCCATAATACGGAAGTGGAAATCCAATCATACTGTCATATACTGCCCTGCAGTTCCATTATTGGAGCCGGGAGGGCGCTTTGCGTCCTCGCTCTCGCTCCCCTCCCCTCTCTGGTTTCAGCACCTGTCTCCAATCAGCCAAATCACCACCGGTATATAAGCCTACCTGTTCCAGGAAATCCTCGCCAAAGTATTGCAGTTACTTCCAGCGGTACCACGGCCCATTTACCTCACGTAAGTCACCCTATTCATTGTTCCCTTTTTTGAATCCTGTGTCTCCTTGTTCTCAGTGTTTTCCCCATGTTCCTGATCCACGTCATTCCTCACGCCAAACCAGCCGCCTGTCCTCACCACTGCCTGCCACCTGTCCATGCCACTGCCTGCCAACCCACCTAGGACCACCGCCATTACCTTTCCTCAATAAACTGTTCATCATTTTACATCTGCCTCCGCCTGCTCTTGGATCCAGCTACTCCCCATACGTGACAGAATACTTTGGCCATTATGGACCCAGCAACTCCGGAGGCACTGATGAACGCACTCACTCTCCAAGGAGCCCACATAGGAAGACAAGAAAAGACCCTTCAAGAATCCCTACACTCCCTAACACAACAAGTATCCCTCCTTTCCTCGAGGATGCTATCCAAACTTCCACCTGTAAGTACGCCTTCCGAGCCCGCAGCCTCAGAGCCACCCTGCCTCCTGTACAAAGAGTAAAAACTGGCATGTAGCCAGTTTTTACTCAATTGCTCACTTGTTTTCAACCTTCAACCATACAGTTATCCCAACGAACAATCCAAAGTAGCATATGTCACTAACCTCCTCCGCGGCAAAGCAGCTAAATGGTCCACTTCCTTATGGCAAAACTCCTCCCCGGTACTCCACTCATTCGATTCCTTTTCCAATGAACTCCGACTCCAACGAATGAGCTAGCAGTCCGGGACGAGCCCTCCTCTCTTGAAGATCTCTGCAGCCTTTCCATCCGTCTGGATAACTGACTGCGAGAGCGAATATGAGAGAGGGGAGTTAGGCTCTCGCAAAAGCCCTCTCACTCTAAGCGCCGCGCCATCACCTTCACACCCGCCTCCCGCACCGTCTTCCGCACTTCCGTCACCCCCCGTAACACCGAAGAGCCCATGCAAATTGCAAAGACGCGGCTAGATCCACAGGAGCGTCAGCGTCGTATCACCCAGCGGCTGTGTATCTACTGCGGACAATCCGGTCACTTTATTTCCTCGTGTCCCCAAAAGACCAGGCTCACCGAGACCCGATAGCATCATGGTGAGCCAAACCTCCATTCCCTCAAGCTCTCCTTCTCGCATGACCGTTCCCCGCTTGCATCATAGTTTCTGCTCATAACACCATCACTGCCCTGATTGATTCCGGTGCCGATGACAATTTCATTCATGAAGCCATAATTCGCCAGCTCCAAATCCCTCTCCAACCACTTCCGTCCCCGAAGAAGATCACAGCCCTGGATGGTCGAATCATCTTCCCTGTTACCCACCAAACTGTGCCATTCATCTTGCTTATTTCAGGAAATCACTGTGAGAACATCTCACTTTTTGTTATCCATTCCCCTGATACCCCATTAGTCCTTGGAATTCCCTGGCTCAAAAAACATAACCCCACCATAGACTGGACACACTTAGCCATCACCGGATGGAGCCCTCACTGCCACTCACACTGCCTGCTCTCAGCTATTCCTCCCTCTGGTAAACCGCCACCCTCTTCCACGCCTGTCGACCTCTCCAGAGTCCCTGAAGAATATCATAATCTCTCTCCGGTGTTTCGTAAAGACCTGGCCATTTCTCTACCCCCCCACCGCACATCTGACTGTGCAATTAATCTGCTGCTGGGGGCCCCTCTTCCCTCCAGCCACTCTACAACCTTTCCTGACCTGAGAAAAGGGGCCATGGAGGAACAAATCCATGACTCTCTGGTTTCTGGACTCATTTCGACCTTCCTCTTCTCCAGTTGGGGCCAACTTCTTTTTTTGTTGAAAAGAAAGACACCACGCTCCGCCCATGTATCGACTACCATGGTCTCAATGATATCACCGTGAAGAATAAATCTCTACTTCACATCATCGACCCCTCGTTTGAACCCTTCTGTGACGCCCAGATATTCACCAAATTGGATCTACGAAACGCCTACCACCTCATCCGTATCCGAAAGGGGGACGAATGGAAGGCCACCTTCAATACCCCTCTCGGACACTTCGCGTATCTTGTCATGCCATTCGGTTTAACCAACGACCCTGCAGTTTTCCAAACATTTATTACTGACGTCCACCGTGACATGCTCAACCGGTTCGTGTTTGTATACCTCGATGACATCCTCATTTTCTCACGGTCCCCCGAAGAACACCACATCTATGTAAGTCATTCAGCGGCTCCTTGAAAATCGTCTGTATGTTAAACCTGAAAAGTGTGAATTCCACCTCTTCTGTACACTTCCTGGGCTACGGCATCTCTAGAGGACAGCTACCACCCGACCCTGCCAAGATCCAAGCAGTCATTAAGTGGTCCACTCCCACCACCCACAAAGAACTCCAACGTTTCCTTGGATTCACCAATATCTACCATCGATTCATCCGTAATTACAGCATCGTCGCTATTCCCCTTACTAGCCTCACATCCACCACCTCCCTCTTTCAATGGACCCCGGCAGCATCCCAAGCATTCAGTCAACTCAAGACCCTGTTCACCAGAGCGCCCATTCTTGCCAGCCCAACCCCTCCCTCCTGTTAGTGGTCGAGGTTGACGCCTCGGACACGGGGGCAGGGGTTGTCCTCTCGCAGCGAGACCCCACGACCGAAACTTCACCCGTGTGCCTTTTTTTCCCCCCATCGTCTGTCCCCTGCCGAGAGGAACTACGATGTTGGCAACCGAGAGCTACTGGCCATTGTATGGTTCTTGGAACAGTGGAGACACTGGCTGGAGGAGACTGAACTACCATTCAATCATTTGGACAGACCACAATCTCTCTTACCTCCGTTCTGCCAAACGCCTTAACCCTCGACAAGCTCGCTGGGCTCTCTTCTTGAGCAGGTTTAATTTCAATCTCTCCATCCGTCCTGGCTCCAAAAACAGCAAACCAGATGCCCTGTCTTGACTTTACTCACCCCCCACCAGCCCTGACAAACCGGAACCCATTCTTCCTTCCTCGTGCTTCGTTGGAGCAGCCACTTGACAGATCGAACAGGTGGTTAAGGAGGCCCAAAAGACTCACCCGGATCCCAAGACTGGGCCTCCAAACTGCCTGTTCGTACCAGATTCTGCACGCTCTGACCTTTTCAGTGGGCTCACAACTCCAAACTCAACTGTCATCCTGGCATCACCCACACCATTCAGTTCATCCGGCAACATTTCTGGTGGCCCAGCCTTGTTCAAGACACCCGGAAGTTCGTACAAGCCTGCTCCGTCTGTGCCCGAGGGAAGTCTTCACACCTGCCCCCAGCTGGGCTGCTGCGTCCATTGCCTATCCCTAGCCGCCCTTGGTCCCATATCGCTCTGCACTTCGTTAGCAGTCTACCTCCTTCTGAAGGTAACTCTATCATTCTCACTATTGTCGATCGCTTTTCCAAATCTGTCCATTACATACCTCTCCCCAAACTACCATCCGGCTTCAAAACTGCTAACCCCCTTGTCCAGCAAGTCTTTAGACTTCACGGTATTCGCATCGATGTTGTTGACAGAGGTCCTCAGTTCTCATCCCTGGTATGGAAGGAATTCTGTAAAGTGGTGGGCGCAGCAGCCAGCTTGTCATCAGGATATCATCCGCAAACCAACGGCCAGACGGAGGGGGCAAACCAATCCCTAGAATCAGCCCTCCGTTCTGTTGCCGCACGCATCCCCTCCTCCTGGAGCTCATTCCTCCCGTGGATTGAGTACGCCCACAACTCCCTCACCAGTTCCGCTACCAGTATGTACCCATTCATGGCTTGCTGTGGTTACCTACCGCCATTATTCAAAGAACAGGAGCAGCCAGTGGCAGTCCCCGCAGTCAAGGATCATCTCCAGAGAATCCGGGCAGTGAGGAAAGACATCCGTGCGGCGTTGGCCTGGTCCGCCGCACGCAATAAACATCTCGCGGACCTTCATCGCTCCCCGACGCCCGAATACAAGGTGGGGCAATCTGTCTGGCTTTCTTCTCACAACCTCCCGCTTCAGACTGAATCCCGTAAGATCACTCCCCATTTCATTGGCCCTTTCCCAATTACCAAAATCATCAATCCCCCTTCCGTCCAGTTGAAGCTTCCACAGTCCTTAAATATTCACCCAACCTTCCATGTCTCGTTTCTCAAGCCTGTCTCCACCTGCGCCCTAAGCCCTCCGGGTGAACACCCTACACCCCCCCCGGATTATTGACCACCATCCGGCCTTCACGGTGTCGCGCATCCTAGACGTGAGGCCTAGGGGGAGGGGGTTCCAGTACCTGGTCGACTGGGAAGGGTATGGGCCGGAGGAGCGGTCTTGGATGTCCCGGAAGCTTATACTCGATCATACCCTTTTGGACGACTTCTACGCGGCTCACCCGGGGAAGCCTGGCAGGACGCCGGAAGGCGTCCGTTGAGAGGGTGTTACTGTCATGTACTGCCCTGCAGTTCCATTATTGGAGCAGGGAGGGCGCTTTGTGTCCTCTCTCTCTCCCCCCTCCCCTGTCTGGTTTCAGCACCTGTCTCGCATCATCCTCATCACCACCGGTATATAAGCCTGCCTGTTCCAGGAAATCCTCGCCAAAGTATTGCAGTTACTTCCAGCGGTACTAAGGCCCATTTACCTCATTTAAGTCATTCTATTCATCATTCCCTTTTTTGACTCCTTTCTCCTTGTTCTCAGTGTTTTCCCCCCGTGTTCCTGATCCACGTCATTCCTGCCGCCAAGCCAGCCGCCTGTCCTCACCACTGCCTGCCACCTGTCCACACAACCGCCAACCCACCAAGGACCACCGCCATTACCTTTCCTCAATAAACTGTTCATCATCTGCCTCCACCTGCTCTTGGATCCAGCTACTCCCCATACATGACATATACCACCATAGATTTGCCTCGATCTGGTGCTCCTCGCAAGATTTCTGACAGATGACTGCAAAGAATAATCAGAAGAGTTGTCCAGGAGCTAAGGACCACCTGTGGAGAGCTTTAAAAAGACCTGGAATTAGCAGGTACTGTTGTCACAAGGAAAACAGTGAGTAATACACTCTGCCGCCATGGCCTGTATGCACGCTCACCACGCAAGCCACCATTGCTGAAAAAAAGTATGTCAAAGCTTGTTTAAGGTTTGCTGAACAACATTTGGACAAGCCAGTTAAATACTGAGAGAATAGTGTCTGATCGGATGAGAGCAAAATTTAACTGTTTGGATGCCATAATGCACACCACGTTTGGTAGAGAAATCTTACTGCACATCACCCTAAAAACACCATACCAAAAGTAAAGTTCGGAGGTGGGAACATGATGGTGTGGGGCTGGTTTTCAGCAAATGGTACTGGTAAACTTCACATTATTAAAGGATGGATGAATAGACAAATATACAGAGACATTCTTGACAAAAATCTGCTGCCATCTATGAGGATGATTAAAATCAAATGAGGGTGAACAATTCAGCAGGATAAGGATCCAAAACATACTGCCAAGGAAACTCTCAATTGGTTTCAAAGAAAAAAAATAAAGCTGCTAGAATGGCACAGCCAATCACCTGACTTGAATCCAATCGAAAATCTTTGGAAAGAACTGAAACTCAAGGTCCATAAAAGAAGCCCATGGAACCGTCAAGATTTTAAGACTGCTTGTGTGAAGCAATGGGCCCAAATCACACCAGAGAAATGCATGTGATTAGTTTCTCCATACAGGAGGCATCTTCAAGCTGTCATTGCAAACAAAGGCTTTTGTACAAAGCTTTAAATAATTACGAGTTTGTGTGTTCAATACTTTTTCCCTGTGTCATTTCACATTATTAGACACAACTTAATTTCTGATCTTATTTGTTCTAATATCTTTGTATCTATGGATTACTTGGGTTGTTCCCAACATCTCATGAAATTTTCAGATCAATAGCACCTTTGGAAATATATTTAATGAGAAAAATAGTGATGTGTAAAATACTTATTTCAGCCATAAATTGTCCCGTTTTTCAAAAATGCTGGTGCCTAAATTGTCCTCCAATTCTGGAATGACGCATAGAGCCGAAATTATTTGAAGTATTGTGAAAGTGAAGACATAGTAGTTTTTATTTGTTTGCTTGCTTGCTTGTTTTTTTTTGTTTGTTTGTTGGTTGGCGACACGGTGAACGACTGGTTAGCGCGTCAGCCTCACAGTTTTGAGGACCAGGGTTTAATCCCCGGCCCCGCCTGTGTGGAGTTTGCATGTTCTCCCCTTGCCTGAGTGGGTTTTCTCCGGGCACTCCGGTTTCCTCCCACATCCCAAAAACATGCATTAATTGACAACTCTAAATTGCCCGTAGGTGTGAATGTGAGTGCAAATGGTTGTTTTTTGTGCCCTGCGATTGGCTGCCAACCAGTTCAGGGTGTACCCCACCTCCTGCCCGATGATAGCTGGGATAGGCTCCAGCACGCCCGCAACTCGAGTGAGGAGAAGCGGCCCGGAAAATGGATGGATGGATGGATGGTTGGATGTTTGTGGGTTTGTTTTTACATTTTACAGTCATTAACTTCTTTTTCCACTTGAGTGACAGTTAACAATGTTAAAAATTAGATGTGTGAGGTGCATCTTTATTTCAAATTACGTTGGCCACACAATTAACGAGTCACCATTTTCACATTTGTTGACATTTAAAAATGTTAGGCTCTTGGTAAAAATTGTCTGTACAGTTATTGAAGGTATTAGGATAGTAACAGTTTGGCCCTGAAACATAGTCTTTCTATTCTATTTTCATGTTTTCAATGGTAAAAATTGTTTTGCAATCCTTAAAAATGGGTGGTTAATTGTAAACAGAGATCTCCCTTGGTTTAAATTTCTTACTTGGTTGCTTTTTAAAACCCCATATGGCACAATTGGCACCATAATACTCTGTTAGGATTACTTTAACTATTTGGTAGAAGGTAGGAATCAAATTGATAGAGCCATCCATCTTACCTTGCACAAGATGGATACATGTTGGTGTAAAAAGTGGGTTTTCATCAGTTTTTATGGCTCAGTGTTGCGACTATCGAGCATTTAAGTGGGCGTTGCTCACCACAGATATACTGTATATTGGAAGGACTAATACCACATGCAAAACTGGACTCTGGTGTGTACTGTACACTCTTTCCTACCGGGGTTCTACAACGTTTCGTTAGGAACAGTGTGAAATAAAATATGCACCATCTACAGTGTGGAAACCGGTTAGAGAGAGGGAGATGACAATGTGTTCCAATGTACAAAATAGGGTGATGTTGGTGCCGTAGCAACGGAACTCTTTTGTAATGACCCGTTTGGAATTACACATTATGCTGTGCTATATATGCAATTCAGATAGAGGGTCTGGAAGGTAACGTTTTCTTTTTCGTTAGCTAAATGAGCATGATTTTCGTATAATGTGCTTATTGAGACCACCCACATTTTCTACAAATTTAAACAAATGTTCCACACTAATTAATATACTGTACACTAGTTTTTACAATCAGTACAGCCCTGCATAATTACAAATCACTGCCTCTATACCTGCTTTTATTACTGCATATGTTAAACTATCGGGAGTTGTTTTTTTTTTTTTATGCTTCAACCTATAGCCGACTCGTTTTTTTGTGTTTGAGCCTTCCATATGGAAACAATCCTGCTGCAAGTGTTTGGTATGATGATGATTGAGGGCAGTGTAAATCTGTGACTATATAGACTTGTAACGATATAATTGGGGGAGTGTGCCATAAATAAAACTGTGTTTGAATAGGAAGAAGTGTGTGCGTGTGTGCTTGATATTTTCTTAAAAGTGGCTTGAACTGCAGTTTTATCAGTCTGTGTTATGACAGAAAATATAATAAAGAAATGAGAGTTTATAAAAAGGACAAGGAACAATTTTTCTACTGTTAATTGCTTTGAGTTCACAAGCTAATGACTAAAGTAGACTAAAAATAGGATGGCTATTCACCAATCAAAGACAGTGACCAAATTTCAAAACAAATATAAAACCAAGCATTAACTTTGTATATTTTAAAATCATTTTTATTTATAAGTACTTTCCCTTTATTAACCGCACTGTGCGCATGCTTTTAATCCCTAAAGAGAAAAGGAAGACAGCATAAACAAACACCATCAATCAAAAACCAACTAAAACGATAAACGACGATTAGAGTGTTTTAAAAAAGAGACCCGACCTACTAAAGCGGCATAAATAGGCAGTTTCATGTTGTTGGACATTTCATAAATTGCTACGCCATCAACTTCATAGTTAATAACAATCGCCATAACAACAACAACAACATAGGAGTGAGAAGTACAGTAAAAAGTGCACCATCATCATTTTAACTTAAAAACTATACAGCTGCCAAAGATAAAATTGTTAATGATAAACTTCGAACAATATAGAAATGTTTCCACGACAAGTGTTCAACAAAAAAAGGAAGCTATCATTGTTGTATCATTTTTTTTTTTTTTTTTTCTTCACTAAAGTAGACTATGTTGGATTGATTAATCCTGCCCTCATTAGATTATTTTTCCCTTTTATTTTCATTTTTTTTCCATTCTTTACAGTCAGCAGAACTGGGCACTGAGGCCCTTCCAGTCCTATCAGATAGCCAGTCGCTGTTTTGGAAACTAAAGTTCGGTCTCTTCGATTGAAACGTGGATATAGCAGGACAGCCAAATCCCCAATTCAGACAAAATGGCAGAACCCCATCCCAACTCAGCCCATCTTGCCCAATCCTCTCAAACCAAATTATCAATTTGAGCCTACATTTGCTAATGAATTTTCTCACAGCAATCATCGCTCAAAGCGGCCTGTGATCCAGCTGTTCCCGCAACTGGCACCGAGCCTCCGCCGCCTCCACCCTCTCCACCTCCTCCACCTCCACCTACTGCCCCGCCATCCTGCAGCTCCTTCTCCCTCCTCTCCCTCTCCACCGCTTCCTGTTCACTCTTGCTGCTGGGGAATTTGTCCTTGTTGTTCTCCTTTTTCCACTTCATTCTACGATTCTGGAACCAGATCTTCACCTGTCGCTCCGTCAATGCCAGCGCGTGCGACACCTCGATGCGGCGCTTTCGGGTCAGGTATGGATTGAACAGGAACTCCTTCTCCAGCTCAAGAGTCTGGTAACGGCTGTACGTCTGCCGGCCTCGCCTCCTTCCAGCAGCTACTGGGGAGGAGGATGAGAAAAAGACAAGAAATTGAGACATATTATTAGAGACTGTATGCTCCAAGCCATATAAGTCATTTTGATATAATTTGATCAAAAATGTACAAAAAATTTTATAAAATTTTGCTGTTTTTTTTAATGCTGCCTTGGTTTTAAATTGGCAAATGACTCCCATGCTGAAAAATTATTGATGAAAAATTTTTTTAGGCATTCATAGTAAAGGCAATCCTGATTGACAGAGCAAATGGTGGTGGCAAATGGTGAAATACACTTCTTTTTATAAAGGTAAAGACAAAAGTACATCATGGTAAAGTTTCATACAAATTGAGTGAGTTGCACAATTTCGATGTGTCGCCTTTCCGACTCCGCGGATACAAGTGCATGAATGATACTAAGTACTCCCATTACACTCTTGTCTTTACACAATTGTAATAATGGTAAACACATGCAGTACTTCCGACACTTTCACAAATTCATACATATTCATTCATATTTTGGAAATAACATAATTGCTTTTGCTATTGAATAATTGCGTCAGTGCTATTGTGTAAATGTAAAATGGCTGCTCATCCTGGCACTTCAGCACAAAGATCCCGCTGGTGTATTGCAGCAGCATAACGGGGCTCTCTCCGGTGGCATTTACGGTAAAGACAGCTTGAGTGACAAAGAAGGACTATTTGTAAAAGAACCCCCCCCACCCCCCCTAAAAAAAAAAAAAAAATCCAAGATTAATTCGCGTGTGTGTGGAACAGGCATATTAAGGAATAGGAGAAAAATCCTGCCAGCACGATTGTCGACCTGTTAGCACATCTGCCTCACAGTTCTGGGGACGGGGGTTCAAATCAGGGCTCCACCTGTATGGAGTTAGCATGTTCTTCCCGTGCCTGGGTGGGTTTTCTCCGGGCACTCGTGTTTCCTCCCACATCCCAAAACCATGCGTATTAGGTTGATTGGAAACTCTAAATTGCCCGTAGGTGTGAATGTGAGTGTGCATGGTTGTTTGTTTCTATGTGCCCTGCGTTTGGCTGGCTGGCGACCGGTTCAGGGTGTACCCTGCCTCCCGCCCGAAGGTAGTTGGGAGAGGCTCCAGTAGCCCGTGACCCTAGTGAGGAGAAGCAGTGAAGAAAATGGATGGATGGATGGATGGAGAAAAATCCTATATACCAAAAAATTTAATTAGCATCTTCAGAAAATGTTGCAAATCATGAAACTTCATTTCGGACACATAACGGTAATGACATTTTGGCAATAAAATTTGAAAAATATTCTTTAAGAATACTTTTTTTCTTAGAAACAATTATGACCTTTTGATGGATAACAACTGCCAATAATTCAAATACTCACATCAGTAAAATTAATTTATTTTCAGAAGGAAATTCAATATACCATGTCTTTACCATTATTGATCAAACCATATGAAAATTACCATCATAGTAACTAACATGAGCGACTATTTAAGCAAGACTATGGTGCGTTTTTGACTAATAGATGAGATCAGTCCACAGCAGAATTAAAATTATGAAAGACGATATTTTTTACGTATCTGTATTATTTAAAATGATATATAGTTTATGTAATAATTGTCAGTCTTTTCTTGCTTCAAAAGATGCTAATTTTTCACGATGATGATGATGATGATTATCCATCCAGCCATCCATTTTCTGAGCCGCTTCTCCTCACTAGGGTCGCGGGCGTGCTGGAGCCTATCCCAGCTATCATCGGGCAGGAGGCGGGGTACACCCTGAACTGGTTGCCAGCCAATCGCAGGGCACATACAAACAAACAACCATTCGCACTCACATTCACACCTACGGGCAATTTTGAGTTGTCAATTAACCTACCATGCATGTTTTTGGGATGTGGGAGGAAAAACATGATTATTATTATTATTATTATTATTATTATTGTTGTGTATTGCATGCATTACACCATACATCGAAACGGACCACTGGATAAAAAAAGTCCTTTGAATGCACTTAATTCGAACATGATTTGTACATGTTTAACATTTTTGTTAAACTAACATCAATTGTTTGGGTATTTCCCAGGAAAAGTGGGGAAATTAGGTCAGTGTACCGTTTTTTAAAATCTTGTGCAGTCGAATATTGAGTACTTTTTTTCAGCATGCAGCCAGTGGAAATAATGCAGTACAGTACTCCAAATGTAAACAAAGGGGCTATCTGCAACATATGTAATAAACGGATTGATGAAAAACGTATGAGCAGCTGAGGGAATTTGGTTTGTTTTCTCTCCACCGGCGGAAGGTTTTTCAAGATTCGTTGCGCTGGCAGAAAAGCTGTTAAATTCACCACAACTTTCAGATTAAGGTCGTAAATGATTAATAAACCTAAGCTTTCTCAGTTAGTTTCAATTACTAATTTACTTACTGGAGCCCACAATTCACGTGCATTAAGGACTGATACGCTTTCACTCCAAATACTCCCCGTTATAATTAAACTCACCCAGTGATACTTTCATGTAAATTTTAAACAGAGCAGTTTTTCAACTGGGGGCAGTGAAACAAAAATGGAATATACATTTTTAATTTTAAAACGCAACATGATTTCTCATACAACACCCTCTCAACTTCGATAAACATCAAAGGATATATTAAAAAAGAATATTAACACATGCAGTGAATGCTTGGCGTCCGACTCCCGACAGATTACACACACGGGGCATTTATGTGAGTGATTATATTTCCATAAAACTGTTTGTCCTACGCTTTGATGGCCTACCATAAAAGGGAATGAATGCGCCACACGGACAAAATATGCTACTGATCATAAAGATCTAACATTAAAACAGTTTTGGTGAACAAAACGTGCAGTATCAATCACTTTTGATATTAAATAAAGAGAAATTCTTCAACCCGAATAGAATTGCCTGTACAAGTGATGGACAACATGTTTTATGTGGCAATGAATGGACAACTCCTCACACATTACACTAACCGAATACATGTTGCCCTATCCCCGTTCTAACGTTATGGCAAATTCTGACTAAAATATACAGCCTGTGGTTGCGAATAGGGGAACATTCTCAAGAGTTTTGAAAGGGATTCACTGACGTCTTCACATTCACAAGTCTCCCTTTAGCGCTTATTTATTGAACACAAAAAAAATGACTGCAAAGAAGACAACAATCCCGTCTGCTGTTATTACTACACTACATGAATTATTATTATTATGATTTTGTAAAGGTGAAATTTCCCACCACAGTTCAGGAACGTTTTAAAGCTGCATTGCATGGAGCTGCAAGCATGTCGCGCCTTTTCCTGTTTTGATTCTCACCACTGAAGCATTAATCACTGGACTAATAATGTAACTACGGTCTCCTCGAATGAATCCGGTCTTTGCTTGATCAATATTAAAAGCCGTGAAACGTGTGGTGTCCGGACAATTCGTAAGCACAAGCCACACAACCGAGAACCCTGGCAATAGACACAAAGTGCTAACACATTGCTTGAAGGCGCTGCAGTTTACACAGGCTTGTGAAACGGGCGCGGAAACGTAAGTGAGCTTGTATACTGCTTTTTTTCTTCTTTTTTTTTTTTTTTTTTTTACCAGCAGTGATGAATCATAGCCGCTGGGGCAACAGGGGAAAAATGCTGTGTTTAGCTTTTATTAATATTTTTTTGTGTGACTATAGTGAACACACTGTAAAATTATGGTGGTCACTTGAAATATTTTCCCAAACCAAATAATATCAAAACAAAGTGTTTGCAGAAAGACTCACAATAAAGGCAGTGTGCCATCGTTCCTATAAATTAAAAAAGTACTTAATTTTCGGTTGCACATGATTAAACTGTGGTAACCTGAAGTAATGTCCCCTGTTTTCCTCGGAAATGATCAATTGATATATGTTCTTTCAACACATTTTAATCATGTGCAACCGATGCTCGAATTAAATAGATTTAAATGACTTTATTCAATGTGTTTGATAGAACGATTCAGTTCGGTTACAGCTCCGAGGCTCCCCTTGATTTTTTTCCACACAAAAAATGCACACATTGTGTGTGTGCTAAAACTGACCTAAAAGGGAACCTCATTTCTTTTTTTTTCTCTCCCTGTCGTCCTTCTCTCTCATGCAGGCAGCATGGCCCCCGTGTAGCTGAATAATTCAGAAAACCACAAGTAAGTCGTAAAATGGAAAATGCAGTAAAGGTTTAACCCAGGTCAGAGCCGCATGTCTAAAGCAAGTCTTTGAAGGTTGCTAATACACTAAAAAAAAGTACTTAATATTCGATTGCATATGATTAAAATGTGGTAAACTGACGTAATAGTCTTGTCTTTTCCACGAAAACAATCAAATAATATGTTACTTTAACACATTTTAATACTGTGAAACTGATGTACACGTTCGAATTAAATAAATTAAAAGGACTTTTCCCCCAGTGTACTGACACTGACAAAAATGTCCTTTGAATTTACTTAACTGGAACTACATGCATCAGTAGCACACGATTAAAATGTGGTAAAATGATGTAATATTTTTAGGGGAAGTGGGGTAAATCTCGTCAGTTTATCCCTTTTTAATCATGTGCAAGCGACGTGCATGTTCAACCTAAGTAAATGCAAATGACTTTGTTTTCCAGAGTACTGTACCTCAAACAACTATTTCCCATCTGCTGGAGACGGGACTTTCTGATGGGGTTCACTTCTCCCTTCTCTGGTCTGCTCCCAACACACAAACAGACACACAGACACCCACACAAAGACACACAGACACACACACACACACACACACCATTCTTTCCATAGTCTGCTTCCCTTCTCTGTGTTTGCCCAGGCAGCACAGAATGGTTGGTGCAATTTAAACCCTGAAGTCATTCACAAGTTTCGGTGCTGGCAATAAAACCATAAACATGTCTATGTGTTCTGCTTTGAACACAGGAAGCCCCAATTACCTTAATTAAATAGTGAATTTCCAAGTTTTGTCCACTGTTTCCCATACACTCTCAAATATTCTGCTCTCTCCTCCAGAGAAGGAGGTCTTAGAGTTTCTCCTATCTACTTTATGAGAATGTTTCGAAACATCGAGAAAGAAAGTTCTCACCTTGCGGCCTCATCCAGGGAAACAGCTGCGTGGGTGAAGGACTCTGGTCGGTTCCCTCCGCGTCCTCGCTGCTGAGTCCCGGCGCGCCTCCCAGTTTACAGTCGCTGTATTGGACTAAATCTGCGTCCTGCGCCCCGAAGAGCGTCTGCCGTTGCAGGGCGTCATATCCATAGAAGTTACCAGATTCGCCGTGGCACGTCACCGCACAAGGACTCTGCTGGTAGGGATTGCTGGGGAGTGTTGAGGCGCTGTGGTGATAGAAGTCCTGGATCTGAGGAGCGTGCTGGAAGGTGGCACCGGAGCCCGGACCGTACACTACTGTGGGCCGGCTACCGGCGAGGTCCTGCGCGAAGCCACACTCATAGTAATTTGGGCGTAACGAGTCCCCGCTTTTATATTTGGAGAAGAGTGAATTGACGAAATACGAACTCATCTTTCGCTCTTTTGTTTGCGCGTCGTTCGAGTCAGAGTCTAAGTGACCGGCGGCGCTCAGTTATGTTTGTCTGCTTCGGTTGTGTTTTCAGGCTAGAGAAAGAGCACCAGACGGAGAGAGACGGAGGGGAGGGAGAAAGTGAGCGAGAGTCTGTTGTGGTATTCCCTCTCACGGCCACAACTGACGAGCTGAGCTCGGTGACGACAAGCAGCCAGAGCGGGAGCAGACAATGCCGCCACCACAAAAACAACAATTTTCACACTGATTCCATGAAATATCCAGCGATGGAGAAACCAGAGAAGGGGAAGCGGAGGAGGAAAGGCTGGTGCGCATCACAATTCCGGCGTTAGAGTTGAAAGCTGAAACCCTGTCGTGCTCTCAAACGGCTTTTCTGTGATTTACTCTTCTGCAAATGACTTGTTTCATATTCCCCCCCCCCTCTCTCTCTCTCTCTCGCTCTCTCTCTCTCTCTCTCTCTCTCTCTCTCTCTCACACGCACACACACACACCACCACACGCGCGCGTGCGCACACACACGCACACACCCTCAGTCACTCTCCATCCCCCCTCTCCCTATCTCCCTCTGTAGTGTGTGTGTTTCAGGATAATTTGCATCTATTATCAGCTCTTCGTCCCATTGGCTTCTCCGTGCACAAACAAACATGCACGAGCGTGCGCACACTCACTGCAGTTCCCCGCTGGCGTCGGCTGACTCGCGTCTAATGCAAAGAGAGCGGGAGGATGGAGAGACGCAAGAAGAGCGAATGAGGAGAATTGTGTGTGCGTGAATGTGTGCATTAAAAAAAGGCCTTCGAATTTAGTTCATTCAAGTAGGTTGAACATAATTTATGTGTTTAAATAGACTATATTATTTGATTAAATTCGACGAAAAGAGGGTGGAATTACGTCAGTTTTAATCATGCGCCACCGAAAATTAAGTCATTTTATGTGCGCGCGCGTTCATCAAAGTTTTAACCAATTGCGCACACATATACAATCTGAAACATATAATTGAAGGGAGATGAGAGGTTGTATTCTATGCATTACATCATTAAGACCACTCCGTCCCCATTAATTGCCAAACACCTCTTTTCTCTCCCATGTGTCAGCAAGTGTGGCTTTTGCTTTGGAAACAAACGAGCTTCAGGGTCTGGATTTTGCATTCTGCTAATTTTATAAATACGATCTTCATATACATGCAGGAAGGGGGGCTGGGTGGGTAATAAGCTATAGAAACGGCTGTAAACAGTTTAAGCAACTATAACGTCCCATAAAGCTGACCGGGTAGTGTTTGCTTGTTTACGTCCTCACGTCAGAGAAGCACAAAGTGGGGTTAGGAGCGCCCTTTGCGCGAGCGGAGGCCGTAAATGCCCTTAACCGAGCAAGAATACCACGGCTTTGAATGATCGTTTCGTCTTGCAGATGTCGTCCCTCCTGTCCAGGTGTGAGCCGTGGTCGAAGGGATGCTTCCTTAACGAGGGTGACGCTGTGAGATGCCTTTCGTTTCGATCATCTGACTTGATAGCAAGAGTCAAGTGCCCAATATTTAGCGTGGAGTAAATTTATTATGGAAGACTTTGAATCGTTCATCAACATCTGAATGTAGTCCTCTTTGAGCATCCGTGTTCCCTACAATGTTCTGTTGATTGTCATTGTGACACTATATTGTGTTCATATCAGTCCAAATGGAAGTTTGAACATGTGGATCTATCTACTGCAGATTATATAGCTCTGACGGGAAAAAAGGTCGCAAACACCCATTTGAAATAAGCACTGTGTAAATCGCAATAGTATACGCTAGATTTCTCAACACTGAAAAAAAATCATTTCAACTGACTTAATTTGAACATGTACAGCGGTTGCATAAAATGTGTTAGATTTTTTTTTCGAAGAAAAGCGGGGCGATTACGCCAGTTTGCCACATTTTCATCATGCAGCAGCAAAAAAAAAAATGAAGTCCGCGGTTACCTCAAAGCATTCGGAGAAAATTGATTTTATGTTCGTTAGTTTGTTTCTTCAATATATTACAATTAAACACAACACATTACAACAAAACATCATAGACAATTTCACCACATTTGCTTTTCAGTTCCTCTCAGTTCCCCATTTATACTTAAAGAAAATATATATATTTTGCAGTGTTCTTTTTTTTTTGTGTCATACTAGTATACATGTATCCATGCACACTATTTACCACCCCCGGCTCCTCCTAAAAAAAGAAGAAAAAAATGTGATTTGTGTACATAAATGAAAGAAAGATTATCGTGTGTTTGAACGTTCACAATAACCAACGTATGAATGTGGGTGGTATGGGTCTTCTCTTAATAATGGTACAAGAGCGCCATCAAGTGGCTGATTAATATTTGAGCCCTAAAGTCGGGTCCGTATCTTGCTTCAGTTCAATTCCATGCATCACGCGAACGACTCTAAAATAAAATAGTTTACTCCGATTGCAGGCGATAAGTACCAGTGATTTGGGTCTCAAGAGAAAAAAGATGATTCAGTCAATTACATTAATGATTGCGAATGTAATCAGTTCAATTAAAAGTGTAGTGTGAAGTTTAAATAATAATTAATAATGTCGTAATCGAACAAATATGTATTATTATTATTATTATTAGTAGTAGTAGTAGTAGTAGTATTTAACATGCAAAAAGTATGCCTTAATCCTGCAGATGATGCACTTCTGAAATGACGAGAAAAAGCCAAACTGATGCTTATGAAATACATAATTTAATGCAAGTAAATCCTAAACATTGAGAATGCATTTAACTATTTCTTTTAGTTTTTTTTAGCTCATTATGCATATTAATACATATATTATATAATGTCAATATTTTGTTTCAAACACGAATTCATGTATCTTATCAATATTTATGCATTACATGGATTTGATATAAAATTAGATAATCCATGAAATAAAATAAAATATAAATATCTCTTGCTAAACCTAATAATAACAACAACAATATTACAATACTAATATTGCGTTGTTCAAAGTATTGTTTAAAATTAATTTTGAAGATAGATTTAGCATGGGAATAATAACAATATTAAGATGACAATCGAATTACATGTTTAAATTGACAATCAGAACTGTGCTTAATTCAAAATATGTCGCATTCGATTACCTTACGCGTGCATGTTTATACGCGTGCGCGCATGAATGCGTGTACGTGCCAGTCTGTTAAATTATAGGCTGCAAACGGACTGTAAAAAGCAATTGTTACCATTATCTGAAGAGCCTGCAGTTTTCAGCCTTTGGAAATCTACGTCCTTGTCAGACGAGCACAGTGAAATCAGAGAGCACAAGAGCAGCACATAAAATAGCAAAAATACAAACATGTATTGGAAAGCCGACATGGCCTCTGACGTTTCCATGTTTTGCAGCAGCACCAGAATTTGCCCGGGGCCCGTCCTGTCCTCTGGGCCGGAAGGTGAGGGTCGTGTACAGCACAATCAGTGTTTCAGTCTTTCAGGGTTTGCTGTCTTGGCTGTTTTTCTTTGGGGGGGGGGGGGGGGGGATTTTATGACTCGCGGTGTAAGGATGCAACTGAGGTAGACAAAGGGAGGTCGGACATGAGACACAACACAGCAACTCGTACAGACACAAGCGGCCTGCAAAGATATCCCCACAGAGCCAAACGGCAGCAAAACCATAAAACCCCCAACTGAAAGCACGGGGAGAGGAGGAAGTAGATTCTCTTGTCTCCATTCTGCTGCAACCTAAAAGTTCAGCACAGAATTGGACCATCGTTTTTTATTTGTATTTTTTCTAAAACAACAACAGCAACACACTGACTGCTTTACGTATGGGTCATTTCATATCATTTGATCAGTAACAGTGAAGACATGGCCCGTGGAATTTCCTTTTGAAAATCAATACATTTTATTGATAGACTATAGTATTTACCGTTATCTATCAAAAGGTAAATAATTGTTTCTAAGGAAAAAATATTGAAAAGTAATATTTTTAAAACTTTAAATACCAAAATGTCTTTACCGCTAGGTGTCCAAAATGAAGTTGAAGATGATTTCTGAAGATACTAATTCCATGTTTGAATATATAGATATTTTTATCCTATTGCTTGATATGCATTTTCCGCAACAGAGTTCAGAGTTTCTTATTTTTGCTTCTTTCACAAACGGTCCTTTTTGTTGTTGTTGTCTTCACCATCAGTGCCGCTGACGAGATTGTCATTATGTTGTTGCAATGCACCGGAGGGATCTGTGAACTGAAGTGCCAGGATGAGACAACCATTTTGTATTCACACAATAGCAGACAGCAAAATAAACGGTGTTTCAGCGATAGGAATGCATATGTAGGAATTTATGAAAGTGTCACAACTATTGCAGGTCTTTACCGGTACACGATTGTATAAAGACAAGAGTGAAATGGGTTTAATGAGTAGTTAGGATCATTTATGCGCTTGTATCCACAATTTGAAGGGCAACACACGTAAATTCTGCAATTCACATGATTTTTTTTTTTTATAAAGCTCTTTATGTCTTTACCGTTATGCACTTGTCTTTGCCATTATGAAGAGCAGTGTATTTCAGTGGGTGGAATGTGTAGAATCTATATGACATGCTCAAGATTTTTGTTGTCTCCTCCCATCAATCTCATCACGGAAAAATTGATCAAGAAGGGGCTTTGCGTTCGTCTAATACTTTCAGTTGATGTCTGTCTCCATACTGCCGCCTTCCCCTTTCTCTCGGCGTGTTTGCTTTACAGCCGTTTAGTTCTTAACCTTCAGAAATTTATACGCTATAAACTTTTATTGCCGTCATATCATTTTATTGCGGCACACCGCATTGAATTCCCTTTCTCTCTGCTCTCTTGCTCTTCTCTGCCATCTTCCTGTTTTTACGACAGTCGGCGGCGGCTTCTTCCAACCATCCAATGCTGCATCCCTCATCACCTTCATACCCCCCCCCCCCCTTTCCCCCCCCCCTCCCTTTTAGACCCCTGGTGCGTGCTGCACTTCCTTCTCCTCTCGTGCTGTTTGTTTCCGTGTTTGAAAATAGGAAGCGTGCAAAACAAGAGAAGAAGGAGGGGGACTAGAAATATGGCAGCGCTTTATGAGTCAGCGGAGATACATTGTAAATATAACCAGCACTAGTTTTTTTTTTTAAACGCTTTCAAAAAAAAAAAAAAAAAACTTCTTTGGGTGTCTCATAGCCGGAATTTCATCTGTCTCAGATGCGTGCACGTGAGTGGGATTCATTTGACTCAAAAGCCCAATGTAGAACTCCGTGCCACTGTTCGTCATCAACAGAGACCTACTGTATGATTTATTAAACTCATAATCTTCCGCACAAGGAATAATCTCGAGATTCTCTTCCACAACTTTCCAAACGTGAAACGTCATGCGGTATTTGCTATACCGGGGCTGACCCTGTTCAGGGTCACGCGTGAGTTGGAGCCCAGCAGGTGGACAACACACTGGTCGCCAGTCAATCTCAGGGCACTTATACACTGGGAAAAAAGTACTTAATTTTCTATTACATATGATTAAAATGTGGTAAACACATGTCATTTGCCCCTCTTTTTCCGAGGAAGTAATCAAATAGCAATTGCTAGTTGAACACATTTTAGTCATGTGTAACCAATATACATGTTCAAATGAAGTAATTTTATTTTTTCTTGCCCTGGAAATTTTTAGTTTTTTTTGTTGAACATGAATGTGGGAAACTAACATAATTCCCCCCCCCCTCTTTTCCCCGAAAACAATATTTGTAAGTTTAACACATTTTAACCATATGCAACCGACATGTTTGAATTAAGTAAAATTCAAGACTCACAGAGTTCATCATATTGTCTTGTTTGTATTGTGTACATTTAATTATATGATAATATTATAATATAACATGGATATATCATTATTGTCATTGTACACGCACAATTTGAAATAAAAACACAAATACACTGCTGTCTACTTATTAAATTAGTACATAAGTTTGTTAAGGTCACACTTTTCTTTGCTATGTGGGGGTGCTGGTACATGCGCTCGTAGTGTTTCTGTTTGACGGCATCCGACCCCTTCCTCTGTCCGTGTCACTACAGGTGTAACGTGCAAAGCAGCCAGCAGTATTTGGTTTACGTAGTCCAGAATGTTGGATTTTTTACAGCCAATATTCTATATTTGTTGGATTATTGATGCTGAAGCGTAAAAAGAGTTTGGGGAGAAGAGGAAGACTTACACACCACACACACTGGCTATCAGTAGACACACAGAGATATTGATTTGGATTAATATGAAGACCTGTTAGATTCTCAAAATGATGATAAGCATGCTCCTGATACCAAACATGGTGGACATCATGGATTTTAGTACTAAATTACAGAAAAGGCAGCGTGTGCATGTTTGAGAGAAAGGCAGTTTTAGGGACTATATTAATATGATGACTTCAATAACATATATTACATCATGTATGTCTTAAAAATCACAACAAAACTAGTCCCTTAGTTGATCTGGGACCATGGACCGCTGTCTAGATTTTAGAATCATCAATGAGCATACGGGTCATTTTCATATAATTTGATCAATAATAGTAAAGACACAATCTAATTGAGCAAGTTTTTAAAGTTCCATTTTCAAAACGTCATTGATTATTTAAAATTTTAGGCATGGTAAAGGCAATCCTTACTGACAGAGCAAATGGTGGTGCAGTATTGAAATATGCTTAATCTATAACGGTGAAGACAAAAGTGCATAACAGTAAAGACACAAATTGTGTCAGTTGCACAATTTACATGTGTTGCCCTTCAAACTCTGCGGATACAAATGCATAAATGATCCTAACTACTCATTAAACCTTTTACACTCTTGTCTTTATACAATTGTAATAACGGTAAAGAAATGCAATTTGTCTATCTGCTATTGTGTGATTGCAAAATGGCTGCCTCATCCTGGTACTTTAGCTCACAATTATTTGGACCTGCCCTCCCCTTGGATGCCCACAATGTATTTCTTATGCTTCTCGATGTGCTTTTATAACAACAATTTATTAATTCAAAATGGATGTGTATTGTTGTGAGAAGCTGAATTCTCTTAGATTTACTGTGCCATGTGTCAAAGTAAACCACCCACTCACACACGGTGTGGGGTGAAGCAGCTTGCAGTCACTGTTCTGAGGCTGGAGGGAGGCCTGCAGCTGCAGAGTAAAGGCTTTCTGGATTTAATGAAACCCCAACCCTGCTATAGACCTCAGTGAAGTATCACAATCATCTGCTGTCCTGTGCACAGATGGTTTATGGGATAGCTTTGTTGGGACCGGAGCAAATCCGCTCAAAGGCTGCAGCTTGATTGGTTGAGCCTTACATTGTGGGGTTACATAGAGTCTGTTGTTCACCAACATTGTTATGCAACTTTGGGCCAAGAAGGCACACATACACACACACACACACACACACACACGCACACACACAGACGACATGGGTCATTTTCAAATAATTTTACCAATAACGGTAAATTCTTATTTAGCATTTTTTTTAAGCCGACTTGTTTTTGTATGGATAAATGTCTCCCATGCTTAAAGTTTCCTCTGCATTTTATGGCCAATTCTGGTAGCCGTTTTTACTTTCCGGAAGAAGGAACAAAGCAACAACAATGGCGACTGTGGAACAGTGCCTGCTAGAACAATGGACCAAGATGACCATATGATGCGTTTAATTATATTGCAAAATCGATCAAGAAGGCGTGCAATGTGTGCATCAAATGTCGTATAGGGGCCGCACAGAGTTCGCACGGCCCAATGCGTCGGTCACGTGATGCAATGCGGGCGCTGTCGCACCCGCGCGAGTGCGCGAGTATAAAGAGGCCGTTTCCCAGCTGACTTTGGGAGACCCTGGACTTGTCGTCAGTCTATTGTGGTATATATAGACAAAATAATAATAATAATAATAATTCACACCCACGTAAAATTTTTAGTCTTCAATTAACATAAGAAGCATGTTTTTATGGGATGTGGGAAGAAACAGCAAGCACAGGAAGCAAACCCATCTCCTGACTGAGAGGCAGACGATCCCACTGTAGTCCAATGTGCTGCCCATATAAAATCATTTATATTCATTCATTCATTCATTTTCCATACTGCTTATCCTCACTAGGGTCACGGACGTGCGGGAGCTTATATCAGCTCACTCTGGGTGAGAGGCGGGGAACACCCTGAACTGGTCGCCAGCCAATCACACCATTCGCACTCACATTCACACCTATGGGTAATTTAGAATCTTCAGTCAACCTACCATGCATGTTTTTGAGACGTGGGAGGAAACTAGAGTACCCGGAGAAAACCCACGCAGACACCAGGAGAACATGCAAACTCCACACAGGCGAGGCCGGATTTGAACCTGGGTCCTCAGAAGTGTGAGGCAGACGTGGTAACCAGTCGTTCACCGTGCCTCCACGGCATTAAATTTTAATCATTTTACCAGCACTTGATGATGACACAAGATGATTTACAAGACTTAACAGAATCGAAAATGTATACTCATGCGCTTCCTCAAATAAAAAGTCACTATTTTCATATAAAATCTGAATTCCCCCCAAAAATAATTGTACATTTTTATTAACTTAATTGTTTTAATCCCTCAAGGAGAAAATCTCTCCACACAGCACACTCTACACTAAGAATAAGAATAAGAATATTCGCCCAGATTCATTACAATACCTGCAATAATTTGGCAATGTGCAAGAAACTCACTGCTTGGGCCTTATCATTGCAAGTGATGAGGTCTTCCAAATTCAGTAGCCAAGATAGAGACAACCTCAGTCCTTCCACAAGCTCCCAGTGGAAGGGTGACGATGCCTCGAATGAATGCACCGATAATCTGCGTGTGGGGGTTGCTGCGTTTATGACAGTCTTTTCGTGTTGCAGCCAAACAGACGCCCCTCTCCTTTAAACTCTAGTGTGCAACCGAGGAGACATATTTTAAACACATGCTGGTTCATCCTCTCCTTCCCTCTTACTTGCGGTCGTTTACAGCCACGTCTTTCCACTCCCCCTCATTTCTTCCCACAGATAAGATACCAAATAAAACCTGATGAGGAATAGAAAATGGAGCAGCATTATTTTCACTGGCTGTTTCAATTTGCAACCAAGCAATTGTATGGTTTCTGAAATGTATATTTATAGCAACCCCCGGTTGTTAATAAAGATCACACTCAATCCATTCCCATTTCTTTTCAGCTACTGTATATTAAATTAGCTGTGTGCAAAGCAATCAAAGGAAACACTGACGTAATTAAGTCTCTTCTTTAATAGAAATTCAGCATTAGAGAAACAAGTGACAACACTGAAAAAGGAAAGACGATGACATTCATGAAGGGACTTGAAAACTAACTCCAGATTAAGCGGGACACTTGTCAACCATAGATTACATTTGCCCCATTGAAAACTATAATGGCGAAATCCATATTTATCAAAAAGTGTAAACGTTGTCCTTCAGTCATAACAGTTGAAATATGACTCATTGTTAAAGGGGAGAAAATAATTGAAAGTATACTTTAGATTAAATAAATGTTTTATGTCAGTCAAACCGTCTTCTCAGTGTTCAAATTTCAATCACATCATGCAGAAGCATGACTGACTAGAGAACAGATAGTTTAGATAAAAAAAAGACCAAAGAAAAAAGAAAAAAGAAAAAATCAATCTGACAATTTGAAGAGGAAATTAGGATTCGGTTTCTCAAGAGGACAAATTTAGACAATTTGACTCATTCTCAAAAAGAGAAGTTACTCACGTTATGTACAATAAATTAGAACAATCACATTCTTAAACAGTTTTAATGTGGTAAATTTTTTGCAAGCATTTTCCTGTCGAATTTCCGCCACTTACAAAGAGTTGACGAGATATAAGAGCGATTTGAAGCATGCATCAACAACATAAACATTTAAACCTGAAATAGGATGTGACGCTGTGCATCAAGTGTCTGTATCAAGCGCTTGTCTTTGTAAAGACTTGTAATGGACAAGAGCCTTTTCTTCAACGCTGCAATGTCTTGTTTATGGTCCGCCCGTAAAACTGCCACCGAATGCCATTTAAATACGATGACACTTCAAATATCATAAAACAAGATGACCTTCTAACATGGCCTTTTTCATCAGCTCTCAGATCAATAAAACTGGTGTAGATTTAGTTGAATGATGTTGACTTATACAGCCCCAAACATGACATTATCAGAAAAATAACATTGATAAGGCGATTGATAAATATACTTTAAAAGTACTGGCCCTTTCTTCAGTCTGATGGTGCATTTTGAAATTACTTGCATAGCAGATGTAACATATTTAGTGTATAAAAATAGAGCGCCTTTATTAAAATGCAACAGTGACATTGAATAAAGATTATTTCATTTATTTCAATGTGTGGTTCATTTGTACTACAATGTGAAATTAGCATCTCCTTTTAAAGACAGGCCCCAAACATAACAGCCCTTGTATGTGGCCTGGGCAAACCAAAGACTGACACATTACCTCTGTGGCTCACAACAACGAGATTTTTTTAAATCTACATTTTCCAACAAATGAAACATCAATAATTTATAATTTATGTAAATGAGTGCCTGGCGCAGCGACTCAAGAACGGGTCGTTAAGATTACATTTACAACAGCTTTTTAGCTGTCCATTTGTAAGATGATACAACACAAAATCTGTTCATTGCAAAGACTAAACTGAGAGTATGTATCAACGTGTGCCAACTGGTCCCTTCTAATGGAATTATTAGAAAAAGAATAAGCCCCATGCAAAAGATAAACACTCGCATTAGTGAGTGTCACAGTCTGCATGTGTGTTATTGATGACCACGTGAAACGCTGGTTTCAGCTCCTCATGCGCCTTGATGCGAGTGACACGACAGTAAATACTAAAAGTGCATGGACGTGTCATGTTCTGTCCAAATCCAGATCAAATGATCTCTTTCCATGAGGATATACTGTACCCGTCAATTTCCAAGAACATAATGATTCAAAATTTTCACAAGCTTTGCAAACTTGATATTCTGTAAGGCATAGCTAACAAAAATTATCATTGGTGGAAATGAAACAGAAAGGAATCAGCAGTCATGTTTTCTTATTTCCTTTGAGGTTGCGGGTCATGTTACAATCTAAAAACCCTTGGGTTATTTCATTAATCCAGTTCCTGGGTTGTTTGTGTTGGGTCGAATTTCTGGGTTATTTTCTGGGAGTAACCAAATTGTTGGGTCAAATTAACTATTTATTGGGTTATACGGCTAATACTGTATGTTAACCCAATTCCTGGTTATTTTGAGTAGGTCATATTGCTTGGGTTAAGTTTCAGAGAGTCAGCAAATTGATAGGTCGAATTAACCCATTGTTGAGTTTTTGAGTTACCTAATTGGATATTATCACGCATGCGCAACGCTGAAAAAGTTGTATGGTGGGCGACCATGACACACGTACACAGCACATACTGTCATACTGTTGTACAGCAGTCCAGTCGACAACATAATTTTTCAATTTTAGGATTTATTGGGAAGCTGTTTTTTAAATTGGTTGAGTCTAAATGGATGAAGTGCTTTAAAACTGTAATTGTCGGTGAAGGACCATTTCACCTCTTTTCAACAGATCTGTGTTCAATATGCTTTTTTTTCAGTAACCCTACATTGTAGTCAGTATACTGTAACTAAACTTTTGGTAGTACACAGTATATTAAAGGATAATTTCACCACCTGTAAAATTTGGTCTGTACTGCAATGTCAGGTTATTTTAATTTATCCAATTTGGGTTTCTCATTTAAACCAAGAAGTTGGGCCAAATGAATAACATGAATAAGTAGTTGGTCGCTTTTTGCCCCAGTAATTGGGTTAGAATTTAACCAAATTGGGTTATTTTTCATCCAACTGTTATTAGAGTGTACTAATCATACAACGTTGACTGTGCGTTCTCTTTAAGTGTGAGCGTGGACCAAGTCCATCTGTACGGTAGTTTAAGTGCATGCACACGCTTGTGCAAATTATGTTAATCCTTGGGTTGATCCTTTCTCTGTTTCTTCATTTTCATCCTCCTGTTTTGGAACCAGATCTTCACTTGTCTCTCAGTCAGGTTAAGTGCTCTGGCCACTTCATGACGCCGGTCGCGCGTCAGGTACATGTTGAACAGGAATTCCTTCTCTAGCTCCAGCGTCTGATATTTGGTATACGGGCACCTCTTCTTCCTGGAGGAGCGTGCGTGTAACCAGTTGGCGGAGGGGTCGTCTGGAGGAATAACATGTATGCAAGGAATACAAGTCATTAGACTTATTCTGCATGTGTGCATTGAAAGAAAGCAGAAAGCCATCTTATCACCTTTAAGATAAAACAACAACAACATTGTTTTCCTCTACAACACATCATATTTACAATTGATTACTATTGTTTCAATGGGGCCACATTTCTGACAGAAGCATATCAGTGGCTGTTTTATTTGACACCACTAGAGGACCACTGCATTCAAACTGGAGCTTGAATGAAACACATAAGTCCCCGTGTTTTTTAATGTCTTCCTTTAGATCTCTCACCCATTGCTTGATATTTGCAAGACACCAATTGTCTTTGTTTGAATTCAGAAAGGAATTCTGAATTCAAACAGAGCAAGCAGAAAATTAAATCAACTATGTGCAGTAGTATATAGCCATTGATAGCAGTCTTAAATCATACTTAAAGTGATATTTGTCTTTTATACACAAATGATAATGCACACTGTGTTATTGGGGGGGGTGTACATTTCTGAAAATATTCTGAAAATATGTTCTCCCTGTGCCTGCGTGAGTCTTCTCTGAGTACTTCTGTTTCCTCCCACATCCCAAAACATCCATGGTAGGTTAATTGAAGACTCTAAATTGCCTGTAGGTGTGACTGTGAGTGCGACTGGTTGTTAGTTTATATGTGCCCTGCGATTGGCTGGCGACCAGTCCAGGCAATTATCCCTATAAAACATATATGTCAAACTCACGCCCTGGGGCCAAATTTGGCCCACCATGTAATTATATTTGGCCCACAAGACCAGATCAAATGTGTATTAGAGATGGCCCGCCAGTATATAGCACATGCGCCACTAATATTACAAATCCCAGAATGCTTTGCTAGTGTGTTGGCCCATCCCACCGGCGAGCACCCCTTCCCTTTCTGTTGCAGTCGTTAGCAACTATGCTACCAGTCTCCTCGAGTAAATTTACACTTCCCCTTCCCAAAAATGGCCAAACAAAAGATGGAAAACGGTTAACTTACAAGACAGGTGGGAGGCAGATTGTCTGTTCACTAATGTAAAAGACAGACTTGTTTGTCGTGTGCGGAGCAACGTGGCTGTAAATAAGAATATAACATAATTGAATTGCCCTTTATCAACTCCGAGGCAGGGACTGTTTGAAGTTTGGATTTTTATTGAAGAACATTCTCATTTTTTTGTGTTGTTTTGTTGTTGGGCTTTGAAAAAAGATAGATAAATATAAGCTGGAGAGACAGAATAATTTATGTTATCTATTTAAATACACAAAAGAAATACCACTGATGTCATCTATCGCAAATTTGATTTCTCGTGTTTATAATATTAACGTTTGTTTATTCCAGATTCACGATTTAAACAAAATTTTATTTTTTTTGTCATATGATAAACTTTAACGCTACATTTCCGGAGAGAAGGGAAACATGCACATCGCAGTGATTTTTCATTAAATATTGAGTTTGGCCCGTGATGTTGTCCCACTGTAAATTTGAGTTTGACACCCCTGCTCTATAATAACTATGTGGTGGAAGATTAGTAAAGTAAATTCAAGTATTAGAGAATTTTGAAGGATTGATTCCTTACTGGCAAGATGCATGTGGAAACAGCAAGGAAAAGAAAAACAAATTATTGGTCAACTACACAACCTAACAGGAGAAGAGTGTATGGATTAAAAATGTTTTTAACAAATCAACATGCAATTTCATCACACTGTAGTGAAACATCTCAGAGAAGCCTCCTATCTCTGCTACATGTTGCAACTCTAAACCTTTCCGCAACAGTTAGTGGCCACAATCAGTTAATACGTCTGTAATACGGTGCGTAATCAATTTCCTCCGACATGGCGAAAACGTAAGTTATTGATTTTTTCTTGGGGAAAATAATGCCTGGTAGGGAGGTGACCAGAAGATAGATAACGAGACTGGGGTGTGCAGTACTTGTGTCGCTCTGTAAAGTGTGTGCTTTCAGCTGTGTATAATCACTTCTAGAACAATCCATTACTGTGTAAACTGTGCCACAACTGTGGCTGTCACCCAGGATGACAGAACGGTTTTGAGGATGGTGTAGTTCTGAGGATGAGAGGACAGGAAATCTTTTGACAGGCAGACAGAGAGAATATGATGTTCTATTTGTGTCTTGAGGTTCTTGTAGCTAGTAAAGCCTATTTCCAGCTGAGATGCGGCATGGACGGACACATACAGTAGATAGAAGGACCGATACTCCCATAAACCAGCCTGCTATAGCCTGTGGCTGTGCAACATGAACAATTCAATTGCTGACCAATGTCTCTTTATCTGCATGTCTCCACCATGATGGATGCAGCTTGCATGGAAACAGTGACCAGATCGCATTAACATTGCATCCTATCTCTCGCCTCTTTTCTCCCTCCACTTGCAATTTCACCCTAATAATTCGAGAAACTGACCCCTCATATATCCCAAGGCATGTTATTACATTTCTCTGTCGTATTTTATCATGCTCCCTCTCCACCCCCAACCCTTGTACATTTCACCCAACCACAAACGGCAGCACGCCTATTAATAGGGTTGTTCACCCTTTTATAACTTAATAAACTTCAGAGATAATAATTTCCCCAGCTCTGCCGGCAACAGTAACAGCAGCACAAAGATTGAAGTGGAATATTGGAGTTTATTCTTGATGGTTGCCCAGCACCAGTAACATGAAAATAATCTGTTGCAAATTGTCAATTTAATTAGAGTGGTGTATTGAAAGGTAGCTCTTTGCTTATGGTCTGTTCTACTCGTATAGTGACCATTTTGAGAAGTGCTATACCTTTGGGGAAATCACCAAACCTATAACGTTTCTGTATGACACCGATGCTATGTTAAATCGGAACATTCTGTAGTCTCTCTCATGACCCTACATCAACACAGTAGTGGAGTCATAATTTCTTTGGAGCCTATCCCAGCTACCTTTTTTTGGAGCCTATCCCAGCTACCTTCGGGCGACAGGCGGGGTACACCCTGAACCAGTCGCCAGCCAATCGCAGGGCACATATAAACAAACAACCATTCGCACACACATTCACACCTACGGGCAATTTAGAGTCTTCAATCAACCTACCATGCATGTTTTTGGGATGCGGGGGGAGGGGATGGGGGGCAACCGGACTCCCCGGAAAAACCCACGCAGACACGGGGAGAACATGCAAACTCCACACAGGCGGGGCCGGGATTGGAACCCCCCGATCTTCAGAACTGTGTCGTTATATATATATATATATATATATATATATATATATATATATATATATGTGTGTGTGTGTGTGTGTGTGTGTGTGTGTGTGTGTGTGTGTGTGTGTGTGTGTGTGTGTGTGTGTGCGTGTGTGGGCGTGTGTGGGTGTGTGTGTGTGAAAAACGCTTCTGGACCAGTGGTTCTCAAATTTTCTACACTGAGTAATACCACCATAATGACCCACATTAAAATATAGTAGCGTAGAAGGTCTAAGTGTTCAACAAGATGAGACAGACGTTTTATTCCTAAAAAGAATATCTAATATTGTACGGCACTGTCCATTATTCGGTTTGAACACCACCACTGTGTTTAAATATACAAATGTGAAAAACTGTACTTTAAAATGCAAGGCACATAATGGTTGAATAAAAATTTTACTTAAAGGGGACATATTTTGTCAGACCAACTTGTTCTAGTATTTGGGATGTAATATTGTCTCTATGGTTCCTCAGTAATTAAAAACATCCCTGCATTCCTGAGTTCCAGACGCTTTTCTGACAAGAGAAAATCAGGTCATTTGAATTTCTCGATCTTAGCTACGTCACTCCGCCTTCTTTTTCCGCTCCAGAGCCAGCACTGTTAACATAACAAACGTGCGCTCTGACAAGTGGCTCTTCTACAAGGAAGCAACCAATCAGAGGAAAGGGGGTGGTCTTAGCCAAATCTGGACAAAGCGCATACAAAACTGGGTCAAACAGAAGTAGCTGTCAGAGATGCCTTTTCTGGACAAAACTAAGGTGTTTTTTATTTTTTATTTTATTTTATTTTATTGTTTTTAATGAAATTGACACTTATATGCTAGGGCCATGGTAGTCACTCTTTGAATGTCTAAATAGCCAAAATATGGGACATTTAAATCTATCCGGGCGGCACGGTGGTCGACTGGTTAGAGTGTCAGCCTCACAGTTCTGAGGACCCGGGTTCAATCCCCGGCCCCGCCTGTGTGGAGTTAGCATGTTCTCCCTGTGCGTGCATGGGTTTTCTCTGGGCACTCCGGTTTCCTCCCACATCCCCAAAACATGCATGAATTGGAGACTCTAAATTGCCAATAGGTGTGAATGTGAGTGTGAATGCTTGTTTGTTTGTAAGTGCCCTGCGATTGGCTGGCAACCAGTTCAGGGTGTACCCCGGCTCCTGCCCGATGATGGCTGGGATAGGCTCCAGCACACCCGCGACCCTAGTGAGGAGAAGCGGCTCGGAAAATGGATGGATGGATGGATAAATCTATCTGTAAAAACAAACAGTTCTTAAAGATTAAATGCAAATCAGTTTAACTTAAAAGTTAAATACATCCATCCATCCATTTTCTGATGGTTAAGACGCTGCAGGACCCATCCAGTGTATCATTCCAGGGGCTAGGTTTTGATCCACCAATAATAATTACATTTTGCAGAATAATGCAGACTCTGTATCGGTCTATTGTGGAGAGAAGGAGCCGAACCGAAAGGCAAAGCTCTTGATTTACCGGTCGATCTATGTTGCTAAGAAGAAAAAAAAGGGCCTCAGTGTCAGAGCGGCTGCTCCTCGTTTGAGAGGAGTCAGATGACGTGGCTCAGGCATCTGGTTAGGATGCCTCCTGGACGCTTCCCTGGTGAGGTCTTCCCCAGGGATGACCCAGGAAACGTTGTAGGAACTACGTTTCTCCGTTGGCCTGGAAACATCTCGGGATGCCCCGGAAGAGCTGGATGAAGTGGCTGAAGAGAGGCAAGTCTGGGCCTCCCTGCTAAAGCGGCTGCCCCCATGACGCGACCTTGGATAAGCGGAAGAAAATGGATGGCTGGGTGGATGGATGGATGGATGGATCAAATGGATCAAATAGATGCTTGAAAATCATTTGGCCTTGAAGAAGTATAAAAAATAATCCATGACCTGACTGATCAACCTCCCAATATTCATCCATCCAATATTCAACCCTACCGCTTGTCCTCATTTGATTCACAGCTGGAGTCTACCCAAACTGACTTTGGACGAGAGGTTGTCAGTCAGTTGCAGGACACAAACAAGCATGGCCAATTGAAAATATACAATGTAGTTGGTTGCAATTACAAGTTACCCTGTTGAAAACATAATTGTAATTTCAATTACTTTCTCAAATTAATATAATTAATTACATGTGATTACATTTTGGTGGCATGGTGAACAACTGGTTAGAGCACCTGCTTCACAGTTCTGAGGATCGGGGTTCAAATCCCAGCCCCATCTGTGTGGAGTTTGCATGTTCTCCCCCTGGCTGCATTGGTTTTCTTCAGGCACTCCAGTTTCCTCCCACATCCCAAAAACATGCAAACTGCACACAGGCGAGGCTGGGATTTAAACCCCGGTCCTCAGAACTGTGAGGCAGATGTGCTAACCAGTCGACTTCCGTGCCACCATGTAAATACAGTGTATAATTTAAAAAAACGTGTGTCTTTGTTATATACATAAATATATACACATATTGTATATGTATATATATGCATGTTCTCCCTGTGCCTAGGTTGGTTTTCTCCGGGCACTCCGGTTTCTTCACACATCCCAAAAACATGCATGGGAGGTTAATTGGAAACTCTAAATTGCCCGTAGGTATGAATGTGAGCGCGAACCGGTTCAGGGTGTACCCCGTCTCCCGCCCGAAGATAGCTGGGGAAGGCTCCAGCAGCCCACGACCCTAGTGAGGAGAAGCGGGGAAGAAAATGGATGGATGGATGGATGGATGGATGGATGTTCAAAGATATAACCAAGAGTCCAATCTTTTCAAAATCTCAAACTAATAGCCTGCATCACAAACTGGTGCTTTGTGGTCATATTTGGAAAAATATGCCATGTTTGATACTACGGCAGAATGTCTTGTGACCAGAGAGAGCCAAATAGAAGCAACGGCTTTAGAAGGAAGAAGTGATTTGAAAAATAATATGAGCTTTTGCGACTATTTTTCAAGTGTAACTAAAATTGCAATCATGGAAATTTACAAAAGCCACTTGCACATTTCCTCCCAGTAATACAATGAATTACAACTACATAAATATTCCAATTAAATAATGTAATCTTGTTGCATGTAATTAGTTACTCCCCAACACTGACAACTACTACTACTACTACTATTGCTACTGCTACTATACTATACTACTGCTGCTACAATAACAACAACAATAACAACAAATAATAATATAACACTAACAATCATTATAATACAAATCATAGTCATAATAATGGTAATATTTGAAAACAAAAATTTGAATATTGACATTTTAAAGTTTTAAGTTTTCCATGGGCATTTCATTTTTTGCAATAATTGGCTGATTATTTTTACGGAGTAAAATGCATATTTAAGATAAAAATAGTTTGTGATAAAGGAACAAATATTGAGATTCTGTACAAACTCTACAGGATGAAGCTAAAAGATTCGAACTTTTGCGTTTTACCTGCTGTCTGTTCATTTCCTATGCCTACATTGTCAATGTCAGGTGACTTTGACGCAGGTACAGAACCTGGGTCAAGTTATGATGTATTAGGTTTAGTTTAAAAATATATAATAATAATAATAATAATAATAATAATAATAATATATCCAGGCTGCTAGTAATAATAATAATAATTTAAAAAATACCTTTTATTTACTTTTTTTCCCAAGAACTATGTTATGTTCCAGGGAGAGAATAAGAGAGAAGCAGAAAGAACAGACAGACACAGACAGACAGACAAGACACACACACAGACACACAAAACATCGATAGAGCGAGCGATTGAATAATTCATCTGTAATAATAATACATCTTAAATTTATCGTAGATTCTAGTTTGAGAAGTTTGGGCTTTCTGCGGGTGGATAATGTTGCACCTAATCATCACATGTAATGTTTTGTCGCGATTCTATAGGATAGAAGAAGTCCGTTCCACGCGACCAACTCCTGTAGCCATGAGCTGTGAGTAGCTGTAAACCTAAAGAGCACAAAGTGGCTTTGGCTCTTTGTTCTTGTTTTACAGCAGGATTAAAAGCATTTACAATCTCTCCCCCCAAACCCCGTGTGTCTTTCTACAAAGTGCTATTTCCTGCCCGAATAACTTACTTTGATCTAGGCCCCCTTTGTCTTCGCTCCCTTCGCAAGAGTCGTTGTTTTCTCCGAATCCCGCACCGGGGATGGCGGCCGGTGGTGCCGTGGATCTGGACTCCAGGATGTATGTGGTGCTCTCCAGCTGCATTTTGGGTGCGGTTTCCACGCCTAGGTGGCTGATCTGGGGCTCCAGTTTCACATGGCCGCTCAGACCCTGCTGGCCCGGTAAGCCGTCGGAGCCTCGCGGTGCGGATTCCAGCCATGTGCGGAGGTAGCGATTGTCCGTGGAAGGGACGTGTTGCGTCTGCAGGTATGGGTGAAAGACCGTCGGAAGACCGCTCGCGCCATGGTGGTGCGGACTGAAGGGACTCCAGGGTGATGAGAAGACCGGAGGCTTTGGCTGGAAGCTGCAGGATGGAAACGAGTCGGGGATCGGATGCTCCGACGGTGCTGCGGAGCCGGGCTGTCTTCCACCCGCTACAGCTGCAGAGCTTGAGCCGGAATATTGGACGCTGGGAAAATGAGATGGGGTCGGGAGTTCACCGCTGTCTTGACTTATGATGGAGTCCACGTAATAGTTGCTCAGAGTCCCAGAAATAGACATTCTCGGACATTATCTGTGAAACACGACGAGTTCACTAAATGGAGAACAAGGAGATAGACATTCGGAGATTTCTCTCTCCCTTCTTCTCCTCATCTGCCCTTTGCTACTTCGCCTCTCTCGTTGCCTCCCCCCCCCCCCTTCTCTGCAACTCTCGCCCCCCCCCCTTTTTTTTTTCTAAGCAAGTTGCTCTCCAGTGAAACAAGTGTTGCAGCTTTCATTCTCAGAGAAACTGATTGGCCGATTCCGACAAAGGGTTAAAGCTTCCGTGGAGCGTAAATCAACCCCTCTCACACCCCCCTCGAATACATTGGCTTCTCGATGCCCACATAGATTTTCGCGTTTATATCATGTAATATACAAAATATTTTGGCAGTTCGTCTTCAATATTTAGGTAAAATGAAGACTTTTTCACTGAGTACACTGAAAAAAAGTCATATGAATTTACTTAGTTTGAACATGTGGGTTGTACATAAAATAAGTTAAACAAATATATTTTATTTTATTATTTTCGAGGGCAAGACAGGAAAATTACATCAGTTTTTTTTTTAATTACGTGTAACCGAAAATTAAGTACCTTTTTTTCAGGGTGACGGCGGATAATTGCGCAGTTGATGTTGTTTTTAAAAATCTACCGCCACGTGTTTATTCATGATTTATTTAATTCATATCCAAATCAAAACAAATGCACTCACAGCATGCTCGGAGTGGACTCGGAAGCATACAAGTCTTTTTCAAAACGACTTTTTTTACTACCAATGCACGGCAAAATACACGTATAAAAAGCATTTAAATTTCGGTTGCACGTCATTCAAATATGGTAAACTAACATAATTTCCTCTTCTTTTCCTTAAAAAATCTAATAATATACGTTAGTTTAACTCATATACAACCGATGAACATGTTCGAATTAAGAAAATTCAAATATATATTTTTTCCGTGATAGTTGTTTCTCCTCTTCAACAAGGTTTATCACCATCTGCATTTCAAAAAATAAAAAATAAAAATTCCCGGACATTGTTTTATTGGCATATTAACAGTAATTTTTGTTAACGAGCACCATTAAATCAGGCCACGTGGTCATGCCCTTGCCTTTGCCGGCAACCCACTTCTTCAACTTTTTTTTTTTTTTTTTTTTTTTTTTTTTTAAACCATAATAAAATTCATGGCGACTGCTTAAGGTTTTATAGTGCTGATATATGACTTGCACTAGTGCAGACTGTAAACACTAGTACTGGGATTGTTGCAGCCTTATTTCTGCTCGGGAAAAGGGCACATCTCACTCAGCGGTCAGGCTGCTACGTGTTAACACCTCTTGGGTGTGGGATCTCCGTGGAAATCTTCGGGATATCATTTTTTTTTCCCGTGGAAGGGAATAAAAGGCCCACGAAATCACGCTGACTGTCCGATTCAAGGGATACAATCTTTTTTTTTCTTTTTGGTGATGGTGCTGGTGCTGGTGCCGGGCAATAAGATCGGACCAGTGGGCCCACTTGATTCTGGACTTGCTGCTGACTTCTTATCAAAGGAGAATGGTAAATCTTCGTATTTTCTCAAATGATCGGTCTTGAATTATTGATCTTGACAGGCTGCTAATCTGTGCAGTAAATCTAATGTTGGCTTTCATTTACATCTGACGCCCTTAAATGTGAGCTCCGCATATCTCGTTGGACCATCGTGGTTATTTATTATGTATAAGGCTGAGGGTACTTTCAGATCTGCCGAGGGGAGATGATGGGAATGGAAGAGGGCACGCATGGCTTTGAGGAGGAGGAGTGGACATTGAACGCAACATGGCGCCCGAGTTAAACGTGAGTTGCGCTTCTGATTCCAAGCGTTTAGCTTTGATATTGAATTCGTTCCATGCATCTATCCTTCAGATTTAGTAGTCCCATTTCCACCTCAAGTTGATACCTTCCGTTGGTAGGCAAGCTCAAATGAAAGTCGAAGAAATTTACACTTTTGCCCTTGATATGTGGTAGGCTATGCATCTTGTCCATATGAACGAGGAAGAATAGGTTTTGCGAGCTTAAGTCAACGGGGGGGGGAAACACGTAGGTCAAAAATATACCACATAATGACACATTTGTTTGCTGCAGTCTCCCAAAGAAAATTTTCTTTTTCGGGTCGACATTTAAATATGAATGGCATCCTCCAAACCACATATAGGCTGGGCTGCGAATTCAAAATCTTACTAACCTAGGCGGTGGTTTATGGGGATTTAGTCAAGATATTTCTACTCCTGCTCCCTTGGTTACCTCGCATGTTTGATGAAAATATTTGACAATTAACAAAAGTAACTATATTATACTTTCATATAATTATTTGTTTTTAAAAAAGAAAGGATGCATAGTTAACACCCTTTTTTCTAAAGTTACTACGAAAAGTGATGTAATGTTCTGCAACCATTTTACATTTTCAGTCTGGCTAATAGGACATCATGCTGGTAGTTTATAGGACACACACACACACGCGCGCACGTTGAGAGATGAAGAGAATGAGAGAAAGCGAAAGAAAGTGATCAGATAATTTATTAAAATACGGTAGCTGGATGTTACTATATTACGGTTTTAAAATCTCAATATCAGCTTATTAAAATTAAGACAACTGTGTTAAAATAGTCATATTTGAGTATTATCATGAATATTTGAATGTGACACGAACACTGTCTCACAAGGGTCGCGGGAGTGCTGGAGCCTATCCCAGCTATCTTCGGGCAGGAGGCTGTTAACTGAAATAATTATCCCAATTTTCGTCCGCTTTTTATTTTAATTATGCGCGTGGCCGAATCTTTACAGTAGAATTAGTAGCTGAATCCATGGCTTAAGAACAAAGACGAAATTGAAAATATCAGGTAGGAAAAAGAAATAACCATCATCAATTTATATTTGGGCCTTTCAAAACAACGGAGGTGACCGTGGTTTTTATTTCAACTTTGGAAAGTATTTTGAGAGTTGAGAGGAAATATATTTCGTTTTCGCAAGACCTGTAAAAACACAGATTGGTCAAATATGCATGATTCCCTCAAATGTCTCCTTTAATGAAAATAGATGTCACAAGGACCCCCGTAAAAAAATAAAAATAAAAAAAATAAAAAATAAAAATATATATATATATATATATATATATATATATATATATATATATATATATATATATATAAAACCCTCAGATTGCCGACGCGCTCAAATGTCATCAGAATTTTTCGGAGGTTTCACGTTTAATTTAAATGCTTTTCTCAAGCGGTAAAATTGTATACTGTCGCGGTTTTAGTGTTTGGCATTATGACAATTATAATTATAAATAAGACATATTAACATACATAATAAGACATTTTAAATGTGAACATGATGTAAAAAGGTAGCCTACAATATATTGTCATGTTGACAGAATAATTTCCAGGTCCCACTTTGTTAGGGCTAAAACACTATATACGAATAAATGTAATAGGCCGACTTATCGCATTGTTTCTCTGCAGCAAAATGTCCCTGTTTGTATCTGCCTTTATAGTTATCAACCTTGTCAAAAACAAGGCCCGAAGGCCAGAACTGGCCCGCCGTATCATTTTATGTGGCCGGCTACAGTTTATCATGTGCGTCTACTTCGCGTTTCTTCCCATAAATTTGTACCAAAACTTTAAAACTGCCTTCACTTGTAAAAACGAGGTATTGCAAGCACTCTTTATCACCAAATTGGAAAACCGAACAAACTATTTTCCTTGACTTCGAATTTCAAAACTAGCTCATTAGTTTGTTGTGGATATGTAATACTATGATTCAATGATTATATATTTACATGGTTTGCAGTCATAACGGCCATGTGAGGGGAAACCCTAACAACAATGAACTGCAGGAAGAATTAGTATATATCACACCCGCTTTGTTTGTAATATACTTGGAAATTCAGCATTTTAACCCATGTGCAAATATTGAAGTGCTGATGAATAGTAAACCTATAATTTTATAATACGATGTTAATAAATAAATACATTAATTAATTAATCAGAATCAGAATCAGAATCATCTTTATTTGCCAAGTATGTCCAAAACACACAAGGAATTTGTCTCCGGTAGTTGGAGCCGCTCTAGTACAACAAACAGTCAATTTACAGAACACTTTGGGGACATAAAGACATTGACAAAAAACAATTGTGCAAAAAGATGCAGAGTCCTCTAGCACTTAGAGCAGTTCGAACAACTAATATTGCAATAGTCCGGTGCAATGACCATTGTGCTAACTATGTGCATTGTGTAACTATGTAAATGTAATTGATTATCATTAAAAGTTACCATGTTCGAAATGTAATAGTATTGTAACTCTTTCAATTAGTTTGTCAAAGTAATACAACTAATTACATTTGGATTACTTTTCGTCATGCATTTACCATTGACCATTTCATTTTGAATTAATGCATCAACAGTACCCTTGGATGTTTCTTCGGGAATAAAAGTGGAATAAAATCAAAGAAACTTTTAAAAAATCTCAGACAAACTAAAAGATTGCACCACAAGATGGCGCTTCAATGTCATACTTGGAAAAACTATGTCATGTTTGCGACGATGGTAGAATGACACATATCACAAGCATCGGCTTTAGAAGGAGGAAGTGATATGAAAAAAAAATTGAGCTTTTGCGGCTATTTCTCAAACGTAACTAAAATTGTAATCATGGAAACTTCCAAAAGCAACTATATTTTAATTTCACATTTTCTTCCAGTAATGTAATGGATTACAATTACATACATCTTGTAATTCATCCATCCATCCATTTTCTCCCACTTCGGGTCACGGGGGCAGCAATTTAAACAGGGAAGACCATACTTCCCTCTCCACAGCCACTTCGTCCAGCACTCTTCCTGGGGGATGCCAAGGTGTTCCCAGGCCAGCCGGGAGATTTAGAGCCAATCTCAATTCTATCCCTTCCCCTTCGTCTTACCCCTTCCCCTTAGCCCTTCATTTGGAGGGACAAGATGAAGGGGTAACTAGCCCTATGAATTAGGACGACATGTCAACACCCCTTAGCTCCTGCTGGCTGTATCGTAGGCAGATGCGACAATTGTTTACATTTCCAAGATGCCATCTTGTGTCAAATGAATGTGAATAAAATGTGTCTGTTTGACTGGTGACTAGTATTTTAAAATTGGTTATAATAAATATTTCTTACCACATGACAAGTTGCATATATTTTATATATATATTATATTTTTATCTGCTCGAGAAAAATATTTTTTAGAGAAGGAAAATATTTTGACAAACTAACTTTATGGCCTAATGTCGGCCAATAAATAACACCAACAAAAACCATCACAAAACACATATGCAGACATTTGTAAACACACACACAAAAGAGAAAATACCTCAACCAGAATAGAATAGGGCGGCACGATGACCGACTGGTTAGCACATCTGCCTCACAGCTCTGAGGGGTTCAAATCCCAGCCCCGCCTGTGTGGAGTTTGTATGTTTTCTGCATGCTTGCGTGAGTTTTCTCCGGGTACTCCGGTTTCCTCCCACATCCCAAACACATGCGTGGTAGGTTGACTGAAGACTCGAAATTGCCCGTAAGTGTGAATGTGAGCACAAATGGTTTGTTTCTATTTGCCCTGCAATTGGCTGGCGACCAGTTCAGGATGTACTCTGCCTCTCGCCCGAAGATAGCTGGGATACGCTCCAGCACGCCCTAGTGAGGATAAGCGGGACAGAAAATGAATGGATGGAAGAATAGAGTAGAAAAAAAACTTCATTGTCACTGTCACTGGAACAATGATTATCAGTTAGGCAACTCATAATTTACGGTGTGGAGGTAAAACGGAAGCATGCAATTATCAAAAAGACACTTATTAACAGAACATACAGTTATTGGGAGAATTTCCATATTATGAAATAATGTTAATAGTGTGATTATTTACTTTTATGTATTGCAGATTTTTTATTTGCTAAATTTAAAATATGTATATAGGAAATGTATCAAACAAATAAAAATATAGTACATATATAAGAAACAGAAATAATATAATTTACTACTACTACAAATTTAAACAGTATCTAGATTTTAACTGGAAAGCTGTAAAATATATATATATATTTTTCAGTCTCATGCCGTTTTTGTTCATATTTCTCAAAAAGGAATTTTATAATTGCATTTTGTTACGGTGGTCATTTTGGCACTGGGCTTTTATTTCTGGAGTTTGTGTCCTGTTGTAGAAAACGGTTGTATTGTAAGCAAGCTCTTCGCATGTCAGTGGGGGTGGAGTCCTACACCCCTTGCTTTCAAGTGAGCTCCCCGACCACACTTGGTTTCAAAGGCTTTACAGCCTTTAGCCCTTTCCATAGGAATTGGGATACCCTTTCATTTACGCCCAAGCGCAAAACCAAGGGCTAAAATGAAGGGGAAGGGCTAAGGGGTAGAATTGGGATTGGCCCATATTCTCTAGAGTGTCCTGGGTCATCCTCAGGGCCTCCTCCCGGTGGGAAATGTCCTGAACACCTCACCAGGGAGGCACCCAGGGGCCATATGCCTAAACCAGCTCATTTGGCTCCTCTCGATGCGGAGGAGCAGCGGCTCGACTGCCTTGGATTACCAAGATTCTCACCCTATCTCTGAGGGAGAGCCCGGACACCCTGCGGAGGAAAACTAATTCTAACTAATTCTGCGATCTTGTTCTTTCGGTCACGACCCACAGCTTGTGACCATAAGGACTTGGTAAGTAGCTTGCATTTGTTGAGGTATGCTCATGGGGATTGACAAGATGTACACACATTGTTAGGATTCTCACATAGTTTCTAGGCCGGACATGCTCCACTGCAACATGATTGGCTCCTGTGTCGAGGGAAGGGCAGGCTCCGCTGATGTAACAAGATGACCATCCCAAACGTGTATCACATTTGTACAAAATAAAAACAAAAAAGTTTTTTATGGTTAGGTTTAGGGCCAGGGTTGGGGTTTATGATGATCGGCTTTAATGTCATAATTCGCCGATCCGATCAATGATGTCGGCGGTGTGGGACAGACAACTGGTCCGAGACAGACAACTGGTCCGAGACAGACAACATGTAATGCCCGAATCAGATACAAGACAAATTTGCTCTTTCCCGATTGCACTATGTCAGACGACTGCAATAAAATCTTATATTCCAATACCACCGCATCCCGTTTTTTTACGATAATTGGGCTTTATATTGTCAAATGCAACCGGATACACGCGTGACAACAAGAGTGGATCGCGATGACTGTATTATAGGGACAAAATGGGGAAAAACGTGTGTTGGTGGTCACCGGTATTCAGGACAGGAGAGGACGTTCGTTTAAGGCTTGCTCGAGGTATGTTCACGCACCTTTAATATGATACGGCTCGTAAGCAAGCAACAAAACGTTATGTAGCATTCTAGTTACTGTATGTACATCCTGCTATTTAATAGAAGACCATTCATTTGTTCTGTCTGTCACTATGCCTCACTGGCATTAATAGATGAACAAAGATACATTATTTATTGTAAATATAATTTTTGGAGCAATTAATTACACAAGTATATACAGCAAAGGAACAGGTCATTTAAATAGACACATTGCTCCATGTTGTGATCAGATCGGTGATCGGTTATCGTTTTTTTAAACTCGCTGATCGGTCATAAATGACGGTAGATTGATGTTTTGGTTGACTTTAGATGCATATTTTTCCCAAATTCCAAATTGTATAACTTCAGTGTTACTTAACTTTTGAAGTGTATCCTTAGTTTAATATGTGGTGATAAGAGAGCTTGCTGAGAATATATACTCAGAAACATGCATTTCCATCCATCCATTTTCTACACCGCTTATCCTCACGAGGGTCGCTGGCGTGCTGGAGCCTATCCTAGCTATCTTCGGGCGAGAGGCGGGGTACACCCTGAACTGGTCGCCAGCCAATCGGAGGGCACATCTATCCATCCATCCATCCATTTTCTGAGCCGCTTATCCTCACAAGGGTCGCGGGAGTGCTGGAGCCTATCCCAGCTATCTTCGGGCAGGAGGTAGGGTACACCCTGAACTGGTCGCCAGCCAATCGCAGGGCACATAGAAACAACTCATCAGGATAATTATTTTAAACCTTAAATAAAAATAAATTCGCACTCACATTCATACCAACGGACAATTTAGAGTCTTCAATTAACCTATCGTGCATGTTTTTGGGATGTGGGAAACTGGAGTATCCGGAGAAACCCCACGCAGGCACAGGGAGAACATGTAAACTCCACACATGCGAGGCCATATTTTAACCCAGGATCCACGAACTGTGAGGCAGATGTGCAAACCAGTCATCCACCGTTCCGCCAGAAACGTGGATTTAAAATTCAAAATATTTGTCAATTTAAACGAATGGTCAAATGCTTTAGCTTTAAACCACCATCATACTGCACTAAAACTAATTAGGTTTAGTGTGTCGTTAACAATTGAAGCGGGTGGAAAAAGTGTGCTCTCCCTTGTCTTTAACTGTTCAGTGATCTACTGTTTTAATGAGATCTGATTTTTCCACAAAAAGTCAGACAATAATCTATTATCTGTTTTGTTTATTGGGCACCACCTGGATAGCCACTGACGAACAGTATTGCAGCTAAGTGATGTAATCTTTGCATTTGAAGGCGGCCAGACCGTAGCAATTCACCATTACTTTTGTTTCCTTTGGCCCAATCCACAGTCTTTCGATATGTAACATCATATTAAATACTTTATCAATCACCATGCATGAATATATAAATCATGGCAGTTATCATAGATAAAACTGAAACTGTCCAGAAGTCCAAACCAGACTAACTGTCATGAACGGAACAGAGGATAGGATGCCAAAAATGCAAGACTCCAAAACAAATGGACAGTTTCCAAAAAGAGAGGTTTAATAGACGGGCATAGGTCGGTACACGGGCAGGCAATCCAAGAAGGGCAACAGTATCCAAGAACATGAGGCAAAGAGGCAAGGTCGATAATCGGAACAGGGTCAAAGTCTTACTGTGAGTCTGTGACAAGGAATGCTGGAACGTGACGACAAGGTACAATGAACTGGCAACGAGTGGGAATGAGACACGAGGTTAAATACAATCGGTAATTAGGTATGAACGAGGCACAGGTGGTGAAGATGCTCACAGGAGCAGGTGTGTGAGAAACAAGAGAGAGGAAGACAAAACCTGGAACACACGCACACACACACACACACACACACACACACACACATGACACTAACAACATTTGAGAAAGATGTAATATCCAGTAATAGCTTACTGAAATGGTTCATGTTGGCAAGAAACAAAACATTTACACTGGAGAATGTGTAAAAATGTACTGCATTACACTGTGAGGTGTTTCTAATATTTTACACTGAGGAACATGTTCTGTTAAATTTAGCACAAAATAAAATCATCTGGATCCAGATGTATTTTTTTCAGTAGATGATCCTTATGTTTTATGAGTTAAGAGTACTTAATAACTCCATTAGAAAAACGGATCTAATAAATAGAATCTTAAATACAATTAATCTTGATTAATTGTATTTCAATCATAGAACAATATTTGTCCTAAAAAGCAACATGGTTTAATTTAAATGGATTTTAGTGGATGACTGAATCAAATAATTGACACAGACAGCAATGTTGTTAACTTTGGGAAAATGCATTTAATTGCATTTCAATACAAAACAATAGAAAAACAATGAAAAATATCCCGAGGCAAAATATTCATTCATTATATCGATATATCAATTCATATTCCTAAAATCCAACTGGGTCGATCAGTGCTCAGCAAGGTAGTCTTCCAAACAAAAATATATCGATTGAAATTGTTTTTAAAAATGTAACTAATCAATTGTATCGATACTAGGAAATAACGCATTGGATTTACGCACGGCACAGTTTATATGGAGGTGTGTATTTGTTGTACTTCCAAGAAACATGGCTGTAATTCCTTTTACCTCGCTGTATTTTTCAGTTACCACACGACTATGAGGGGCTGTTAGGGACATTATTCAGGATTAGCTCTCACACTTACTATTCAAATGCTTTCACACACACACAAACTACTGAAAGGCTCTCATACGCATGAGTCTTGCTCCCATTAACACTATGCAAATGCTGTCATTAACACTACTCAAATACTCTCATTAACACTACTCAAATGCTCTCATACACACGAGTCTTGCTCTCATTAACACTACTCAAATGCTCTCTTACACACAAGTCTTGCTCTCATTAACGCTACTCAAATGTTCCCATACACATGACTCTTGCTCTCATTAACACTACTCAAATGCTCTCATTAACACTACTCAAACGCTCTCAGAGGCACGAGTCTTGCTCTCATTAACACTACTCAAATGCTCTCATGAACACTACTCAAATGCTCTCATACACACGAGTCTTGCTCTCATTAACACTACTCAAATCCTCTATCTATCCATCTATCTATCTATCTATCTATCTATCTATCTATCTATCTATCTATCTATCTATCTATCTACCTATCTACCTATCTACCTATCTATCTATCTATCTATCTATCTATCTATCTATCTATCTATCTATCTATCTATCTATCTATCTATCTTAAAATAGATCTCCCAAGATTTTTTTTTCCACAAGCATGTATGCGAGCATTTGAGATGGAAATGTGAAAGGATTTGAGTATATTTTATGAATGGATTTGAGGATGGTATGTGAGTGTGTGTTCATGCGAGTGTATTTCACCTGTATGTGTGCAGACATTTGATGCGTGAATGTGAGCATGTATTTATATGAGTTGAAAAGTAAGTGGTTTCAAAATAAAATATGGCATTGACCAACAGCCATAAAGTACAATCGTAAGCCTAACTTAAGCAGTAGCGTTACATAGAAATATACTGTATAGTACAAAGATATATTTTTAATGTATATATGTCATATACTTGTTGATTACTGTGTTAGAATAACGCTTTTCTTCATTGATTTAAAATGGCTGCTTTTAATGTGTAAGTGCTGTAGGATATGACGTAATGGTTGGCCCATCACAAGCCGTGTCATGTATGACGTAGGGCTAGGCTGGCTCGTCAATCAAGAGCGAGATGCCATTATTCGGACGCGGATGCTGCCGAATAAATGTGCCTTTCTGGCTAAAGCTGACGTGTGTTTACTCCTGGATTCAAGACAGAGTTTCAACACTGCTGCGTTACAGTCTGAAACGTATACAGTTCGTTGCAGGCAGGATGGCCGGATAGCCGCGTTTAAGCTCCCCTGTGCCAGTGTACCTAATGAGGTGACCAAAGGGAATGAAGGAATTTAATTGTCGTAGTGAAACTCGTGTCAAGATATGCACTTCAGACTACACACAATCAGAGTCAAATATTTCATGACTTTTTTAAATATAGGTACATCTCAATAAATTAGAATATAATTGAAAAGTTTGTCTTTAGTACTCATAGAGTGCTTAAACACTGAAATACTTTTCAGAGGGCAAATTCCAGCCTAATTTATACGTTAAAAACCACTTTATTTCTTGAATTAATTCACTATTTCGTTTGACGTTATATTTTAGTTTTTTCAATATGGGGAATTTTTTTTTATTTGTTGTGTGCTACAATCATCAAAATAATACACATTTTAAACATTAAATACTTCGCTCTGATTGTGTGCAGTGTGTAGTTCGTCTCTATAATTTCACTTTATGCATTGAACTACCTCATAAAAGATTTACACTATTCAAGTGTGAGCATGATTGATATGAACAGTGCCAGTGATTTGTGCAAGAATGTGATTGACGTGCTCGCGTGAACGCATTTGAGTAGTGTTAATGAGAGCAAACTCGTGCGTATGAGAGCGTTTGAGTTGGGTTAATGAGAGCATTTGAGTAGTGTTATTCAGAGCATTTGTGTAGTGTTAACGAGAGCAAGACTCGTGTGTATGAGAACATTTGAGTAGTGTTAATGAGAGCAAGACCCGTGCGTGTGAGAGCATTTGAGTAGCATTAATGAGAGCAAGATGTATGTGTATGAGAGTGTTTGAGTCATGTTAACGAGAGCATTTGAGTCATGTCAATGAGAGCAAGACTCGTGAGAATGAGACCATTTGAGTAGTGTTAATGAGAGCAAGACCCGTGGGTAAGAGAGCATTTGAGTACTGTCAATGAGAGCAAGACTCGTGCATATGAGAGCATTTGAGTAGTGTTCATGAGAGTATTTGAGTAGTGTTAATGAGAGCAAGACTCGTGTGTATGAGAGCATTTGAGTAGTGTTTATGAGAGCCAGACTTGTGTGTAAGAGAGCATTTGAGTAGTGTTAATGAGAGTATTTGAGTAGTGTTAATGAGAGCATTTGTGTAGTGTTAATGGGAGCAAGACTCGTGCGTATGAGAGCATTTGAGTAAAGCTAATGAGAGCATTTGAGTAGTGTTAATGAGAACATTTGAGTCGTGTTAATGAGAGCAAGACTCGTGCAGATGAGAGTGTTTGAGTCGTCCTTATGAGAGCCTTTCAGTAGTTTTTGTGTGTGTGAAAGCATTGAATAGTAAATGTGAGAGCTAATCCAGAATAATGTCGCTAACAACCCCTCATAAATTAACATTGTCAAGGCTACTTTCTTCTTCCTTTTGATTTCTGTGCCACATATCTCGTCACTCCTTTCCGTAGTGGTTGGACGAGACACCACAGTACGTGTGTGTGTGTGCGAGCGTGTGTGTGTGCTTGCGCTCGTGTGTGTGTGTGTGTGTTGCTTTCTAAGCATATTTATTGATGCATATTTAGCATATTTATCTGTCTGGTGGATGGCAGATGAGAAGAAGGCCAGTGAGGAATTATCAATAAGGATGGTGTGTGTGACACGCGGCACTCAACCATTCACTCAACCATGCATGTTGAAGCTTTTAAAGCTGGTTAGCTCAGCTAAGCTCACTAGCCGCAAACAGAGAAGGGGTGCGTTTCAACACATCGTTCAGGAGCTCGTGGAAAGTGTTGTGAATGCGATTATCGTGTCAAAATATGGACAGTAGAAATGCTGAGAGCGTTGCTGAATGCGCAACCAAGCGCGGCTGTCGAAGAAATATGTGTAGCTTTTGAAAAAAACAATAACAAGCGTACAAGGAGGGAACGAGCGACAACGTCAACTACTGGATGCTGTTTCCAAGGCTCACGATTGTGCGACAAAGAGCAGGTATGTTGATTTATTTATCGCACAATGTATTATAAAAACTATTCCAAGAATATTTTCATGAAAACCTCACAGTGCTTCCTTTCGAGCCATTAGTATTTAACCGTATAAAACAGGGATTCTCAAACTTTGGGTCCAGCTTGGGATTCTTTACAGTGGAGTCATTGTTAAAGTACACCCTCATAATCTTAATGGCAATTAAGCATTTCTTTTATCTTTTCGATGAAAAAACTGGCCGAACAAGTAAAACCATAGATGAAATAATGTAAATTATTTCCCCCTTTGTTTTATTGCAAAGCAACACAAGTAAATCAGGAAAATCTTTGTATTTTATTTTATATCCATCCATCCATTTTCTACCGCTTATCCGAGGTAGCAGTAGCTTAAACAGGGACGCTCAGACTTCCCTCTCCCCAGTCACTTCATTCAGCTCTTCCGGGGGGATCCTGAGGCATTCCCAGGCCAGCCGAGAGACGTAGTCTATCCAGCGTGTCCTGGGTCGTCCTGGGGTCTCCTCCCGGTGGGACGTGCCTGGAACACCTCACCAGGGAGGCGTCCGGGAGGCATCCTAATCAGATGCCCCACCCACCTCATCTGGCTCCTCTCAATGTGGAGGAGCAGCGGCTCTACTCTTAGCTCCTAGGGACACGGTCGAACGCCTTCTCCAAGTCCATAAAACACATGTAGACTGGTTGGGCTAACTCCCATGCACCCTCAAGGACCCTGCCGAGTGTAGAACTGATCCACTCTTCCACTGCCAGGACGAAAGCCACACTGCTCCTCCTGAATCTGAGATTCGACTTCCCGACGGACCCTCCTCTCCAGCACCCCTGAATAGACCTTACCAAGGAGGCTGAGCAGTGTGATCCCCCTGTAGTTGGAACACCCTCCGGTCCCCGTTCTTAAAAAGGTGGACCACCACCCCAGTCTGCCAATCCAGAGGCACTGTCCCCGATATCCACGCGATGCTGCAGAGGCGTGTCAACCAGGACAGCCCCACAACATCCAGAGCCTTTAGGAATCTCATCCACCTCCAGGGCCTTGCCACCAAGGAGCTTTTTAACCACCTCGGTGACCTAAACCCCAGAGATATGAGAGCCCGCCTCAGAGAACACAGACTCTACTTCCTCATGGGAAGGCATGTTGGTGGAATTGAGGAGGTCTTCAAAGTATTCTTCCCACCGACTTACAACGTTCCGAGTCGAGGTGACCAGCGCCCCATTCCCACTATACATAGTGTTGGTGGTGCACTGCTTCCCCTCCTGAGATGCCAGATGGCGGACCAGAATTTCCTCAAAGCCGTCCAGAAGTCTTTCTCCATCGCTTCAACGAACTCCTCCCATGCCCAAGTTTTTGCTTCAGCGACCACCAAAGCTGCATTCCGCTTGGGCAGCCGGTACCCATCAGCTGCCTCAGGAGTCCCACAGCCCAAAAAGGCCCAATAGGACTCCTTCTTCAGCTTGACGGCATCCCTCACCGCTGGTGTTCACCAACGGGTTTGGGGATTGCCGCCACGACAGGCACCGACCACCTTATGGCCACAGCTCCAGTCGTAGGGGCGGAACATGGTCCACTCGGACTCGATGTCCCCCGCCTCTCCCAGAACATGATAAACCATAATTACATTTGACCTGATTCCCTTATAAGAAACAACAGGAATCTAGGAAATTTCACATGTACTGTCCAGTATGCAGGTATTTGTTTCACAGTCACACTGGAGTAATTTTTTTCGAAAAAGTTACTGAATAATTTTGGATTGTAGCGTTCTAAATTAACCAATGTCTTCCTTGAATCAAATTGGTAAGAACGAATAATGATACAAATCGAATTCTCACTAAAATGAATCGTTACACCCCTAATATATACAGTGCTGTGAAAAAGTATTGGCCCCCTTCTCAAATTCTTATTTTTTTGCATAGTTTCCCCACTCTAATCTTTAAGATCATCAAACAAATGTAAATATCAGACAAAGACAATCCAAGTCAACATAATGTCTTCTTCTTTTCCTTTCGGCTTGTCCCGTTAGGGGTCGCCAAAGCGCATCATCCTTTTCCATGAAAGCCTGCATTCTCCTCTCGAACACCAACTGCCATCATGTCTTCCCTCACGACATCCATCAACCTTCTCTTTGGTCTTCCTCAAGCTCTCTTGCCTGGCAGCTCCATCTTCATCCTCCTTCTACCAATATATTCACTATTTCTACTCGAGACGTGTCCAAACCATCGAAGTCTGCTCTCTCTAACTTTGTCTCCAAAACATCGAACCTGGGCTCTCCCTCTGATGAGCTCATTTCTAATTTTATCCAACCTGGTCACTCCGAGAGCGAACCTCAACATCTTTATTTCCGCCACCTCCATCTCTGCTTCCTGTTGTCTCTTCAGTGCCACTGTCTCTAATCCGTACATCATGGCTGGCCTCACCACTGTTTTATAAATTTTGCCCTTCATCCTAGCAGAGACTCTTCTGTCACAGAACACTCCTGACACCTTCCTCCACCCGTTCCAACCTGCTTGGACCCGTTTCTTCACTTCCTGACCACACTCACCATTGCTCTGGACGGTTGACCCCAAGTATTTAAAGTCCTCCACCCTTGCTATCTCTTCTCCCTGTAACCTCACTCTTCCCCCACCACCCCTCTCATTCATGCACATATATTCTGTTTTACTTCGGCTAATCTTCATTCCAATTCTTTCCAGTGCATGCCTCCATCTTTCTAACTGTTCCTCCAGCTGCTCCCTGCTTTCACTGCAGATCACAAAGTCATCTGCAAACATCATGGTTCACGGGGATTCCAGTCTAACCTCACCTCAGCAGCACACCTCACCGCTGTTCTGCTGCCCTCATACATGTCCTGTATTATTCTAACATACTCCTCTGCCACTCCAGACTTCCGCATGCAGTACCACAGTTCCTCTCTGGGTACTCTGTCATAGGCTTTCTCTAGATCTACAGAGACACAATGTAGCTCCTTCTGACCTTCTCTGTACTTTTCCATCAACATCCTCAAGGCAAAAAATGCATCTGTGGTACTCTTTCTAGGCATGAAACCATACTGTTGCTTGCAAATACTCATTTCTGTCCTGAGTCTAGCCTCCACTACTCTTTCCCATAACTTCATTGTGTGGCTCATCAACTTTATTCCTCTATAGCTCCCACAACTCTGCACATCACCTTTGTTCTTAAAAATGGGCACCAGCACACTTTTCCTCCATTCCTCAGACATCTTCTCACGCACTAGAATTCTATTGAACAAGCTGGTCAAAAACTCCACAGCCACCTTCCATACCTCCACAGGAATGTCATCAGGACCAACTGCCTTTCCATTTTTCATCCTCTTTAATGCCTTTCTAACTTACCCCTTACTAATCATTGCCACTTCCTGGTCCACCACACTTGCCTCTTCTACTCTCCGTTCTCTCTCATTTTCCCCATTCATCAACTCCCCGAAGTATTCTTTCCATCTAGCTAGCACACTGCTGGCACCAGTCAACATATTTCCATCTCTATCCTTAATCACCCTAACCTGCTGCACATCATTCCCATCTCTATCCCTCTGTCTGGCCAGCCTGTATAGATCCTTTTCTCCTTCTTTAGTGTCCAACCTGCCATACATGTCATCATATGCCTCTTGTTTAGCCTTTGCCACCTCTACCTTTGCCCTGTGATGCATCTCAATGTATTCCTTTCGCCTCTCCTCGGTCCTCTCAGTGTCCCACTTCTTCTTAGCTAACCTTTTTCCTTGTATGATTTCCTGTACTGTGGGGTTCCACCACCAAGTCTCCTTCTCTCCTTTCCTGCCAGAAGATACACCAAGTACTCTCCTGCCTGCCTCTCTGATCACCTTGGCTGCAGTGGTCCAGTCACCAGTCAACATAAAGTGCAGTTTTTAAATATGGTTTTATTCTGTAGGTAAAGAAATATTTAAAGTTAACTGGCCCTGGGTGAAAAAGTAATGGCCCCTTAAACCTAATAACTGGTTGGGCTGCCCTCAGAAGCAACAACTGAAATGAAGCATTTTCTATATTTTCAGTCCTTCGTATTTCTCTATGAATCTTTCACATCTCTGTGAGATATTTTGGCTCACTCGTCCTTGCAGATTCTTTAAAATTATGCAACACTGGAGGGTTTTCAAGCATTTAACAACCTTTTTAAAATCATGCCACAGGATTTCAATCAGATTAAATTTCAGACTTTGACTAGACCACACTAAAACTTCATTATTATTATTTTTTTAAATATTTTTTAAGCCATTAAAAAGTTTACTTGCTGGTGTGTTTTAGATCATCATCTTGCTGCAGGACCCAAGTGTACTCCAGCTAGTGGTCACGTACTGATGACCAAAAATTCTCCATCAGGATTTTCTGGTAAAGAGCATAATTCATGGTTCCATGAATCACAGCAAGTCGTCCAGGTACTGAAGGAGCAGACTACCACCACCATGTTTGACAATTGGCATGATGTTCTCTTTCTGAAATACTGTGTTACATTTATGCTAGCAGTTACGGACAGACACCTTCAAAAAATTTCAACTTTTGTCTCGTCAGTCAATAGAATAGTCTCCCAAAAGTCTTTGGAATCATTCAGAGTTTTTTTTAAATTGAATTTTAATTTTTTTATTTTGCAAAAGTAAGACGATCCTTTGTTCTTTTTGGTCAGCAGTGGTTTTGGCCTTGAAACTCTGCCATGGAGGCTATTTTTACCCTGTCTCTTCCTTTTTGTTGAGTCGTGAATACTGACCTTAACTGAGGCAAGGTAGACCTGTAGTTCATTAGATGTTGTCCTGTGTTTCTTTGTGTCCTCCTGGATGAGTCGTTGCTGTGCTGTAATTTTTGTAGGCTGGCCAATACTGGAAAGGCGCACCACTGTTCCATGTTTTCTCCATTTGAGGATAATGCCTCTCACTGTGGTTCGCTGAAATTCTAAAGCTTTAGAAATGACTTTATTACCATTTCCATACTGATAGATGTGAATTCCTTTATTTCTCTCTTGAATTGCTCGAATTGCTTCAGATCATGGCATTGTAGTGTATATTGGTTTGGATAAAAATGTAATTAATTTAGGAGAAAATAATAAGATGGAAGCGATGGTGGCCATGATTTTAAGTTTAAGCATTTAAATAAAATTATTTTGTCACGAAAAGAGGCACCACATCTCTTTTTAGATGTGTAAAACTTCAGGACAAAGTGACGAAAGACCTCTATGTCTCGTAATCTGAAGGTTGCTAAAGGAATTAGATGAGTTCTCGATAACCAGAGGTCTTTTGTCGAACCCAAACACACACAAATGATACAGAAAATGTAATGAGATCTAATAGGAAAATCTACAGGGGAACAATGCAGGGAAAAGCAAAAGAAAGGACAGACAAACATTGGTAGAAGGAGGCTGAACTTGTGCTGTGAGGGTGGAGAGAGCTTGCGTGGTGACAATGCATAGAGCTGAGGATTCCTATTCTCGTTAATTTAAACCCAAATATGCACCAATCTGTACTTTTGTAAACCGCGAATTGGACTTACGTGCGTGGAACAAAATTTACGCAGGCTGGTCGATCTCCCGAATGTTTGGCCAGTCCGGTCCACACGGGGAACAGGTGGATTTGGCGGAAAAAGGAGGAAGGAAAAAAGAAAAAGCAAGAAAAAGAGTTCCAAAGCAGGGCGGCCAAAGCTCGGGTGTCGCTGTTCGCAAGACGCTTGGAGCAGACGTGCGCCGCCCGTTTCCTTCCCAACGGAGGTTGCCTGTAAGCTGCCCAGGCAACCAAAAGGATAGCTCAGGGTGCTGGCAGGGTCCCCTGTGGCGGGGAGAGGTCTGATGTGACCTTGCCACCTCGTGGTAAGAGACGGGGCTTCCTGGCTGAGCCAGTCTTTGGCAAGGTGGTCGAACGGGGAAGCGCCAGCTAACAAAGGGCCAAAAGGGGCGATAGGCCGTTTAATGTTACTTTTCCATCCTAGGATTATTTTGTGGTGTAAAACCCAGTGGGGTTGAAGTTGGGACGTTGTGTTAAAAATAAATAAAAAAAGAATACAATTGCAAATCATGTTCAACCTATATTTAATTGAATACACTACAAAGACAAGAAATTGAATATTCAAACTGATGATCCTAGGAGCTAAGTTGTCTGGGGCTTTATGCCCCTGGCAGGGTCACCCATGGCAAACAGATCCTAGGTGAGGGACCAGACAAAGCATGGCTCAAAGACCCGTGATGATGACAACAAACAATGGACTCAGTTTTCCCTTGCCCGGACGCAGGTCACCGGGGCCCCCCTCTGGAGCCAAACTGAGGTGGAGCTCGAAGGCGAGCACCTGGTGGTCGGGCCTGCACCCATGGCGCTCGGCCGGGCACAGCCCGAAAGGGTAACATGGGTCCCCCTTCCCATGGGCTCACCACCTGTTGGAGGGGCCATAGGGGTCGGGTGCAGTGCGAGCTGGGCGGTGGCCGAAGGCGGGGACCTTGGCGATCCGATCCCCGGCTACAGAAGCTGGCTCTAGGGACGTGGAATGTCACCTCTCTGGCAGGGAGGGAGCGCAAGCTGGTGTGTGAGGTTGAGAAGTTCCGACAAGATATAGTCGGACTCGCCTCCACACACAGCTTGCTGGTGTGTGCGGTTGAGAAGTTCCGACTAGATATAGTCGGACTCGCCTCCACACACAGCTTGGGCTCTGGTACCAGTCTTCTTGAGAGAGGTTGGAGGTTGTCAAGCTGAAGGAGTCCTATCGGGCCTTTTTGGCCTGTGGGACTCCTGAGACAGCTGATGGGTACCGGCTGGCCAAGCAGAATGCAGCTTTGGTGGGCACTGATCCCAAAACCCGGGTATGGGAGGAGTTCGGTGAGGCCATGGAGAAAGACTTCCGGACGGCTTCGAGGAAATTCTGGTTCACCATCCGACGTCTCAGGAGGGGGAAGCAGTGCACCACCAACACTGTGTATAGTGGGGATGGGGCGCTGCTGACCTCGACTCGGGACGTTGTGACTCGGTGGGGAGAATACTTCGAAGACCTCCTCAATTCCACCAACACGCCTTCCCATGAGGAAGCAGAGTCTGTGTTCTCTGAGGCGGGCTCTCATATCTCTGGGGTTTAGGTCACCGAGGTGGTTAAAAAGCTCCTTGGTGGCAAGGCCCTGGAGGTGGATGAGATTCCTAAAGGCTCTGGATGTTGTGGGGCTGTCCTGGTTGACACGCCTCTGCAGCATCGCGTGGATATCGGGGACAGTGCCTCTGGATTGGCAGACTGGGGTGGTGGTCCACCTTTTTAAGAACGGGGACCGGAGGGTGTTCCAACTACAGGGGGATCACACTGTTGAGCCTCCCTGGTAAGGTCTATTCAGGGGTGCTGGAGAGGAGGGTCCGTCGGCAAGTCGAATCTCAGATCCAAGAGGAACAGTGTGGATTTCGTCCTGGCCGTGGAACAGTGGACCAGCTCTACACTCTCGGCAGGGTCCTCGAGGGTGCATGGGAGTTCGCCAATCCAGTCTACATGTGTTTTGTGGACTTGGAGAAGGCGTTTGACCATGTCCCTCAGGGAGTCCTGTGGGGGGTGCTTCGGGAACATGGGGTACCGAACCCCCTGATACGGGCTGTTCGGTGCTTGTATGCGGACCAGAGTTTGGTCCGCATATCCGGCAGTAACTGCCCTTTGTCACCGATTCTGTTCATAACTTTTATGGACAGAATTTCAAGGCGCAGCCGAGGCGTAGAGGGGGTCCGGTTTGGTGGCCTCAGTTTTGCATCTTTGCTTTTTACAGATGATGTGGTTCTGTTGGCTTCATCAAGCCGTGATCTCCATCTCTCATTGGAGCAATTCGCAGCTGAGTGTGAAGCGGCTGGGATGAGAATCGGCACCTCCAAATCTGAGACCATGGTCCTCAATTGGAAAAGTGTGGCGTGCCCTTTCCAGGTCGGGGATGAAATCCTGCCCCAAGTGGAGGAGTTCAAGTATCTTGGGGTCTTGTTCATGAGTGAGGAAAGACTGGAACGGGAGATCGACAGGCGGATCGGTGCAGCATCTGCAGTGATGCCGACTTTGTATCGGTCCGTTGTGGTAAAGAAGGAGCTAAGCCGAAAGACAAAGGTCTCAATTTACTGGTCGATCTACGTTCCTAACCTCACATATGGTCAGGAGCTGTGGGTCGTGACCGAAAGAACAAGATCCCGGATACAAGCGGCCAAAATGGGTTTCCTCCGCAGGGTGTCCGGGCTCTCCCTTAGAGATAGGGTGAGAAGCTCGGTCATTCGGGAGCATCGCAGAGTAGAGCTGCTGCTCCTCCGCACTGAGAGGAGCCAGATGAGGTGGCTGGGGCATCTGATTCGGATGCATCCCGGACGCCTCCCCGGTGAGGTGCTCCGGCACGTCCCACCGGGAGGAGACCCCGGGGACGACCTAGGACACACTGGAGAGATTACGTCTTTCGGCTGGGCTGGGAACGCCTCGGTATCCCCCCAGAAGAGCTGGATGAAGTGGCTAGGGAGAGGGAAGTCAGGTGCGGCTCTGCTAAAGCTACTTCCCCCGTGACCCGACCTCGGATATGCGGTAGAAAAGGGATGGATGGATGGAGTGTACATTTCAACATTCGACAGACGTCTGCTTCATTTTACGTTGCCGAATTCAACATTCAGTTGCAAATTCAACATTCAGTGTATTTTTCCTAAAAATGTCACTTCCAGGGTGCATTCCATTTGAACTCTGATTTCCCACTTAGAAAGTCTAAGATTTCTTACCACCCCTGAGTGGCTTTCAAAGATGGCTTCCACGAGTGTAAACAATAGTGGAAGCTCCTTTAATAATAAATTTCTCATCACTTCTGAATAGTTTTTGTCAAACTAAATCGGCCGTATACATAGTATTGTGCAACGTATATATATTATTGCTGTAGTACAATATACATTTTTCATTATGCGAGCTACCAATACAGCCCGTGGCTTTGTGCTAGACATGCTGTTTTCATTTATGTTTTCGCAACCTGTTTATGTGGAGAATGTTTAAAAGTAAAATACTGTGTAGCAGTGAATGGCCTCTGGACTAGGGATGCACATTCTGAATATTGTTTTTATTGATCAATTGTTTATAAACAACCATAGCATATCCTTCTGGATATAACATAATTTTTTATTCCAAAAATATTTGTGATATAAAAAAAATACTGAGGGAAATAACTGTAATGTATACATGCAATGTATTATGTGTGTAATTTATACATCCATTGAAGGCTAAGGGTGGAAGGTTGCCAGTGCTTGTCGGAATGCCGTGTTCTGGTGCGTGCCCTTTGGATTGGGGGGCTGTGGGCTTGGAGCAGGGGTTCGGGTTGGGGCTTGTACGTATGGACCATTTGGCGTGGTGGGCCAGTCCCGGGTACCCCTCCCTGCCTCCCCCGATTCAAGTTCTGTGCAGTTCTCGGTTCCGTTTCTTGCGGGGGGCTGGGTCGGGGAGGATTGCGTGGTTTGGATGAGGGGTGTCCGGTTTATGGGCGTCCACTTTCTTGGGGGTCCGCGGCTCCGACTGGGGTGGGCATTTGGCTCGGGCTGGGGACCAGTGTGTATGGGGTGGCCCCATTGGCTTGGTACTCATTGGTTGGTGTTATTAATTAATCATTATTAATCCGTTTATTTGAAAGGGGACAATCATAAAACACATAAAGTACACATGGTTAAAAAAGCCAGAATTAACCAGAAGGCTAGTTTTCATCTGTAGTCCCCTGGCCATGATGTAAAAAAGCAGTAAAATACATCTACAAGACAATATAATACAGGATACATGATCAAAGACTTACTATACTATTAAGAGAGAATAAAACCACAAATCATTTGATCATAACAAAAAAACATCATAACATACTTTTCTTTTAGTGTTGGCAGCTATAGGTGTTAACTAGCCACATTTTCGTTTTTTTTGTGAAGGCCTTGTATGTTCTAAGCAGTTTAACCTCCTCAGGTACTGAGTTCCACTCACCAGCGCTCCTCACTGACCAGGCTGACTTACTAATATTGATTCCTGAGGGACTCCAGAGGTTAGCCTCGGAGACTCAGATCTGCAGTTGTTAACTGCTACAGATTGTGTTCGATCATGCAGATATGATTCAATCCAGCTCACAGCTTTGCGAGAGAAGTTAAATTTTGAGAGCTTGGTAAGAAGAACAGAGTGATTTACTGTATCGAAAGCCTTCCTGAGGTCCAAGAACACCGCCCCTACAACTCCACCCATGTCGAGAGAAGATTTTATTTTCTCAATGAAGAGGCATGTAGCCATTTCAGTGGAATGCTTGGATCTGAAACCAAACTGCATGGCGTGGAGAGAGGGGGAGCTGCTGTTTAAATAATGGACAATCTGCTCTGACACTCATTTTTCTGCAATTTTGGAAATGGCTGGAAGAATGCTTATAGGTCGGTAGTTATTCAGAGAAGTTGAGTCACCGGATTTAAAGACAGGGGTAACAATAGCAGATTTTCAGGCCTTTGGATGAAATTTGGATGAAATTGAAAGATTAATGATTGAGGCAATAGGAGTAGCGAGAGTTGAACCTAGATCTTTGAGCATGTTCGTGTCCATTCCAAAAACATCCTTTACCTTAGATGGTTTGAGTGAATGAATTAAATCGATAACTTTGGTCTCAGAAATATTTGTAATAGTAAAGAACTACGTTGCAGACAATGCAGGGTATTCCTTCCTTTGTTTTACTGCAAACGTAACAGAGATTTCTGACACAGATTCAATGAAGTAGTTGTTAAAAGCATCAGCCATCACTTGAGGTTCCGTCAGGATGTTTCCATTTAATTGAATTTGCATTAGTTTTGTTTTGTTATTTTGTGTATCACCCAATAGTTTTTTAAAAATAAAATTCCAGGTTATTTCAGAATTTCCCTTTGCACTATTCAAAGCAGTAATGAAAAAGTCGGCTTTAGATTTTCCCATTTCTTTCACTACCCTATTTCTCAGTGAAATAAAGTGGTGTATATTGTATCCTGATTTGACCGACAACTTCAAGGAATGATCTCGTTCTTTCATCAGTTTCAGAATAAATGTGTTTAACCAAGGAAGGCCATTCTTTCTAGCTTTTAGTTTAATTATTATAATTAGTATTTTGTTGGCAAATTTAGAACAATCCTCATCTAAATTCTTGCCAGCGAGTAATACATCCCAGTTTACTTCTTGGATAGAATCTTGGAAATTGTGTTGTTCATGTTTTGATATCCTATTGGATTCAGTGGTGGCCAAGGGTTTGAAGCACTTTTTATTTAATTTTCTTGTGACCATTATATGATTGTGATCAGACAATCCTGTGAGCATATTGTGTGGCTTCAAGATCCTTTATGGCCTATTAGTAAAAGCTAGATCAATCTGAGTGCGGGTGGAGTTTGTAATTCTCGTAGGGCCATTAATTACCTGAGTCATCTCCATATCATTCATAACCCTTTTCGATTTTTTCCTAAATTTGTTAACTTCCCAATTAACATTTAGGTCACCCATTATTACCCTCTTTTGAAAGATTGAGTTGTTTCAGTAAAATTTCCAGCTTTTCATAAAAATCTGCATTTGATGTGGGAGGCCGATAAATAACTACAAGAATAAAATACATTTGCTGTGACAAAGAAACAGTTAGTCCAAGGAAATTCTCATCCATTCTCATCTGTAACATGTATTTCATTACAATTAAAAGTGTCCTTGGCATAAATCATAACACCTCCTCCCTTAGAGCCCTGTCTGTCTTTTCTAAACATTTTATAACCAGGTACAGATAGTATTGCGGAGGGTGAAGATTCATGGAGCCATGTCTTAGATCGGCAGAGGAAGTCAATATTTGAGTCAGTGAGAAGGTGATTGACCTGATCACTTTTCGTTAAAATGCTTCGTATATTTAAGTGTGCACAAAGAATGCCTTTTGGTTTATGTGTTGAGTCCCATATTAATTTAGAGTTATTAACGGTTTGGAACACTCTGCATTTCCGGTGCTTTAGTATTGCGGGGTTTGGCAGCCCCCTGTTTCTTTTATTGGTAATGTTTGCATATAGCTTTATGCTGCCAGCTTCCGCATCAGCCAGCAGTGGTGGAGGCCCAGCTAGCAGAGGTGTTAGCCCCGCTAGCAGTGGTGGAGGCCCAGCCAGCAGTGGTGGAGGCCCAGCCAACAGTGACGGAGGCCCAGCCAGCAGAGGCATAAACCCAGCCAGCAGAGGCGGAAGCCCATCTAGCAGTGGTGGAGGCCCAGCTAGCAGAGGTGGAAGCCCAGCCAGCAGTGGTGGAGGCACAGATAGCAGAGGTGGAGGCACAGCTAGCAGAGGTGGAGGCACAGCTAGCAGAGGTAGAAGCCCAGCTAGTAGAGGTGGAGGCCCAGCCAGCAGAGGCGGAGGCCCAGCCAGCAGAGGCGGAAGCCCAGCTAGCAGTGGTGGAGGCCCAGCTCGCAGTGGTGGAGGCCCAGCTAGCAGAGGTGGAGGCCCAGCTAGCAGTGGTGGAGGCCCAGCCGGCAATGGTGGAGGCCCAGCTAGCAGTGGTGGAGGCCTGGCCAGTAGTGGTGGAGGCCCAGCTAGCAGAGGTGGAGGCCCAACCAGCAGAGGTGAAGGCCCAGCTGGCAATGGTGGAGGCGCAGCTAGCAGTGGTGGAGGCCTGGCCAGCAGTGATGTTGGCCCAGGTAGCAGAGGTGGAGGCCCAGCTAGCACTGGCCCAGGGTTTAGTTCAACATCACCAGCCAAAAGAAGTATCAGCAAGAGATTAAAAACACCCAGGAGTGGTTTGCCTGTGACAGCCTGTTCCTGGTGGCCTGTCATGGCCATAGTCCAGTACCCTTGTGGATAGCATGTGCTGACTCCATCTGGCTGGATACATGGTTAGAGTGTCCCTTTTTCTTTGACATGTTGAATTTAGCAGAAGATAGAGGGTTATCCAAACAGCAAAGGAATACGTTGATAGCATAATCCAAGGTCCTATTTGATCTTTGGATGACTTTTTAAGCAAACGCACAGGACCTGCCAAACTGTGTGTCTGCACCCCGGCAGTTTCGGCAGGGTTTGGATGTAACGTTGTTGGGGTGGTTATTTGGGGTTGTTACATCACGTCGGGTGGTTTGTATGTGCGGGTTTTGGCTTGGTTTCCTGTTTCGGGCTTGTGGCTTTTTGTTTTGGGGTGTGTGCCCTGGAGCTCAGCATTTTGGCACGGGGGGGTGGCTTCGCAAAAATAAAATAAAATATTTATTTACTCATTTATTTTTTATGTATTTATTTTATTTTATATTATTTTAATTTATTTTATTTTTCTTTAGATGGAGACAGGTGCTGTGGGGCACTGCCTCCTTTCCGTTTGCCCTGTAGGCTGTCTCGGTGTTGGCATGGACGTGTTCTGTGGTTTCACTAGCCTGGTTGGCTGGGAGTTGGCTTCGCTGGGGCTCGGGGTGCATTGGGCACTGCGCGTTGTGGGGGCATCCTTTGCGCGGTATGGTTTTGTTCCGGGTGTTGTGCTGGGGCGAGTGGTCATTTATTTTGGCAGGGTTGGGGCGCGGTTTTGTTTGTCTCCGCCGCCATTGGGCGCAGGCGCTTCTTCTTGCACGCTCTTCTTCGTTGGTTATCGCATGTTCTTCTTCTTTGGGGTGGGTGGGCTGTGGGCGTCGGGGTTGGGGGATGGGGTTTTTGGTTTTGGCCGGTTCTGGGGTGGCCAGGACGTCGCTCCCGGTTACGGTCGTTTCTCGATGCCCAGGCCTACTCATGACCGTTTTTTTGTTTTGTTTGTTCTGGTGTGGTGGCTGGCTCCTGCGCTGGGCCCTGTTGGTGTCTGGGGTCCCATGCTGTCCGGGGTGGTGGGGGTGGTGGGGGCGGTGGTGGCGGTGGCCTCACTTGTCGGGCATGGTGGGCGGTGGTCTGGTGCCCTTGCCCTTCCCCCTTGGGGCTGGTCGTGGCGCTTCGGTCAGGCTTGGGACCTCCATGGGTCCTGGGTGGTCGATGGCGTCCCCTCGGTTGGGTACCCTGGTGGACGGGCTCGCTGACTCCATTATTTAAAGAAAATATGAAGGGCGAGGCGAAACACATTTAATTGTATTTTAATGGGATTCAAATTAAACTGTCAAGCATTCAGAAAAGCATTATCATTAAACAAAACATAACCATAAAGAAATTAATGATGGTTGTTGTTCAGTCATCCATCCATCCATCCATTTTCTGGGCAGCAACCTACGACTGTATCTGTATCAGAGCAGACTTGGTGTGTGAGAGTTAACTGTTGCGATAAACCCGTATTTTAAGTAGGACTCCTGATATAGTGTTGTTTCATTCACCAACGTTTCGTTCATCCATCCATCCATCCATCCATCCATTTTCTGAGCCGCTTCTCCTCACTAGGGTCGCGGGTGTGCTGGAGCCTATCCCAGCTATCATCGGGCAGGAGGCGGGGTACACCCTAAACTGGTTGCCAGCCAAACGCAGGGCACATACAAACAAACAACCATTCGCACTCACAGTCACACCTACGGGCAATTTAGAGTCACCAATTAATGCATGTTTTTGGGATGTGGGAGGAAACCGGAGTGCCCGGAGAAAACCCACGCAGGCATGGGGAGAACATGCAAACTCCACACAGGCGGGGCCGGGGATTGAACCCGGGTCCACAGAACTGTGAGGCTGACGCTCTAACCAGTCTTCCACCGTGCCGCCTTGTTCAGTCATATTAAAAATAAATAAATAAATAAATAACAATATTTCACAAATTCTGCCAGGTTATGTAAACTTATGAGAACAACTGTACATACAGTATATGCATTAATACGTACCCCTGCCATATTGGAATGAAAGTGTACATCTTTCTCATAACCTCTAGGTGGCGGTGACATTGGAATGAAAGTGTACAGCTTTTTCATAAACTCGAGATGGCGGCATACATTTATAAAATCTGAAAGCTTTTTCATTTACCCCTATACCTATGTAAAATGCGCACTATTGACTTTTGACAATTTTGGGGGGGAAAAATGCATATTATACATGAGAAATTACGGTACATTCATGTATCCACTTTTTGTGACATTTTTGTTTGTTGGTGTTCCGTGAGATTTTTCAATTATAAAATATGTTCCTTGGCTCCATAAAGGTTGTAAATCACTGATCTAGTCAGATCATGTATTCTAATCAGTCAAGTCAAACCAACATTACATGACAGAAATCATGGGTGCTAATTTACTGTAATTAAATTACTTCACCCACACCGAAACTTTAGAGCATAATTCGACAGAACGGCGGCATGTTTACGTCCAACCATTCGTCGTACCACAAGCTTGCTAGGCTACATACCGTTTTGTTGCCTGCTTGCGAGCCATATCGTATTAATAGTACGTGCACATACCTCAAGCAAGCCTAAAACGAACGTCCTCTCCTGTCCTGAGCACCGGTGACCACCAACACGTTTTTCCCCATTTTGTCCTTATAATACAAAGTTGTCGTCGCCACGGTAAGGAGTGTATCCGGTTGGATTTGAGTTGACAAGATAAAGCCCAATGATCATAAAACTGATCGTTAAAAAAATTATCGTAAAAAACGGGATACAGTGGTATCGGAATACAAGATCTTGGATTTAATTGAAAAGAAAAAAAGATTGATTACCACAAACAAAACAAAAACAACTATACCTATATAATATACAAACAGTACAAAATGTATTTATTGTCCCACCTAATAGTGATTTACATTTATATTGATACTACTACCTCCTCATATTTGGCAATGATACTTTGTGTTTTTAAAGTGATTGATGTTTATATATTGTTTCAGCTTCACACTAATCTGTTCTCTAGTCTCACTCTATTATTTGAAAAGCAGAATTTTTGATTGTGGTTCTGCATTTTTGACAAACTTTGGCTTATTTCTGAATTCATACTCCTTCTTTTTTCTTGAAACATTTTCAGGATGAAGTGCAAGTGAAGGTGCCTATGAGATCTGCAGAACAACCAGATTGTTGCAATAGTGACGGTCATAATGCCGGCCTGTTTTCTCCAAAACATATGCATCGGTGCTTCAGAGATATGTCAGGAACACCCAAATGGATGCCCAAGACAGGTAGATGAAAATTAGTACAGGACACACTGCAGATGTCACGAGGCCATACTATGAAATTATCCTGCTCTTTCTTAAAATGTTCATATTGTAATAATGCCCTGCTTGTCATTCCTTTTTTGTGCCAATAAACGTGTTTACTCAGTTGTTGGTTTTTCTTATTTACGGCAATGACTCCAAGTAAAAATATAATACAGTTTAATAAAATATTCAAAAAATCAGAACAAAGATGCTAATGGGGCAAAATAGGTTTCTCTCAGTTATAAAGTAGTGAAAGGTGTAAACATAAAATGCAAACTATAAGAAACCTGTCATCAATTAACTCTTACAGTTGATCTTCAGTGGGTACGGAAAGTTTTCAGACCCCCTTATATTTGTCACTCTTTTGTTGTATTGCAGCCATTTTCTAAAATCATTTAAGTTCATTTTTTCCTCAATGTATACACAGGACCCCACATTGACAGAATAAAACAGAATTGTTGAAATTTTTGCAGATTTATGAAAAAAGAAAAACTGAAATATCACACAGCCATAAGTATTCAGACCCTTTGCTCAGTATTTAGTAGAAGCACCCTTTTGAGCTCTTACAGCCATGAGTCTTTTTGGGAATGATGCAACAAGTTTTTCACACCTGGATTTCACACCTCCTTACAGATCCTCTCCAGTTCTGTCAGGTTGGATGGTGAATGTTGGTGGACAGCCATTTTCAGGTCTCTCAAGAGATGCTCTATTGAGTTTAAATTAGGGCTCTGGCTGGGCCATTCAAGAAAAGTCACGGAGTTCTTCTGAAGCCACTCCTTCGTTATTTTTTGTTTGTTTTTTTGTTTACTGCTTATCCTCACTAGGGTCGTGGGCGTGCTGGAGCCTATCCCAGCTATCTTCGGGCGAGAGGCGGGGTACACCCTGAACTGGTTGCCAGCCAATCGCAGGGCACATATAAACAACCATTCACAGTCACAGTCACACCTACGGGCAATTTAGAGTCTTCAATCAACCTACCATGCATGTTTTTGGGAGGTGTGAGGAAACCAGAGGACCTGGAGAAAACCCACAGATGCACAGGAAGAACATGCAAACTCCACACAGGCGGAGCTGGGATTCGAACTGTGAGGCAGATGTGCTAACCAGTCATTCACCGTGCCTCTTGGAGGCCTTCAGGTGTTTTTGTAGCAAACTCCATGCGGGCTTTCATGTGTCTTGCACTGAGGAGAGGCTTCCGTCGGGTCACTCTGCCATAAAGCCCCGAGTGGTGGAGGGCTGCAACAGTTGACTTTCTAGAACTTTCTCCCATCTCCCGACTGCATCTCTGGAGCTCAGCCACAGTAATCTTTGGGTTCTTCTTTACCTTTCTCAACAAGGCTCTTCTCCTCCGATTGCTTAGTTTGGCCGGACGGCCAGCTCTCTGAAGGGTTCTGGTCATCCCAAATGTCTTCCATTTAAGGATTATGGAGGCCACTGTGCAGCGGAATTTTTTTTGTAACCTTGGCCAGATCTGTGCCTGGCCACAATTCTGTCTCTGAGCTCTTCAGGGAGTTCCCTTGACTTCATGATTCCCATTTGCTCTGACATGCACTGTGAGCTGTAAGGTCAGAAGGACATGTGGGTGGCTTTCCTAATCAAGTCCAATCAGTATAATCAAACACAGCTGGACTCCAATGAAGGTGCAGAACCATCTAAAGGATGATCAGAAGAAATGGACAGTACCAGAGTTAAATATATGAGTGTCACAGCAAAGGGTCTGAATACTTATGGCTGTGTGATATTTCAGTTTTTTTCTTTTAATAAATCTGCAAAAATTTCAACAATTCCGTATTTTTTCTGTCAATGTGGGGTGCTGTGTGTACATTAATGAGGAAAAAAACAAACTTAAATGATTTTAGCAAATGGGTGCAATATAACAGAGTGAAAAATTTAAGATGGTCTGAATACTTTACGTTCCCACTGTGTCAGTCGACCCATCAGGGCCTCAAACACTTACTGGGCGACTTCAGTTAACCCAGCAACTCTTTGTGGAGCCTCTGACTGGCATCCTCAGGTTCACGGAGGAATTGGAGGGCGTCATCATTTTCCCGCCAATGCTTATGAGGCCTTGTGGGTGTTGCTGCCATGTGGGTGCTGGAGAAAGAGGCAGGGGGACACCTGAAGATCCAAGCTTTCTTGGTCTTCTTTCTTTCACCCTCGCTGATGTGCCAACCACAGGACAGACAACATCATGATGTCCTCAGATAAAAAAGGAACAGCCTCTCGTCCCTATTATAGCCTTCATTTGCAGGCATGGCAGGAGATGAAAGGCTGAGGGTGCAGGCAGAATTCTCCTCCAAGCTCTCGACAATAAATATGAATAATTGGCTATCGAACATTGTAATATAGACATAAATGTTTTAACTTTTATTATTTATTTCTAACCTGTTGTGATGCGACTGTCCTCAGCCAGTCCTCGTAGCTGCATTGTGTGTTCTCGAGAACAGTGCTCCCAAACCACCGGTCCGCGGACCGGTACCGGAGCGTGAGGCAGTTGTTACCAGAGAAAGAATGACCAATTTACATAATTTCTGTAAAATTGCATTTCACGTGTCAATGTGTTTTATTTTAAAAATTGACCGGATCTTCTCTGTCGCAACAGCTGCGTGTCTCAATTGACACGTCATGACTGCAGAGAATGGTGGCACGGTGGCCGACTGGTCAGAGCGTCAGCCTAACAGTTCTGAGGACCTGGGTTCGATCCCCGGCCCCACCTGTGTGGAGTTTGCATGTTCTCCCCATGCCTGCGTGGGTTTTCTCTGGGCACTCCGGTTTCCTCCCACATCCCAAAAACATGCATTAATTGGAGACTCTAAATTGCCCGTAGGTGTGACTGTGAGTGTGAATGGTTGTTTGTTTGTATGTGCCCTGCGATTGGCTGGCAACCAGTTCAGGGTGTACCCCGCCTCCTGCCCGATGATAGCTGGGATAGGCTCCAGCACACCCGCGACCCTAGTGAGGATATATATATATATATATATATATATATATATATATATATATATATATATATAAAATGCAGCCCTACAAGCCAGTGCAAACTGTTGGCCGTTCCCAAGCCCAGATAAATGCGGAGGGTTGCGTCAGGATGGGCATCCGGCTTAAAACTTTGCCAAACAAATATGAGCGTTCATCCAAAGAATTCCATTCCGGATTGGTCGTGGCCCGGGTCAACAACGTCCGTCACCGGAGCCGTCAACCTGCCAGGCGCCGGTGGAAACTCAGCTACTGTGGGTCGAAGTCCAAGAAGAAGAAGAGGTGGAAAGCGGGTTCTTCGGCAGAAAGAGAAGAGGAAAGCACAGAGCCTAGAACTGAATGTGGGGACTTTGAATGTTGAGACTGTGACAGGAAAATCTTGGGAGTTGGTTGACATGATGATGAGGAGAAAGGTTTATATATTGTGTGTCCAGGAGACCAGGGGGAAAGGCAGTAAGGCTTGAAGTTTACGGGCAGGGTTTAAATTATTTTACCATGGTGTAGATGGGAAGAGAAATGGAGTTGGGGTTATTTTAAAAGAAGAGTTGGCTAAGAATGTCTTGGAGGTGAAAAGAGTATCAGATCGAGTGATGCGGCTGGAATTTGAAATAGAGGGTGTTATGTGTAATGTGATTAGTGGCTATGCCCCACAGGTAGGATGTGACCTAGAGGTGAAAGAGAAATTCTGGAAGGAGCTAGACGAAGTAGTTCTGAGCATCCCAGACAGAGAGAGAGTCGTGATTGGTGCAGATTGTAATGGACATGTTGGTGAAGGACATAGGGGTGATGAAGAAGTGATGGGTAAGTACGGCATCCAGGAGAGGGAGGCACTTGGAAGGACATATGGTGGTAGACTTTGAAAAAAGGATACAAATGGCTGTAGTGAACACTTTTTTCAAGAAGAGGGAGGAACATAGGGTGACCTACAAGAGCGGAGGTAGAAGCACGCAGGTGGATTACATCTTGTGCAGACGATGTAATCTGAAGGAGGTTACCGACTATAAGGTAGTGGTAGGGGAGAGTGTGGCTCGACAGCATAGGATGGTGGTGTGTAAGATGACTCTGGTGGTGGGGAGGAAGATTAGGAAGATGAAGGCAGAGCAGAGAACCATGTGGTGGAAGCTGAGACAGGATGAGTGTTGTGCAGCTTTTCGGGAAGAAGTGAAACAGGCTCTCGATGGACAGGAGGAATATATGTACATGAATGAGAGTGGTGTTGGGGATAGAGTGAGGCTACAGGGAGAAGAGATAGCAAGGGTGGAGGACTTTAAATACTTGGGGTCAACTGTCCAGAGCAATGGTGAGTGTGGTGAGGAAGTGAAGAAACGGGTCCAAAGCAGGTTGGAACGGGTGGAGGAAGGTGTCAGGTGTGTTATGTGACAAACGTGTCTCTGCTTGGATGAAGGGCAAAGTTTATAAAACAGTAGTGAGGCCAGCCATGATGTATGGATTAGAGACAGTGGCACTGAAGAGACAACAGGAAGCAGAGCTGGAGGTGGCGGAAATGAAGATGTTGAGGTTCGCTCTTGGAGTGACCAGGTTGGATAAAATTAGAAATGAGCTCATCAGAGGGACCGCCAAGGTTCGATGTTTTGGAGACAAAGTTAGAGAGCGCAGACTTCAATGGTTTGGACACGTCCAGAGGAGAAATAGTGAGTATATTGGAAGAAGGATGATGAGGATGGAGCTGCCAGGCAAGAGAGCTCGAGGAAGACCAAAGAGAAGGTTGATGGATGTCGTGAGGGAAGACATGATGGCAGTTGGTGTTCGAGAGGAGGATGCAGGAGATAGGCTTACATGGAAAAGGATGACGCGCTGTGGCGACCCCTAAAGGGACAAGTCGAAAGGAAAAGAAGAAGACAGAACCCCAGTTCCAATGAAGTTGGGATGTTGTGTTAAACATGAATAAAAACAGAATACAATGATTTGCAAATCATGTTCAACCTATATTTAATTGAAAACACTACAAAGAGAAGATATTTCATGTTCAAACTGATAAACTTTATTGTTTTTAGCAAATAATCCTTAATTTAGAATTTTATGGCTGCAACACATTCCAAAAAAGCTGGGTGGCAAAAAAGACTGCGAAACTTGAGGAATGCTCATCAAACACCTGTTTGGAACATCCCACAGGTGAACAGGCTAACTGGGAACAAGTGGGTGACATGATTGGGTATAAAAGGAGTTTCCCTGAATTGCTCTGTCATTCACAAGCAAAGATGGAACAGTTTAAGGACAATTTTCCTCAACGTACAGTTGCAAGTAATTTAGGGATTTCATAATCTACGGTCCATAATATCATCAGAAGGTTCAGAGAATCTGGAGAAATCACTGCAAGTAAGCAGCAAGGCCGAAAACCAACATTGAATGCCCGTGACCTCAGGCGGCACTGCTTCAAAAACCGACATCAATGTGTAAAGGATATCACCACATGGGCTCAGGAACACTTCAGAAAACCAATGTCAGTAAATACTGTTCGGCGCTACATCCGTAAGTCCAACTTGATACATTTATCAACAACACCCAGAAACGCCGCCGGTTTCTCTGGGCCCCAGCTCATCTAAAATGGACTGATGCAAAGTGGAAAAGTGTTCTGTGGTCCGACGAGTCCACATTTCAAATTGTTTTTGGAAATTGTGGACATTGTGTCCTCCGGGCCAAAAAGGAAAAGAACCATCCGGACTGTTATGGACGCAAAGTTCAAAAGCCAGCATCTGTGATGGTATGTGGCTGTGTTAGTGCCAATGGCATGAGTAACTTACACATCTGTGAAGGCACCATTAATGCTGAATGGTACATACAGGTTTTGGAGAAACATACACTGCCATCCAAGCAACATATTTTTCATGGACACCCCTGCTTATTTCAGCAAGACAATGACAAACCACATTCTGCACGTGTTACAACATGTCTTCGTAGTAAAAGAGTACGGGTACTAGACTGGCGTCCCTGCAGTCCAGGCCTGTCTCCCATTGAAAATGCGTGGCGCAATATGAAGCGTGAAATACGACAACGGAGACCCCTGACTGTTCAACAGCTGAAGCTGTACATCAAGCAAGAATGGAAAAGAATTCCACCTAAAAGGCTTCAACAATTCGTGTCCTCAGTTCCCAAACGTTTATTGAATGTTGTTAAAAGAAAAGGTGATGTAACACAGTGGTAAACATGACCCTGTCCCAGCTTTTTTGGAATGTTTTTCAGCCATAAAATTCCAAGTTAATGATTATTTGCTAAAAACAATAAAGTTTATCAGTTTTAACATTAAATATCTTGTCTTTGTAGTGTATTCAATTAAATATAGGTCAAACATGATTTGCAAATCATTGTATTCTGTTTTTATTTATGTTTAACACAACGTCCCAACTTCATTGGAATTGGGGTTGTATGTAGACTGTCTCACTATTGTTCTGCTGTGGTTCTTATCCCTAATCCTCTTGCCTACTCTGTCCCTGTCTGTCCCCTAAAACTCTTTTCTGTCCGGCTGAATCTTCAGTGAACATCAGATTAATTACAAAAATAATAATAATTAAGCAGCGGGAGTATTCCAAATTCCTCTGACACACAGCAAAAGTGCTCCAGCATTAAGGCATACAGATCCACCATTCTGCAAGGCCATGCAGCTGAACAGGAGAGTTTAAAAATAAAAATAAAAATAAAAATTAGACATTCTTTCAGCTTGTAGATGCTGAAGGTGTGTTGATGGAAGCTCTGAAAACCTCGCCTCCCCGGAACTTTCAGCTGTCAATCAAATCTGTGCCTTCCCTCACAGCTCCTAACCGGGAAGGGCAGAAATCCCCCAATCTCACTCTCACGGGCTACAGAGAAGCAGCCATTTAGCCAGCATCATGCCCATAAGCCGCGCCGCCAGGACAATTTTACCTACTTTGAATTTCAGCAGGGCAACACACATCTGTGGCCGCCGAAGGGTACGCCATAAGCGGCCACAGCCATGCCACGCGCACCGGTCCCCCTGGATGAATTTTGTTCCTTCCTGATCCTCGCCCCACAATGTGCAGCCGACAACTGTGAGGCTAACAGCCGTTACGATGTTGTGCCGCACTTCCGGCAGCTTCTCTAACTGTTTTCGGGCTAGCAATGGGCTGCAGCGGTTCCCATCCATTTTGTCACTGCCTCGCAACGCAATGCGCGTGCTGCCAGATGGCAAGACACTGTCGCGCAAATAACACAAAACATATGACACTTCAGGGAAGATGTATTTTATCGAGTTGTAGGCATTGTTTGATGCCCAATTGTATGCTATACTGGTCGTAATGGGTTAAAGGTTATCATGTATGAGGAAGTGGCAATTCCGCCAAATGGCCACTGCATGGAATAACGGCTCTTGGTGTTTAAATAGCGGGGGAGGGCCTCATGCTAGAAAGTCTACGCCCCAGCTCGCTGTCGTCATTGGGCTAGTTTTAAGGCCTGTTGCTAAAATCCGGCCAACTGAGACGATGAAAAATAATGATAAGCTACATCTCAATAATTCAGAATTAAGTAGTTCTGTCTTTACACATTTTCAGCACTTAACTTCAAACATATTGAATGTATTTAGAAACAAAATACGACTACGAGTTAGTTCAACTTTAAGTCCATCCAAATTGAGCCATGAGTACCTGAAATTTATCATCATCATTTGAGTTTTACATACAGTGCCGTGAAAAAGTATTGTCCCCCTTCTCAAATTCTTATATTTTTGCACAATTTTCCTATATTGTTTAAGATTATCAAACAAATGTAAATATCAGACAAATTATAACCCAAGTGAACTTAAAATGCTGTTTTTAAAGAATTAAATGTATTAAGGGAAAAAAACTATTCAGTTACCTGGCCATTGTGTGAAAAAGTAATTACGCCCCTTGTTAAAAAAATCTTGAATTAATTGTGGTTAATCACAACCTTTGGTTAATTTTCACTAAACCCTGATTATCTTAAAACCTGTTTAATCAAGAACTCACTTAAGCCTGTTGAACAAAATCAAGCCAGACAAAAGATCTAAAAAAGATGCAACAAAATGACACGATCCAAACAAATTCAAGAACAGTCAAGAAATAAAGTAATTGACATCTGTCAGGCGGCACGGTGGACGACTGGTTAGAGCATCAACCTCACAGTTCTGTGGTGCGGGGTTCAATCCCCGTCCCTGCCTGTGTGGAGTTTGCATGTTCTCCCCGTGCCTGCGTGGGTTTTCTCCGGGCACTCCGGTTTCCTCCCACTTCCCAAAAACATACATTAATTGGAGACTCTAAATTGCCTGTAGGCATGACTGTGAGTGTGAATGGTTGTTTGTTTGTATGTGCCCTGCGATTGGCTGGCAACCAGTTCAGGGTGTACCCCGCCTCCTGCCCGATGACAGCTGGGATAGGCTCCAGCACTCCCGCGACCCTAGTGAGGAGAAGCGGCTCAGAAAATGGATGGATGGACATCTGTCAGTCTGGAAAGTGTTACAAAGCCATTCTAATGCTTTAGGATTGCAGCGAATCATAGAGCCACTAACCTCAAATGGAGAAATTATGGAACAGTGGTGAACCTTCCCAGGAGTGGCCGGCCTATGAAGATTACCCCAACAGAACAGCAATGACTCATCTAGGAGGCCACAAAGGAACTCAGGACAACTTCTTAATAACTGCAGGCCTCCCTTGCCTCAGTTAAGGTCAGTGTTCATGATACAACAATAAAGAAGAGACTGGGCAAAAATGGCTTCGTTGGCAGAATTCCAAGGCGAAAAATATACTGAAAAGAAAATCAAGGGTCGTCTTACTTTTGCAAAAAAAGAAAAAACAACAACAAAAAAACATCTGAATGATTCCCAAGACTTTTGGGAGAATATTATATGGACTGACGAGATAAAAGTTGAGATTTTTTGAACGTGTGTGTCTCGTTATATTTGGGGTAAATGTAGCACAGTATTTCAGAAAAAGAACATCCTACCAACAGTCAAACATGGTGGTGGTAGTGTGATGTGATTGATGGAGCAATACATTTTGCTCTTTAACAGAAAATCCTGAAGCCATTCAGTTGGTGACCTCAAGCTGAAGCACACTTGGGTTCAGGATAACGAACACACCAGCAAGTCAACTTCTGAATGGCTTAAAAACAATAAAAATGAAGGCTTTGGAGTGGCCTAGTCCAAGTCCAGACTTGAATCCGATTGAAATGCAGTGGAATCACCTTAAATAGGCCGTTCATGCTCGAAAACCCTCAATTTTTGCTGAATTCAAACCATTCTGCAAGGAAGAGTGGGCCAAAATATTTCCACATGTGAAAGGCTCATTGCTAGGTATAGAAAACGCTTGATTTCAGTTGTTGCTGTTGAGGATGGACCAACCAGTCTTAGGCTTAGGGGGCCATTAGTTTTTCACACAGGGCCAGGTAACTGAGTAGTTGTTTTTCTCCTATATAAATGAAATCATCATTTTAAAAACATCATTTTACAGTTCACCTGGGTTATAGTTGTCTGATATTTAGGTTTGTTTGGTAATCTGAAATATTAAAGTGGGGAAACTGTGCAAAAATATAAGAAGTTGAGATACTTTTTCACGACACTGTAGGTATTTTTGAATCTTCACAAAGAATTAACTAAAAAGAGCAGCTAATCATTAAACAGCCACGATACAAAATTGGGATGTGAACTAAAAATGTGAACTAATGCATCTTTGTCCACATTTTGGTCATGCCACGTGTTAAAAATACATGTTTTTCTCTTCTGTATTCACCTCCTCAAGTCAAGACACCATTCATCTGTATCCTCTTCCTTGTGATCTTGTGATCATCATTTCATCATTACTAGAATGATTTGCGCTGAGAGCTGTGCTGCATTCCTTTAGAAGATAATAAATATGTTCCTCCAAATATATCAAGGCTTGTGCTACTTGGCCTGCAGCCATGCATTCAGACACTGAGGAACATATGGTTTTAATTTGAGCACAACTGTGAAATATGGCTGGAGCTAGCCTTTACGGAGCCTGCAGTCAATTTTCCATCTTAAAGAAAGAAAACGCGATGTTTGGAGATGTTGATGAGATAAGGACTTCCGCTGCTCTTCCATCCTTACTCTACATTTGCCCCCTCCCTACACACACACCTTCCCCAAACCCCACTATACAAACATACACGATTCATAAAATCATAAAATGCAAAGATACGTAATGTGATTGGGGGAAGACCACCACAATTGTCTGGTCTATTTACCTGCTGGTTTAGCGTGGTTCAGCTATGGGATGTGGTCAAGTTGAGAATAATGCAGGAGCATAACTCATAAATACCACAACGCTAGCTGCACCCAGGTGTGCACAAGATGACATTGTATCCGCACAGCTAAACAAGTAGTACTTCAATGGATGAGCCAGACAAAGTGTTGTAATAATTGCTACTCATTTGGGTACTCACAGCTGCAAAAGATTAGAAGGGGTTAGAATTAAAAAATGTTAATCCCACAAGAAAGGGATTAGTGTGCCAGCAATGGTAGGAAAATGGTCCTGCTGTACATTTTGTCTCTCTGAGTTATTGTATACTCACAGTTACCAATTTACCCATGTCTATTGTAGTTTATATCAGAGCTAAACTCCTCTGTCTCATTGAGAAAGAGACAAATAAGGCGGGACAAGGTGAGTCGTTGTCTGCTACTCTTTTTCCTTCTATGTCGCTCATTGATTGGATGTGGTACTCCATTCACTTTTATAATGTTTATTAACACAGTATAACTAAAAGTGCAGACAGACAAAATAAAAGACAGCATCACATATTAAATCATTGTAAAAATAGCATTGCTTTCTAGTGATGCCTGTACTGATAAAAAATACATAGCGTACTCAAGACTAGTGAGCTTCATCTCCCAGAGGCAATCTTCGCAGTCAAGAAATATGGTGAAGCAAATGCCACGAAGAATGCTGTGAATAAAACTGAATGTGGGGACTTTGAATGTTGGGACTATGACAGGAAAACTTTACCTATGGTGTAGATGGGAAGAGACATAGAGTGGGGTTATTTTAAAGGAAGAGTTAGCTAAGAATGTCTTGGACGTGAAAAGAGTATCAGATCGAGTGATGAGGCTGAAACTTGAAATTGAGGGTGTTATGAATTATATGATTAGTGGCTATGGCCCACAACAAGGATGTAACCTCGAGGTGAAAGACAAATTCTGCAAGGAGCTAGTCAAAGTCGTTCTGAAGATCCCAGACAGAGAGAGAGAGTCGTGATTGGTGTAGATTGTAATAGACTTTGGTGAAGGAAACAGGGGTGATGAAGAAGGAATTGGTAAATTCAGAATCCAGAAAGAAACTTGGATGGACAGATGGTGGTAGACTTTGTAAAAAGGATGGAAATGGATGTGGTGAAAAAAAAATAATAATAATCCAGCACCAACCAGCATGGATTTTTTGGTGGTGTAAAATGGTTAATGCTGGTTTGTGCTGGTCAGATGCTGGTGTTACTGCTAGACCAGCATGGGATGCTCGTGGACCATCATGGAATTTTGGTGGACCAGCATGGGATGTTGCTGAAGCAGCATGGGATATATAGTGGAACAGTATGGGATGCTGGTCAAGCAGATTTACCACCACAGTTGTTCCCATGTTACTGAATGGGTGCACATTGCCATCATAGTCAGCCAATTGGGTCAGTGTAATGGTTTGAGAGTTTGATGTCTTGAGGCAATCCTTGCCATAAGAGCAAACCTCACAGGTACGACTGCTCTCCAGGGAAGGGGCATAGCACCAAATCCTGAGCCCCGATACTCTTGAAGGGTTGCCCCACCTCACCTAAAACTCACCTCCACTGCGCCCTATACACACACTGTAGTCTATCCCTTACTTGTTTTATTATGTTTTGTAACTTGTGTTTTAAGTTTGAGCTCACAATATTGTATAACAAAAGGCTGGCCCAGTGGCATGGAAATACTGGGGCGAACGGTGCAGTGGCCTCAGGCATCCACCTTGGGCATCTAAACGGGTTGGGGTTGGCATTGATGTAACCCCCGCCCACCAGCGCTGACATTGATTTTTTAAGGGGGAAAATCTTCCATCTGTGCTGTTGAACGTAACCTCTGTGAAACAATAATTTAAAAATGTTATATTGATGTAATTCACCAATCCCTCACTTCCTTCACTCCACCACAGCTAACACAACACCATCCTGTATGCTAGCTGCTTACTGATGGAGCAATGCTCCTCCATCTGTCTGGACCTTTTTACATGATGGTGGGCAGGGGCAGTTTCTGATTTGAGTGATACGGGCCGCCGCCCATGGCGGCATTCTGTGGGGGGTGGCCAATTTGCCAGAAAAATGCATCCAAACTAATAAGGAGAAGCTTCATCATGCAACAAGACAATGACCCAAAGCACACTGCCAACACAACATAAGACTTCATCGGGGGGGGGGGTGGAAGGTCTTAGACTGACCAAGTCAATTGCCGGACATTAACCCAATAGAACATGCATTTTACCTCCTGAAGAGGAAAGTGAAGGGAGAAACCCCCAGAAACAAACAAGAATGTAAAGAGGCTGCAGTAAAGGCCTGGAAAAGTATTTCAAATGAAGAATGGAACCATTTGGTGAAGTCAATGGGTCGCAGGCTTGATACAGTTATTGCAAGTAAGGGTTATGCCACCAACTATTAAATGTTATTGACTTTAAGTTAATTTAATCATGTCTGTTTCAATACTTTAGCTCACGAGGAAAGTTGGTGGGTTCTCTGTCCTGAGTTGTTTAACACATCCATCCATCTATCTATCTATCCATTTTCTGAGCCGCTTCTCCTCACTAGGGTCGCGGGCGTGCTGGAGCCTATCCCAGCTGTCATTGGGCAGGAGGCAGGGTACACCCTGAACTGGTTGCCAGCCAATCGCAGGGCACATTAGGAACAAACAACCATTCGCGCTCACAGTCATGCCTACGGGCAATTTAGAGTCTCCAATTCATGCATGTTTTTGGGATGTGGGAGGAAACCGGAGTGCCCGGAGAAAACCCACGCAGGCACGGGGAGAACATGCAAACTCCACACAGGCGGGGCCGGGGACTGAACCCAGGTCCTCAGAACTGTGAGGCTGACGCTCTAACCAGTCGACCACCGTGCCGCCTTGTTTAACACATCTAGATGTAAATACCATGAAATAAAAGTCTGGAATTCTGAACTTTTGTCTCATATTCATCTTTTGATCTGAAACCCAATGTCTTCAGTATACAAGAAAAAAAAGGAATTGACATTACTGTTCCAATAATTTTGGAGGGGACATAGATGAAAAAAATCTTCAAAACTTTACAAAAGGCCTCATCCGTGTTTGAGGCCCCACTACAACATTCCAATAACTCCCCCCCCCGCCCCTTTTCCCCCTCCGGTAAGTGGCGGAAATGCGCCAAACTCGAGTTGCCAACCGGCAATCAAACTCAAGAAGGAGAATTCAAATATGTTTCCGGTGGTAAACTGCCAGCTGCGCATCCAAGTCGACCACAGCTTTTCAAGGATTCACACGGTAAGCCACTTTATTTAAATACATGGCCGTTTTTTCGCCTATTAAAAAAATGTGTAATTAGGTTAACTGAAATCACTTGCTGTTGTGAAAAGCTAACGTTTTTTGTCATACAAAAGATTGCTACAGTCTACTGGAGTTAGTCTGCTAGCTTGTTTCCTCTGTGCTGTTAATATGGGCAGCTCTTTATTTGGGGGCGGTGGAAACGTTGTTTGGATGCATGTCTGTTTTTTTTGTTTTTTTTCCTCTTCCTGACTCTTTTACTCCGCAGCAGTTTATTATCCGGAAAATACAGTACTCCACTCGATAAACTGTATTTTCCAGACGAGAAGTCACACTTTTTCACTGATCCTGCAACTTATAGTCAGGTGTGACTTGTGATTATTATTATTACTTTTTTTTAAAATCCTCTTCATTGTGCGTTTTTTTGACTGGAGAGATTTATGCTCAGGAGTGGTCTGGAAAATACAGTACATGTATTTGTGAATTTGCGCTTGTGTGTTAATGCCGTCTATGTGTCTCAGATGACTCCATGCCCAGAAGCTTTAAAGGCTTGGCAGCAGACGACATCTTGGACAAGCCCGACAACATTTGTGTGTTGCCTATAGCTGTTTGATTTATAATTTTTCCCCCTTGATTTTTCGTTTTTAGGGTCATATCTATTTTTTATATAAATATAAAAAAAATTTTTTGGGTTTTTTTTTCCTTTTTTCCCCCACCTCAGCGCCTTCTGTAGCAGTGTAGCTTGCTGATGCACACTCTGGCAGAGGAGTCCCGTAGCAATGTCCACTGGACAGAATCCCTGTTTTACTCATTTCTTGGGGTCCCCTCCTTGAGCCGTCACCTTGTCGTGGTGGAGGGGTTTGTGTGTCTCAGTGATCCTAGGAGCTAAGTTGTCTGGGGCTTTATGCCCCTGGCAGGGTCACCCATGACAAACAGGTCCTAGGTGAGGGACCAGACAAAGCACGGCTCAAAGACCCCTAATGATGAAGACAAACAATGGACTTCGTTTTCCCTTGCCTGGACGCGGGTCACCGAGCCCCCCCACTGGAGCCAGGCCTGGTAGTGGGGCTCGAAGGTGAGCGCCTGGTGGCTGGGCCTGCACCCATGGGGCCCGGGCGGGCACAGCCCGAAAGGGTAACGTGGGTCCCCCTTCCCATGGGCTCACCACCTGTGGGAGGGGCCATAGGGGTCGGGTGCAGTGTGAGCTGGGCGGTGGCCGAAGGCGGGGACCTCGGCGATCCGATCCCCGGCTACAGAAGCTGGCTCTAGGGAAGTGGAATGTCACCTCTCTGGCAGGGAAGGAGCCCGAGCTGGTGTGTGAGGTCGAGAAGTTCCGACTAGATATAGTCGGACTCGCCTCCACGGACAGCTTGGGCTCTGGTACCAGTCCTCTCGAGAGGGGTTGGACTCTCTTCCACTCTGGAGTTGCCCACGGTGAGAGGCGTCGAGCAGGTGTGGGTATACTTATTGCCCCCCGGCTCGGCGCCTGTACGTTGGGGTTCACCCCGGTGGACGAGAGGGTAGCCTCCCTCCACCTTCGGGTGGCTGTTGTTTGTGCCTAGGTGGCTGTTGTTTGGTGCCTATGCACCAAACAACAGTTCAGAGTACCCTACCTTTTTGGAGTCCTTGGAGGGGGTGCTGGAGAGCGCTCCCGCTGGGGACTCCATTGTTCTGTTGGGGGACTTCAATGCTCACGTGGGCAATGACAGTGAGACCTGGAAGGGCGTGATTGGGAGGAACGGCCCCCCCGATCATAACCCGAGCGGAGTTCTGTTATTGGACTTCTGTGCTCGTCACGGATTGTCCATAACGAACACCATGTTCAAGCATAAGGGTGTCCACACGAGCACTTGGCACCAGGACACCCTAGGTCGCAGTTCGATGATCGACTTTGTGGTCGTGTCATCGGACTTGCGGCCGCATGTCTTGGACACTCGGGTGAAGAGAGGGGCGGAGCTGTCAACTGATCACCACCTGGTGGTGAGTTGGTTCCGATGTTGGGGGAAGATGCCGGTCCGACGTGGCAGGCCCAAACGTATTGTGAGGGTCTGCTGGGAACGTCTGGCAGAATCCCCTGTCAGAAGGAGTTTCAACTCCCACCTCCGACAGAACTTTGCTCATGTTCTGGGAGAGGCGGGGGACATCGATTCCGAATGGACCATGTTCCACGCCTCCATTGCTGAGGCGGCCGACCGGAGCTGTGGCCGTAAGGTGGTCGGTGCCTGTCGTGGCGGCAATCCCCGAACCCGTTGGTGGACACCAACGGTGAGGGATGCCGTCAACCTGAAGAAGGAGTCCTATTGGGCCTTTTTGGCCTGTGGGATTCCTGAAGCAGCTGATGGGTATCGGCTGGCCAAGCGGAATGCAGCTCTGGTGGTCCCTGAAGCAAAAACTCGGGTATGGGAGGAGTTCGGTGAGGCCATGGAGAAAGACTTCCGGACGGCTTCGAGGAAATTCTGGTCCACCATCCGACATCTCAGGAGAGGAAAGCAGTGCACTACCAACACTGTGTATAGTGGGGATGGGGCGCTGCTGACCTCGACTTGGGACGTTGTGAGTCGGTGGGGAGAATACTTCGAAGACCTCCTCAATTCCACCGACACGCCTTCCCATGAGGAAGCAGAGTGTGGGTTCTCTGAGGCGGGCTCTCCTATCTCTGGGTTTGAGGTCACCGAGGTAGTTAAAAAGCTCCTCTGTGGCAGGGCCCCGGGGGTGGATGAGATTCACCCGGAGTTCCTAAAGGTTCTGGATGTTGTGGGGCTGTCCTGGTTGACACGCCTCTGCAACATCGCGTGGACATCGGGGACAGTGCCTCTGGATTGGCAGACTGGGGTGGTGGTCCCCCTTTTTAAGAAGGGGGACCGGAGGGTGTGTTCCAACTACAGGGGGATCACACTGCTCAGCCTCCCTGGTAAGGTCTATTCAGGGATGCTGGAGAGGAGGGTCCGTCGTGAAGTCGAATCTCAGATTCAGAAGGAGCAGTGTGGTTTTCGTCCTGGCCGTGGAACAGTGGACCAGCTCTACACCCTCGGCAGTGTCCTCGAGGGTGCATGGGAGTTCGCCCAACCAGTCTACATGTGTTTTGTGGACTTGGAGAAGGCGTTCGACCGTGTCCCTCGGGGAGACCTGTGGAGGGTGCTTCGGGATTATGGGGTACCTAACCCCCTGATACGGGCTGTTCGGTCCCTGTACGACCAGAGTCAGAGTTTGGTCCGCATATCCGGCAGTAAGTCGGACTCGTTCCCGGTGAGGGTTGGACTCCGCCAAGGCTGCCCTTTGTCGCCGATTATGTTCATAACTTTTATGGACAGAATTTCTAGGCGCAGCCAAGGTGTAGAGGGGGTCCGGTTTGGTGGCCTCAGTATTGCATCTCTGCTTTTTGCTGATGATGTGGTTCTGTTGGCTTCATCAAGCCGTGAGCTCACTCACGGCTTGATGCCGTGAGTGAGATCACTGGAGCAGTTCGCAGCCGAGTGTGAAGCGGCTGGGATGAGAATCAGCACCTCCAAATCTGAGACCATGGTCCTCAGTCGGAAAAGGGTGGCATGCCCTCTCCAGGTCGGGGATGAGATCCTGCCCCAAGTGGAGGAGTTCAAGTATCTTGGGGTCTTGTTCACGAGTGAGGGAAGAATGGAATGGGAGATCGACAGGCGGATCGGTGCAGCGTCTGCAGTGATGCGGACTTTGTATCGGTCCGTTGTGGTAAAGAAGGAGCTAAACCGAAAGGCGAAGCTCTCAATTTACCGGTCGATCTTCGTTCCTACCCTCACCTATGGTCATGAGCTGTGGGTCGTGACCGAAAGAACAAGATCCCGGATACAAGCGGCCGAAATGAGTTTCCTCCGCAGGGTGTCTGGGCTCTCCCTTAGAGATAGGGTGAGAAGCTCGGTCATCCAGGAGGATCTCAGAGTAGAGCCGCTGCTCCTCCGCATTGAGAGGAGCCAGATGAGGTGGCTGGGGCATCTGATTCCTCCCTGGTGAGGTGTTCCGGGCACGTCCCACCGGGAGGAGACCCCGGGGACGACCCAGGACACGCTGGAGAGACTACGTCCTTCGGCTGGCCTGGGAACGCCTCGGGATCCCCCTGGAAGAGCTGGATGAAGTGGCTGGGGAGAGGGAAGTGTGGATGGATGGATGGATATTTCTTGGTTTGGTACTCAATCACAAAAAATAATCAAATTAATTAAAGGCTTTCTAATTAATTAATATCAATTAATCACATTTCACTGCGCCTGCATGTTCGTTTACAACCGTTAGTGCAAGCACTAGCTTGCTAGGCTCCATAACGTTTTGTTGCCTGCTTGCGAGCCGTATCGTATTAAAAGTATGTGAACATACCTCAAGCAAGCCTTAAACGAACTTCCTCTCCCGAGCACCAGTGACAACCAACACACGTTTCCCCCCATTTTGTTCTTACAAACATACAGCGTGATCCATTATTGTTGCCGTCGCCATGGTAACGAGTGTATCTGGTCGACAAGACAAGATGAAGCCCAGTGATCGTAAAAAACAGGATGCGGTGGTGTCCAAATGCAAGATTTTATTGCATTCCATTTTTGTAGCCAAGCTCTGACATGTTCATCAGTGTAATCGGTGTACCGGGAAATTGTGACAAAGGTTCAACGTTGTTTGGAACACAAAATGCAATTAAAATTTTATTTTTGTAACAAACCTTTTTTATTATTATTAATTGTGATCAATTGGTTGAAGTCCCACCCCTAGTTATTTCTCTTTATCGGCTTATCGATTAATTATCAGTGAAATAATTATTGACAATAACATTTAAAATGGGGCGGCACGGTGGGCGACTGGTTAGAGAGTCTGCCTCACAGTTCTTAGGACCAGGGCTCAATCCCCCGCCCCGCCTGTGTGGAGTTTGCATGTTCTCCACGTGCCTGCGTGGGTTTTCTCCGGGCACTCCAGTTTCCTCCCACATCCCAAAAAAAACATGCATGGTAGGTTAATTGACGATTTTAAATTGCCCGTTGGTGTGAATGTTAGTGCGAATGGTTGTTTGTTTGTATGTGCAGCATGTTACAATGGAATTGTAAGTTAACTGTTTAAGAAGTTAATGACAAGAGGGAAGAAGCTGCTAGTTTTAATTTGCATAGTTCAACAGCGCCTACCTGAGGGAAGGAGCTGGAAGAGGTAGTGACCAGGATGTGGAGGGTCCAAAAGGATTTTGCATGCTCTTGTCTTAGTTCTGGCAGCGTGCAAGTCCTCAAGGGTTGGTAGGGTGGTACCGATAATATTTTAAGCAGTTTTAATTGACCATTGCAGTTGGAGTTTGTCCTTTTTTGTGGCAGCACCAAACCAGACTGTGATCGATGAACACAGGACTGATTCGATGACTGATTTGTAGAACTGTCAAGCTGACTCAGAAATCAAGCTTTCCATTTACAACCTTCACAAACTTGTCTGTCCAACAAATTTCTCTCATTGTTGTCCAAAGATTTTCTGAATAGCACAACAAAGACGATCAACTTTTGAGTAGATTTTTTTTAGTTAAGTCAGGAACCAGTGGGAAACCCCATAACATTACTGAAGTGTGCATGCACACACGGTCTGAACCAGTTTGAACTCAACCGAAGGCACCTTCTACTGAACCTCAGCCATGTGATAGTCGTCCGTCGACAATTTCTGTACTGAAACCCCCCCAAGAAAACTTGACCAAACTGTGAACTGAATTGTCAAGGTTTTTTTGTTTTTTTTCCCCACAGTGTTTGATGAGGCCAATGACTGTCATGTCATCTGCAAAATTTGGCAGCTGGGTGCGTTGAGGTGCAGTTGTTCATGTAGAGAGAGAAAAGCAGCGGAGAGAGGAAACATCCTTGGGGCGCCCCGGTGCTGGTGGCCCGTGTAGATGAGGTGGTGTACCCCAGCCTCACCTGCTGTGTCCTGCCCATCAGGAAGCTGTAAATCCACTGGCAGATGGCAGGTGTGACGATGAGCTGGAAAAACTTGGAGGAGAGGAGAAGTACAATGATGGAGAAGTACAAAGAAGGTCAGAAGGAGCTACATTGTGTCTTGCAGATCTAGAGAAAGCCTATGACAGTGTACTTAGAGAGGAACTGTGGTACTGCATGCGGACGTCAGGAGTGGCAGAGAAGTATGTTATAATAGTACAGGACATGTACAGTATGAGGGCAGCAGAACAGCCATAGATGGACGCAACGTCAATGCCCTACATTCAACATGGCCGCCACGTAGGCATGGTAGGTACTACTTTTGGAATTGGATCTAGTCATATTGTATATCTGTGACCTGGAAATACAGTACGTCAGTCCCATTTTCTGTCTGCATTGCGGCACAGTGTCAGTAAACAACAACGGTCCATTTGGAACTAACAGACTTTGTCAATGGCAGTTTAAGTGAGAAATGTAAACGATTTTTGGACGCATTGTTCAGTCCTGAAGGTCCATTTTATCCGATATCCGTTATATCGGTTTCCGTTTAATTGAGCTTCCACAGTATGTATCTGTCGAATCGTTTCCAGCAGCAACTAGCTTATATATTGGATTGGGTGGAAACAAACTATAAAGAATCAGAATCAGTTCAGAATCAGAATCAGAATCATCTTTATTTGCCGATTATGTCCAAAAAAAACACACAAGGAATTTGTCTCCGGTAGTTGGAGCCGCTCTAGTACGACAACAGACAGTCAATTTACAGAGAACACTTTTGAGACAAAAAAAAAGTCACTGAGCAATAAAGGGTTGCTGGTAATGCCGGTAAATTTTGTATTTTTTATTTTTTTGACAATTGGGCAGAAGATGCAGAGTCCTCTAGTACTTAGAGCAGTTCAATTGACTAATATTAATATTAGTCAAGAACTAATATAGATTTTGATTCTGACACCAGGATTCTTCTTTTCCTTTCAGCTTGTCACATTTGGGTTCGCCACAGCGTGTCATCCTTTTCCGTGTAAGCCTAACTCCTGCATCCTCCTATCGTACACCAACTGCCATCATGTCTTCCCTCACTACGTCTATAAACCTTCTCTTTGGTCTTCTTTTAGCTCTCTTGCCTGGCAGCTCCATCTTCATAATCCTTCTACCAATATACTCACTCTCTCTCTCCTCTGGACGTGTCCAAACCATTAAAGTCTGCTCTCTCTCTAACTTTGTCTCCAACACATCTAACCTTGGCTGTCCCTCTGATGAGCTCATTTCTAATTTTATCCAACCTGGTCACTGCTAGAGAGAACCTCAACATCTTTATTTCTGCCACCTACAGCTCTGCTTTCTGTTGTCTCTTCAGTGCCACTGTCTCTAATCCGTACATCATGGCTGGCCTCACCACTGTCTTATAAACTTTGCTCTTCATCCTTGCAGAGACTCTTCTGTCACATAACACACCTGACACCTTCCTCCACCCGTTCCAACCTGCTTGGACTCGTTTCTTCACTTCCTTACCACACTCACCATTGCTCTGGACTGTTGACCCCAAGTATTTAAAGTCCTCCACCCTCGCTATGTCTTCTCCCTGTAGCCTCACTCTTCCCCCTCCACCCCTCTCATTTATGCACATATTCCCTTACTTCGGTTAATCTTCATTCCTCTCCTTTCCAGTGCATGCCTCCACCTTTCTAACTGTTCCTCCAACTGCTCCCTGCTTTCACTGCAGATCACAATGTCATCTGTGAACAACATGGTCCACAAGGACTCGTCCAACTTCATCCGTCAGCCTATCCATCACCACTGCAAACAGAAGGGGATCAGTGCTGATCACTGATGCAGTCTGTCACACCTACAGCACCTGTTCTGCTGCCCTCATACGTCGTGTACTATTCTAACACAGTTCTCTGCTTTTCCAACTCCAGACTTTCACAGTACAGCAGTTCCACTCTTGGTACTCTGTCATAGGCTTTCTCTAGATCTACAAAGACTCAATGCAGCTCCTTCTGACCTTCTCTGTACTTCTCCATCAACACCCTCAAGGCAAACAATTAATATGTGGTGCTCTTTCTTTCTCATACTGTTGCTCACAAATACCCACATCTGTCCTGAATTTAGCCTCCACTACTCTTTCCGATAACTTCATTGTGTGGCTCATCAACTTTATTCCTCTGTAGTTCCCATAGCTCTGCACATCACCCTTGTTCTTAAAAATGGGCACCAGCACACACACTTTTCCTCCATTCCTCAGGCATCTTTTCACCCGCTAGAATTCTGTTGTTCAAGCTGGTCAAAAGCTCCACAGCCACCTCTCCTCGAGGCTTCCATACCTCCACAGCAATGTCACCAGGACCAACTGCCTTTCCATTTTTCATCCTCTTTAGGGCCTTTTTAACTTCCCTCTTACTAATCATTGCTACTTTCTGCTCCATCACACTTGCCCCTTCTACTCTTCTTTCTGTCTGATTTTCCTCACTCCCGAGCTTTTCCTGCCATAGTCCCAACATTCAAAGTCCCCACATTCAGTTCTAGGCTATATGCTTTCCTCTTCTCTTTCTGCCAAAGAACCCGCTTTCGCCTTAAAATATTTTATGAAAATTTAGCAACCATGTTTGGTAATTTAAGTGACAAAAAGTGAGAATAATCAGTTTCGATTTTGACATAGACATAGAACCCAAATGCTCATTAAATAACAGATTTTATTAATATTATGTATAGCAACTGTCTTTTCCCTGTAATTATAAAAAAGAATTCGACGAGCAGCTGCTACAGCCACACTCATGTAATAATTTTCACAAATAAAATTGAATATAAAATCATAGGCGGTTTCCTCATCAACAATATCATGTAAGTGATCATCTTCCCATTTGTGCAATCTTTCAAAATTATTTTGAGGAAAAATAAAAAAAGACTCACAAGAAATTATAATACAGAACACAAAAGCCATTACTGCCCTCAAGATGGTGATGATTTTTGGCCAATTCATCCACACAAACAGTCTTCAAATCTTGAAGGTTCTGTGGGCATCTTTTATGGACTTGGAGTTTGAGCTCTTTCCATAGATTTTCGATTGGATTCACGTCAGGTGATTGGTTGGGCCATTCTAGCAGCTTTTTCTTTTTTCTTTGAAAGCAATTGAGCGTTTCATTGGCAGTAGGTTTTGGCTCATTATTCTGCTGAAATGTCGACCCTCGTTTCATTTTCATCATCCTAGTAGATGGCAGCAAATTTTTGTCAAGACTGTCTCGGCACAGTTGCCCATTCATCCTTCCTTCAATAATGTGAAGTCTACCAGGACCATTTGCTGAAAAGCAACCCCACACCATCATGTTCCCACCTCTGAACTTTACTGTTGGTATGGTGTTTTTAGGGTGACGTGCAGTGCCAATTCATCTCCAAACATGCATTATGGTGTGCATTATGGCATCCAAACAGTTCAATTTTGCTCTTATCCGACCAGACTATATTGTCCCGGTATTAACTGTGGGTATGTAAAGTATTCAGACCCCCTTAAATTTTTCACTCATTTTTATATTGCAGCCATTTGTGAAAATAATTTAAGTTCATTTTTCCCTCATTAATGTACACACAGCACCCCATATTGACAGAAAAAAAACACAATTGTTGAAATTTTTGCAGATTTATGAAAAATGAAAAAATGAAATATCACATAGCCATAAGTATTCAGACCCTTTGCTCAGTATTTAGTAGAAGCACCCTTTTGAGCTAATACACCACACATTCACAGAGTTGTTCTGAAGCCACCCCTTTGTTATTTTAGCTGTGTGCTTAGGGTCATTGTCTTGTTGGAAGGTGAACTTTCGGCCCAGTCTGAGGTCCTGAGCACTCTGGAGAAGGTTTTCATCCAGGGTATCCCTGTACTTGGCTGCATTCATATTTCCTTCGGTTGCAACCAGTCGTCCTGTCCCTGCAGCTGAAAAACACCCCCACAGCATGATGCTGCCACTACCATGCTTCACTGTTGGGACTCTATTGGAGAGGTGATGAGCAGTGCCTGGTTTTCTCCATACATACCACTTAGAATTAAGGCCAAAAAGTTCTATCTTGGTCTCATCAGACCAGAGATTATTATTTCTCACCATGTTGGAGTCCTTCAGGCGTTTTTTTTTTAAAGCAAACCCCATGCAGGCTTTCATGTGTCTTGCACTGAGGAGAGGCTTCCGTCGGGGCACTCTGCCAAAAAGCCCCGACTGGTGGAAGGCTCCAGTGATGGTAGACTTTCAAGAACTTTCTCCAATCTCCCAACAGCATCTCTGGAGCTCAGCCACAGTGATCTTTGGGTTCTTCTTTACCTCTCTCATCAAGGCTCTTCTCCCCCGATTGCTCAGTTTGGCCAGACGGCCAGCTCTCGGAAGGGTTCTGGTCGTCTCAAACGTCTTCCATTTAAGGATTATGGAAGCCACTGTGCTCTTGGGAACCTTGAGTGCAGCAGAATCTTTTTTGTAACCTTGGCCAGATCTGTGCCTTGCCACAATTCTGTCTCTGAGCTCTTCAGGCAGTTCCTTTTGACCTCATGATTCTCATTTGCTCTAAAACAACTGTGAGCTGTAAGGTCTTATACAGACAGGTGTGTGGCTTTCCTAATTAAGTCCAATCAGTATATATATATATATATATATATATATATATATATATATATATATATATCATGAAAATCAAACACGGCTGGACTCCAATGAAGGTGTAGAACCATCTCAAGGATGATAAGAAGAAATGGACAGCACCCGAGTTAAATATATGAGTGTCACACCAAAGGGTCTGAATACTTATGGCTTTGTGATATTTCAGGTTTTCGTTTTTAATAAATCTGCAAAATTTCAACAATTAAGTTTATTTCTGTCAATGTGGCTGCTGTATACATTAATAAGGAAGAAAAAATAACTTAAATGATTTTTGCAAATGGCTGCAATATAACAAAGAGTGAAAAATTTAAGGGGGTCTGAATACTTCCCATACCCACTGTAACTGACTTGTCCAAATGTTCAGGGCCTATACCCATGGGTCCCGGCCGGGCACAGCCCGAAAGGGTCACATGGGTCCCCCTTCCCATTGGCTCACCACCTGTGGGAGGGGGAAAAGGGGTTGGGTGCATTGTGAGCTGGGCGTGACCGAAGGCAGGGACCTTGGCGATCCGATCCTCGGCTACAGAAGTTGGCTCTAGAGACGTGGAATGTCACCTTTCTGGCATGGAAGGAGCCTGAGCTGGTGTGTGAGGTCGAGAAGTTCCTTCCACACACTGTTTGGGCCCTGGTAACATTCCTCTTGAGAGGGGTTGAACTGTTCTTCCACTGAAGAGTTGCCCACAGTGAGAGGCGCCGAGCAGGTGTACTTATACACATTGCACCTCGGTTTGGTGCCTGCACATTGGGGTTCACGCCGGTGGATGAGAGGGTATCCTCCCTCCGCCTTCGGGTGGGGGGACGGGTCCTAACTGTTGTTTGTGCCAACGCACCAAACGTCAGTTCAGAGTACCCACCCTTTTTGGAGTCCTTGGAGGAGGTGCTGGAGAGGGATCCCACTGGGGACTCCATTGTTCTGCTGGGGGACTTCAATGCTCACGTGGGCAATGACAGTGAGACCTGAAGGAGCGAGATTGGGTGGAACAGCCCCCCTCGATCAGAACCCGAGTGGTGTCTGTTATTGGACTTCTGTGCTCATCACGGATTATTCATAATGAACAGCATGTTCAACAATAAAGGTGTCCACACGTGCACTTGGCACCAGGACGCCCGAGGTCGCAGTTTGATGATCAAATTTGTGGTTATCTCATCGGACCTTCGGCTGTATGTCTTGGACACTCGGGTGAAGAGAGGGGTGGAGCTGTCAACTGATCACTACCTGGTGGTGAGTTGGGTCTGATGGTGGGGAGAAGATGCCGCTCCGATCTGGCAGGCCCAAACGTATTGTGAGGGTCTGGTGGGAATGTCTGGCAGAATCCCCTTTCATAAGGAGTTTCAACTCCCACCTCCGGCAGAACTTCACCCACGTCGCGGGGGAGGCAGGGGACATTGAGTCAGAGTGGACGATGTTCCACGCCTTAATTGCAGAGGCAGTCGACCGGAGCTGTAGCCATAAGGTGGTCAGTGCCTGTTGTGGCAGCAATGCCCGAACACGTTGGTGGACACCAGCAGTAAGGGATGCCTTCAAGCTGAAGGAGTCCTATCAGGCCTTTTTGGCCTGTGGGACTCCTGAGGATTCTGATGGGTACCTGCTGGTCAAGCGGAATGCAGCTTTGGTGGTCGCTGAGGCAAAAACTCGGGCATGGGAGGAGTTCGGTGAGGCCATGGAGAACGACTTGTGGACGGCTTCGAGGAAATTCGGGAAATCGAATCTCAGATTCAGTAGGAGCAGTGTGGTTTTTGTCCTGGCCGTGGAACAGTGGACCAGCTCTACACCCTCAGCAGGATCCTCGAAGGTGCATGGGAGTTCGTCCAACCAGTCTACATGTGTTTTGTGGACTTGGAGAAGGCGTTCGACCGTATCCCTCGGGGAGTTTTGCGGTCTTGTTCACGAGTGAAGAAAGAATGGAACGGAAGCTCAACAGGCACATGGGTGCAACGTCTGGAGTGATGTGGACTTTGTATATGTCCATTGTGGTGAGGAAGGAGTTAAGCAGAAAGGCAAAGCTCTCTATTTACCTGTCGATTTACCTTCCTGCACTCACCTATGGACACGAGCTGTGGGCCGTGACCAAAATAACAAGATCCCGGATACAAGCGGCCGATATGAGTTTCCTCCGCAGGGTGTATGGGTCCTCCCTTACAGATAGGGTAAGAAGCTCGGTCATCCTTGTGGGGCTCAGAGTAGAGCCGTTGCATCTTTATTCAATTGAAAGGAGCCAGATGAGGTGGCTTGGGCATCTGTTTAGGATGCCTCCTGGACGCCTCCCTGGTGAGGTGTTCCGGGCACATCCCATCGGGAAAAGACCCCGGGGACAACCCAGGACACACTGGAGAGACTACGTCTTGCCTGGGAACGCCTCGGGATCTATAAATATATATATATATATATAAATATATAAAATTCTATGGCTGCAGCACGTTCCAAAAAAGCTGGGACAGGGTCATGTTTACCACTGTGCTACGTCACCTTTTCTTTTAACAACAGTCAATAAAGTTTGGGAACTGAGGACACTAATTGTTGAAGCTTTGTAGGTGGAATTCTTTCCCATTCTTGCTTGATGTACAGCTTCAGCTGTTCAACAGTCCGGGGTCTCCGTTGTTGTATTTTATGCTTCATAATGCGCCACGCATTTTCAATGGGAGACAGGTCTGGACTGCAGGCCAGTTCTGGGGGACACGACACCACCTCAGGTCTCCAACAAAAGAGGTACCATCCAAATCTGATGTGGCATTTCAAAATAAAAGACTCTTTAAATTGGTATATTTCACTGTCATGATCACGGATTTCAAAAATTCATTTAAACAAATCTGTGAGTTATCACAACACCAGTCCAGTTCTGGGGGACACTACACCTACCCAGGTCTCCAACAATAGAGGTCCCATCCAAATCTGATGTGGCATTTCAAAATAAAAGACTCTTTAAATTGGTATATTTCACTGTCATGATCACGGATTTCAAAAATTCATTGAAACAAATCTGTGAGTTATCACAATACCAGTCCAGTTCTGGGGGACACTACACCACCCCAGGTATCCAACAAAAGTGGTCCCACCCAAGTTTGATGTCCAACCATCCATCCATCCATTTTCTACTGCTTATCCGAGGTCAGGTCACTGGGGCAGTAGCTTTAGCAGGGACGCCCAGACTTCCCTCTCCCCAGGCACTTCATCCAGCTCTGAGCTTCTCACCCTATCTCTAAGAGAGAGCCTGGACACCCTGCAGAGGAAACTCATTTGGCTGCTTGTCCTGGATCTTGTTCTTTCAGTCACGACCCACAGCTCGTGACCATAGGTGAGGGTAGGAACGTATCGACCGCTAAATCGAGAGCTTCGCTTTTTGGCTTAGTTCCTTCTTTACCACAACGGATCGATACAAAGTCTGCATCACAGCACACGCTGCACTGATCCGCCTGTCAATCTCCCGTTCCATTCTTCCCTCACTCGTGAACAAGACCCCAAGGTACTTGAACTCCTCCACCTGGGGAAGGATCTCATCCCCGACCTGGAGAGGGCATCCCACCCTTTTCCGACTGAGGACCATGATCTCAGATTTGGAGGTGCTGGTTCTTTTCCCAGCCGCTTCACAGTCGGCTGTGAACTGCTCCAGTGAGAGTTGGAGGTCACGGCTTGATGAAGCCAACAGATCCACATCATCAGCAAAAAGCAGAGATGCAATACTGAGGCCACCAAACCGGACCCCCTCTACGCCTCGGCTGCGCCTAGAAATTCTGTCCATAAAAATTATGAACAGAATCGGTGAGAAAGGGCAGCCTTGGCGGAGTCCAATCCTCACCGGAAATGAGTCCGACTTACTGCCGGATATGCGGACCAAACTCTGACTCCGGTCGTACAGGGACCGAACAGTCCGTATCAGGGGGTTCGGTACCCCATACTCCCAAAGCACCCCCCACAGGACCCCCCGAGGGACACGGTCGACCGCCTTCTCCAAGTCCACAAAGCATATGTAGACTGGTTGGGCGAACTCCCATGAACCCTCGAGGACCCTGCCCAGGGTTGGTCCACTGTTCCACGGCCAGGACGAAAAATAACACTTAAATCAAGACAGGTTGTTCGTGAAATGCTAGTCTGCTCCCTCTAAACCAGGGGTTCTTAACCTTGTCGAAGGGACGGAACCCCGCAAGTTTCATACGGAGTGCACGGAATCCTTGAAAATCCATTCATCCATCCATTTTCTGAGCCGCTTATCCTCACTCGGGTCGCGGGCGCGCTGGAGCCTATCCCAGCTGTCATCGGGCAGGAGGCGGGGTACACCCTGAACTGGTTGCCAGCCAATCGCAGGGCACATACAAACAGACAACCATTCGCACTCACAGTCACACCTACGGGTAATTTAGAGTCTCCAATTTATGCATGTTTTTTGGGATGTGGGAGGAAACCGGAGTGCCCGGAGAAAACCCATGCAGGCACGGGGAGAACATGCAAACTCCACACAGTCGGGGTCGGGGATTGAACCCGGGTCCTCAGAACTGTGAGGCTGACGCTCTAACCAGTCGGCCACCGTGCTGCCCCAAACATTCATGGAGGTGAAATTAGCAGACGTCGTGGCAATCCTATGTAACCAAAGAAGTTCGTCATGGTTGTCACGTCTTGTAAGGTACAAAATTGTGTCAACTGTCAAAGTGGGAGCATCAATGCCCAATTTAATCACAATAACCATGGCAATTACTGCCAAACCACCAAGGAGACCCCGGAAGATGACATCAGCTTCTTTTCTTTTGCTGATTTACGCAATTGCGCGCATGTCTGTATGTGTGGTGTGCGCGTCAGTTCACACAGATTGGTCGTTGCTCGGCTTTTATGACCTATCTTCTGCTCCTCTATGACCTATCAATGTCCAATCAGTTACTCGCACTGATTGTAGCTCAAAGTGTATGCTAAAAGTGAATCCTCTTTCTTAGAGGTGGTTACTTAGCCTCATTAGGCCGAGCGTCGTAGAATGTAAGGGAAATGGAGGAGTCGGGACCGTAGGAGGCGCTGGGACCTTCTTGCAGTGTGACGCATGAACCCACGTAGCTCTTTCAGCCACCTTCACTGCAGTGTTGGTTACGAGGAGGACTTGGAAAGGCCCCAACCAGCGCTGATGTCTCCACGTTTTCCGCTGTTTTTAATCAGCACAAAGTCACCAGGTTTGATGTCATGAAGTGGTCCGTCGGCCGCCCTTGGCAGTGGTGAATGAACATGTTTCCTGACATCAGAGAGCAGGTTTGTCTAAGACGTGCAATAGCTGGTCATCTTGTCCTTGCAACGGTGTGTGTCCATTGGCAAGCCTGGAGGATGCAGTCCAACATTCGGAGGGCCTGCAAGGACCATCTCAAAAGGGGACAATTTGTGCCTTGTACGCACGCGCATCCTCATAAACATCAACACGATTAGTAGACACTTAATCCAATTTAATTTTGTGTCTTCACAACATTTACTTAATTTAGCTTTTAGAATCCCATTTTCTTTTTCTATTGCACTGCAGACTGGGGATTGTAACTATAATATGTTTTGAGGTCAAATTGTAGCCCGTCCGAAAGCTGTGTCATAACTTTGTTTACAAAGTGCGTGCCATTGTCAGAATAATCTGGGAATAATCTCAGTCAATAATGCTTTTGCCACCGTAGATCCAGATACATGTTTTGCTGGAAATACTTCAATCCCTTTTGAAAACATGTCTACAGTATTAGACAGTATTTCTTGCCTTCACAGGGTGTTAATTCTATGAAGTCCATCATTACATGTTGGAATGGTCGTGTAGGTGGTGGGTGCGCTGCCTGTTGGGTGAGTGGACGTGGTCTACCAGAATTGAAAAGAGCACATGTGAGGCAGGATTGACAAACATTGGCTGCAATAGTGGAAAACCCTTTCGTGAACCATTGATTTTTGCACTGCAGGAACCATCCCCCCTTTTGAAACATGGTCTAATCTGTGTGTCATTTTAGCTTAACAAAAGAATAGACGCCGAGTGAGACAAGGTTTACCATCAGGGACAATTCATACGCCGTCATCAAAAGTTGCCCCGCACTCTCGCCACAAAGTGCGCTCAGCGGAAGTAGACAGTGAGTGAAGCTCAGCGAGAGTAAGGGAGGGGGGTGAGTGAGAAGTGGAAAGGGGTAGAGGAGAGGGAAAAGGAGAGGTGGAATGATGGAGGAGGTAGGAGCGATGCAGCTTGGCGGTGGCATCTGCACGTGCATTCCCTTGAGAGACAGGGTCAGACATGTTGGTGTGTGGCGTACATTTGCAGACCGCAATGGCAGAAGGTAGAAGAATGGCATCAAGAAGAGCTAAAACCTTGTTGTGGTGAAGAATAGAGTTGTCATCAGATTTCAAAAATTTGCGGTGGCGCCAAAGTCATGGACAAGCATAACGGGTGTCTGTGTAGATTGAACAGATTTTCCTTCTGCTAAACGACAAGCCTCTGTGAGCGTTGCTCCTGCAAGATAGAATTTACACAGTCGGGAACATACAAAGTGAGTGGGGCGTACCACACATAGTGACGTGTAGCAAGTACAGCCTGTTCACAGGCTGCCACCGCGTGGAGCCATGCAGGAAGGCCCCGAACCACCGGATCAAGTTGACGAGAGAAAATACCCCACTGGGCGGAGACGGTCGCCATGGCGCTGAAGTAACACAGATGTCATGTTGCCATGGCATTCTTCTACAAACTGAACAAAGGGCTTGGTTGAATCTGGAAGCCCATGAGTGGGGGATGACTGCAAAGCACACTTCAGATGTTCAAAGGCAGTGGTAGCCTCAGGCGTCCAGTTAACGTGTGATGAGGAAGTGAGTGACTTGTCCAGGGTGAAAGAGCGCACAGCAGAGTGAGTCAGTGAGTCACATTGTGTTCATCACTATAGTGAAGTTACATTCGCAGCATAGATGATAAATGGAGATGCTGGGGTTTGGACCCAGGACCTCATACATGCAAAGCACGTGCTCTACCAATGAGCTACATCCCCATACAGCTGAGTCATAATCAGAATAATTCGGGATGAAATGTCTACAATGAGAGCAATAAATGTCCACATTCCTAAAAAAGTCAATACCTGTTTCTTTGTGAGTAGTTTGGGTGTGTCAACAATAGCCTGCACTCGGGCTGGAGAAAGTGTTTTTTTCCCTGAGGAGTGAGGATGTGTCCCAAAAACTTAACCCTTTGAGACACAAACTGCAATTTTGACAAATATGCTTTGTTACCATCCAATGCAAGGTGTTTTAATAAAGCTATTGTATTAGTCTCACATTGTTCTTTGGTGGGTGCGCCAATCAACAAGTCATCGACATACTGTAATATAGCTGTGCTGTGTGAGTGTCAAAGGTTCAAGACTGCGGGCGAGTGCCTCACAAAACAGGGTGGGGCTGCAACGTCAGCTCCTGGCATAACCGTGTCCATTTTATTCCCGTCAAAAGTAAAAGCAGACCAAAATTGTGACTCTTTGTGAACCGGTACTGAAAAATGCGCTATATAAATAAATTTGCTTTGCTTTGTTTTGCAGCGATAGCATCGTACACTGCCAAATAAATTTAATAAATTTTGGATTTTCGAATTTTCGAATCATAACTAAATTTAATTGATCAAATATATATATATATATATATATATATATATATATATATATATATATATATATATATATCCATGCATTGTTTTTTACCGCTTATCCACACTCCGGTCGCGGGCTTCTGGAGCCTATCCCAGCTATCTTCGGGCGGGAGGCGGGGTACACCCTGAACCAGTCGCCAGTCAATCGCAGGGCACAAACAAACAACCATTCACACTCACATTCACATTCACACCCACCCACACACACACACACACACATATATATTCGTTTTTATTTTTTAAATTTTTTATTTATTTTTTTAACTTTTAGACTCCCTCTGTTTCACTATGAAGGAGCTGGACTGAATTTATTTTTTATTCCTCCTCCCTTTTTTTCCGATTACTGGAGAATGCTACAAAGACTCTTCATTAACGTTCGCGTTAGCTCTTTCAACTTTGCAATCTCTTGACCTCACAACATAGGTACACCTACATTGACATCTATATTCACATATAGACACACACCTTGAGTAAGAAGTTGTTATGGACAACAGTGATAGCCGTAAAGGGGGGTGGTATGCACTAACGTTGTACTCTGATGACTGCATTGCTGTATGTACCTGCCAACCTGTGCCATCTTCTAAGGAGACGTCGCCTAGACCCTCCGCCGAGCCGGATCGAGACGACGAAAGGGGGATTTGTCGACGGCATGCGCCTGCAAACTGAGGTTCCACAGTGACTCCCCCACAACTTGATAAACTGCATTCTTCCAAGCTGCCCTGCTATGAGACGGCCACTAAAAGGACGCCTGGCGTATGTCAACTGGACCTTAACCCAATTAGCAGCTTCCCGTCAAATCTTGATTCCCGTCTTCAAAAGACTCCTTTCCTTCTCTTGAAGATAGCAACCAAAAGTTTGGGGGACCCTCTCCCCGAGAAGACCAAGCTGGGACAGATCAACAACGGAACGCAAATACAGCAATGAACTATTTGCTTAATACTCAAACATGCACAATGGGCGCCGCCAAGCGCCCAATAGGAACAATTGCTGGGATACGGGCACCAAACATTGGCATGTGTGAGTTACTGCAAGGTGGACTGAGTGGTTTCGGTTAACTAAAGATAAAATGTCTGTTGTGATATTTCACGAACTCTGCAGAAATATTCCAAATGTATGCCTTGGTGTCTGTATCAGTGTTTCAACTTCACAAGTGCAGCTGCGAGATTTTGAGTACTGTTTGTCTTGATTTGTATATATATATATATATATATATATATATATATATATATATATCGTTTCCAGTGAGGGTTGGACTCCGCCAAGGCTGTCCTTTGTCACCGGTTCTGTTCATAACTTTTATGGACAGAATTTCTAGGCGCAGCCAAGGCGTAGAGGGGGTCCGGTTTGGTGCCCTCAGTATTGCATCTCTGCTTTTTGCAGATGATGTGGTTGTGTTGGCTTCATCAGGCCGTGATCTCCAACTCTCACTGGAGCGGTTCGCAGCCGAGTGTGAAGTGGCTGGGATGAGAATCAGCACCTCTAAATCTGAGACCATGGTCCTTAGTCGGAAAAGGGTCCAATCCAGGTCGGGGATGAGGTCCTTCCCCAAGTCTTCTCAATTTACCAGTCGATCTACTTTCCTTCGCTTACCTATGGTCATGAGCTGTGGGGCGTAAATGAAAGAACAAGATACCGGATACAAGATACCGAAATGAGTTTCCTCCGCAGGGTGTCCAAGCTCTCCCTTAGAGATAAGGTGAGACGCTCGGTCATCTGGGAGGGGCTCAGAGTAGAGTCGCTGCTCCTCCGCATTGAGAGGAGCCAGATGAGGTAGCTCGGGTATCTGTTTCGGATGCCTCCTGGACGACTCCCTGGTGTGGTGTTCCAGTCACGTCACACCGGGAGGAGACCTTGGGGATGACCCAGTATACACTGGAGAGACTACGTCTCTCGGCTTGCCTGGGAACCCCTCGGGATCCCCTCGGAAGAGCTAGAGGAAGTGGCTGGGGAGAGGGAAGTCTGGGCTTTCCTGCTGAGGCTGCTGCCCCCGTGACCTGACCTTGGATAAGCGTAACGCAATGGATGGATGGATGGGCTTAGCAGCCCACGACCCTAGTGAGGATAAGCGGTAAAGAAAATGGATCAATTGATGGATATGGGCGTGTGTGTGTGTCTGTGTGTGTGTGTGTACGTCTCTGGTATGAGTGGCCGTTAGGGACATTATTCAGGATTAGCTCTCACACTTACTATTCAAATGCTTTCACACACACACAAACTACTGAAAGGCTCTCTTAAGGACTACTCAAACACTCTCATTCACAACAGTCTTGGTCTCATTAACACTACTCAAATGCGCTCATCAACACTACTTAAACGCTCTCATACACACGCGTCTTGCTCTCATCAACACTTCTCAAATGCGTTCACGCGAGCACGTCAATCACATTCTCGCACACATCACTGGCATTCACGAGTTCATGTCAATCATGCTCACATGTGAATAGTGTGAATCTTTTATTAGGTAGTTCAATTCAAAAAGTGAAATTATAGAGATGAACTTAACACTGGACACACTCAGTGTGAAGTATTTCATTTTTAAAATATGAATTATTTTGATGATTGTAGCACACAGCAAATAAAAAAAATTCCCCATTTTGAGAAACTAAAATATAACATCAAACAAAATTGTCAATTAATTCAAGAAATAAAGTGATTTTTTATTGAGAAATTAGGCTGGAATTTTCCCTCTGAAAAGTACTTCAGTGTTTAATCACTCTATGAGTAATGAAGAAAAACTTTTCAACTATATTCTAATTTATTGAGATGTACCTATATTAAAAAAGTCATAAGATATTTGACTCTGACTGTGTGTCGTCTGGAGTGCAAATCTATGACACGAGTTCCACAACGACAATTAAATTCGCGACTATCCGGCCACCCTGCCTTCAACGAACCATATACGGTGTTAAAACTCTGTCTTGAGTCCAAGAGTAAAGACACCTCCACTGTACCTAATGAGGAGTCCAAAGGGAATGAAGGAATTTAATTGTCGTAGTGAAACTCGTGTCATAGATATGCACTCCAGACTACACACAGTCAGAATCAAATATTTTACGACTTTTTTAAATATTCGTACAATTAGAATATAGTTGAAAAGTTTATCTGCAGTACTCATAGAGTACTAGTACTTTTCAGAGGGAAAATTCCAGCCTAATTTCTACATTAAAAATCATTTTATTTCTCGAATTAATTGACTATTTCGTTTGACGTTATATTTTAGTTTCTCAATATGGGGAATTTTTTTTATTTGCTATGTGCTACAATCATAAAAATAATACATATTTTAAATATGAAATACTTCACTCTGAGTGTGTGCAGTGTGCAGTTCATCTCTATAATTTCACTTTTTGAATTGAACTACCTAATAAAAGATTTACACTATTCATGTGTGAGCATGATTGACATGAACTCGTGAATGCCAGTGATGTGTGCCAGAATGTGATTGACGTGCTCACGTGAATGCATTTGAGTAGTGTTGATGAGAGCAAGACGCGTGAATGTGAATGTGAGAGCATTTGAGTAGTGTAAATGAGAGCATTTGACTAGTGTAAATGAGAGCATTTTAGTAGTGTAAATGAAAGCATTTGAGTTGTGTAAATGACAGCATTTGAGTAGTGTAAATGAGAGTATTTGACTCATGTAAATGAGAGCATTTTAGTAGTGTAAATGAAAGCATTTGAGTAGTGTAAATGAGAGCATTTGAGTAGTGTAAATGAGAGCATTTGAGTAGTGTAAATGAGAGCATTTAAGTAGTGTAAATGAGAGCATTTGAGTAGTGTAAATGAGAGAATTGACAAGTGTAAATGAGAGCATTTGAGTAGTGTAAATGAGCGCATTTAACTATTGTAAATGAGAGCATTTGACTCGTGTAAATGAGAGCATTTGAGTTGTCAATGAGAGCATTTGAGTAGTAACAATGAGAGCATTTGCGCAGTCAATGAGACCATTTGAGTAGTGTAATGAGAGCAAGACTCATGTATGAGAGTATTTGAGTAGTCCTTATGAGAGCCTTTCAATAGTTTCTGTGTGTGTGTGTGTGTGTGAAAGCATTTGAATAGTAAGTGTGAGAGCTAATCCTGAATAATGTCCCTAAAGGCCCCTCATTCTATGGCCGATGTCTACATATCTATATCCATATATATAAATATACAGATATAGATATATAGACTAATAGCTACTGCAATTAGACCCCTGAGAGAGAGAGAGAGAGAGAGAGAGAGAGAGAGAGAGAGATGATACAAAGATTCGCATTTCGATCACATGTTTATATATATAAATTGCAACGCGCACAGACACACATGTACTCACATAAAGCCTAGCCTAATATTGTCGGTACCACGACAACTGGGCCCCAGTTTGCAATAAAGTTTTACAGCACAGAGACGCCTGCAATTCCCCCTGCTTCCATTCCATTTGTGTGTGTGTGTGTGTGTGTGTGTGTGTGTGCGCGCGTGCGTGCGTGTGTGTGTTTGCGTGGGCGTGTATGTATGTGAGTCTTTCATATTTTAGTTCAAAGCAGGGTTGGCCAACTTCTGGTCCTCAAATCCTGACACAGTAAGTTATGGCTGCTCCTTTTTCCCATAAACAATATAATAAATGTATTTTTCGTCACATATTATAAAATTGTATCATGTTATTTTTCAAAATATTTCACAGATTAAGTCATCCAGTGCTAGTTTAAAATATCAATGTTGCCGTGATTTACAGTATATATTTTTTTAAAGCAAGGTGGCGTAAAATGTGTTAAAAAATATATTTTATGTCCTTTGGACATATTGCAGGGCAGAGAGTTCTCAATTGCTGATTTTCCCAAAACAACTTGGGTAGTATATTTTTCATTCTTGAGGGCAGCTTGAACCAAACCTAGACAGGAGGAGGAGGGCGGCAAGCACCGTGTTAGGAGGGCACCGGCCAAGAGTTTCAGTTTCAAGAAATTCAATGTTCAGACTGGCAATGTACACAAGGGTGTTCTCAAGTTATAGCAACGCAGACTGCTATTCCGTTTAGGATTTAGGTTTATTTACTGTGGTCTGCAAAAACAAAGAAAAAACAGCAAGGGATCAACAGCCAAATTATCACGTCACTTAATTTGTCCCATAATAAATTCTTTTTACTTATTTATTATTCAGCCTTTCCTGTTCATCTGCATCGTAATGCAGAACGGTGGAAATTGATGTCTTTTTCATGCCGGAACAGTTTTACTGTGAAACAGGGGAGTTTGAAATACTGTACTCCCTCTGTGGTTGTTAGTATTGTCCTACATATTGGAAATGCAGCCCGACAGAACAAGGTTTGTGAGGGGACGGACAGAGAGAGTGGGTCAGGCAATCAGAGGGGAGCCAGCCCCGTCCCCCTGGTAAACATTATCCCTGAACCGTTCATGTGTGCAGTGGGGTGTCATGCATTAAAAATGGAGAGGCTGTTGGGATGAGTTGGAATGGCTACCGGGCACTGTTGTCCGGCTACCTGTCCCCCTCCTAACCATCCACCCCCCCAAAATATGTACTTATGTATGTGGTACATTACAAAAAAAAGTTCACAAACGTTCATGGCTAAGGAGGCTGGCTGTTCACAGAGTGCTGTGTCCAAGCATATCAATGGAAAGTCTAGTGGAAGGACAAAATGTGGCAGGAGAAGATGCCCCAGCAAAAGAGATGACCGTAGGCTTCAGCGGATTATCAAACAGAGAAGATTCAAGAATCTAGCAGAGATGCAGAAAGAGTGGAATGAGGCGGGAGTCACAGCTTCAAAACCCACCACATTCAGATGCTGGGCAACAACTGTTGGGTTCCCCAGGTCAAGCCACTTCAGAGCCTGAGCCAATGTAGGAAGTGTCTCAACTGGGCCAAGGAGAACAAGGACTGGACTGTTGGCCAGTGGTCCAAGGTCCTCTTTTCCGATGAAAGTAAAGTGTGCCTTTCATTCGGGAAAAAAGGTTCAAGGGTTTGGAGGAAGACGGGTGAAGAACAGAACCCACGCTCCTTCTGGTCCAGTGTGAAATATCCACAGGAAGTCATGATTTGGGGTGCAATGTCCAGTGCAGCTGTTGGTAAACTCTGCTTTCTTCAATCAAAGGTCACTGCAACAGTCTACCAGCATGTTTTAGAGCAGTGTTCCCCAACCTTCTTTGCACCGGACCAGTTAGGAGTCGGCATTTTTCTCACGGACCAGCTGTGTTCGTGTGCATATATATATATATATATATATATATATATATCCATCCATCCATCCATTTTCTGAGTTGCTTCTCCTCACTAGGGTCGCGGGCGTGCTGGAGCCTATCCCAGCTATCATCGGGTAGGAGGCGGGTTACACCCTGAACAAGTTGCCAGCCAATCGCAGGGCACATACAAAAAAACAACCATTCGCACACAATTTAGAGTCTCCAATTAATGCCTGTTTTTGGGATGTGGGAGGAGTGGCCCGAGAAAACCCACGCAGGCACGGGGAGAACATGCAAACTCCACACAAGCGGGGCCGGGGATTGAACCCCACTCCTCAGACCTGTGTGGCTGGCGCTCTAACCAGTAGTCCACCGTGCCGCCTATATATATATATATATATATATATATATATATATATATAATTTTTTAACAAGTCTTCCCTTGTGTAAGTGAGTCGCGTAATGTCTCCAAAGATGAACGAAAACCACAAAAACATAGACAATAATAGAGAGCACGCAACCATCTTGAATATATATATATACATACACACACACACACACACACACACACATATATATATATATATATATATATATATATATATAGGTGGCACGGTGAATGACTGGTTTGCGCATCTGCCTCACAGTTCTGAAGACCCAGGTTAAAATCCCAGCCCCACCTGTGTGGAGTTTGTATGTTCTCTCCGTACCTGCGTAGGTTTTCCAGGTACTCTGGTTTCCTCCCACATCCCAAAAACATGCATAGTCGGTTAATTGAGGACTCAAAATTGTCCATAGGTGTGAATGTGAGTGCGAATGGTGATTTGTTTATGTGCCCTGCGATTGGCTGGCGACCAGGGTGTACCCCACCTCTCGCCCGAAGATGGTATAGGCTCCAGCCAGAATATACACCAAGTACTCTCCTGCCTGCTCTGATCACTTTGGCTGTAGTGGTCCAGTCCTCTGGAAGCTCCTCCTGTCCACCGAGCGTCTGTCTCACCTCTTCACGAAAAGCCACACAACAATCTTCCTTTCTCAGCTTCCACCACGTGGTACTCTGCTCTGCCTTTGTCTTCTTAATCTTCCTACCCACCATCAGAGTAATCTTACACACCACCATCCTTGCTATCGAGCCACACTCTTCCCTACCACTACCTTACACTCGGTAACCTCCTACAGATTACATCGTCTGCACAAAATGTAATCCACCAGGGTGCTTCTACCTCCGCTCTTGTAGGTCACCCTATGTTCCTGCCTCTTCTGGAAAAAAGTGTTCACTACAGCCATTTCCATCCTTTTTTCAAAGTCCTCCTCTATGGTCACGAGCTGTGGGTCGTGACCGAAAGAACAAGGTCACTGATACAAGCGGCTGAAATTAGTTGCCTCCGTAGGATATCTGCGCTCTCCCTTAGAGATAGGGTGAGGAGCTCAATCATCCGGCAGGGGCTCAGAGTCGAGCCGCTGCTCCTCCGCATTGAGAGGAGCCAGATAAGGTGGCTCAGGCATCTGGTTAGGATGCCCACTGAATGCCTCCCTGGTGAGGTGAGGGGAGGTCCTGGTATGTCCCACCAGGAGGAAGCCCCGGGGACAACCCAGGACACGCTGGATAGCCTACGTTTCTTGGCTGGCCTGAGAACGCCTCGGGATCCCCCCGGAAGAGCTGGATGAAGTGGCAAGGGAGAGGGAAGTCTGGGCCTCCCTGCTCAAGCTGCTGCCCCTTCAACCATATCTCAGATGAGCGGAAGAAAATGGATGGATGGATTATTATTATTATTATTGCTATTAGTCGTGGTAGTAGTCATAGTAGTTGTAGTAGTAGCCGTCGTCGTAGTAGTAGTAGTAGTAGTATTGTGTGCCGCTCCTGTCCAATTTGCAGCTGTTAACCGGAATTTTCCCATTGTCATATCTTCTATGGATATTGTATTCCGGTGATTCCAATGTACAGTTGAGTGATATTTGACTTTTTGGTCAAATACATTTGCATTTAATCATACTGTTTGTGTGGTACAATTTATATTTTACTTGCATGTGGAATACAATTTAATTATTTAATCATTACTTAAAGGACCTACAGCGTCCAGATGGCCCGTATCAATGTACTTGTATTCTGTCGCTGACATCAGCATGCTCACGCAGGTTTCAATTTAAATGTGGGCGGGCTAAAATCTGGCTGAAAATTAAATACCTGTATGACATTGGAAACAGACCTACAATTACTACCTTGTCTATTTTGGGGAAATTGTGTTTCTGAAGACATCATTTTTAAGTCCAGAACTATGGAATAAGTGCCAATGTTCGCAGTATTACATAGGTCCGTTAATTACAGCCCCCACCCCCGCCCCCAAAGGGCAGTGTTAATGTTAAAAAATTTGACAGTGGCAATCAAAGACAGTTTGCTTATTAGGAATGGAAAAATATCTCGTTTTAAATGAACACTTAGGCCTATTCTAATCTATTTTATTGCTATCATGATGTTGGTACTAGTAGTAGTCTTTTTAGGTGGTAGGCCTCTTGATGTGAAAAGTTAAAAAAAAAAAAACTGTTCTATTCAAATTGCTGGGTACATACCGCCACTTTTACTGCAGTAGCAATTCTCTGGCAGTAGAGGACGCCAGATATACAGTACACGTTAAAAAAAAAAAAAAAAAAATATATATATATATATATATATATATATATATATATATATATAAAATACTGCTATGCATTGGCAAATGTTTACCACGGGGTGGCACTAGCGCTACACAAACCAAAACGCAAACGCCAGTGACAAGAGATAATAAAAATAAAAAAAATGCTTTCCTCTTCTCGTTTTGATCAACTTTCACACGTGTAATTAATGAATCAACACCAGATGTACAATTCCCTGCAGTTTTAAATGAATTGCTGTGATTTCTTTTACAGTTGTGTATTTCACATGGTCTTTTATTGCCAAAGACAGACAAATAAAGTCTACTGAACACACGTTTGCTGCCTATTAGTCGAATTTGGTTCTATAAAAGCAGCTGTCCATCAAAAAATTTCATGACCCTCATGGAGATGAAGAGAAGAAGCAGAAACCTCCAATTGATCAAAATTTTATTCTGAGGTCTCTAAAATCCGGTGCATACAGTACATCCCCCAAGCTATTCACTCACCCTTTACATTGACTGTACCAAAAAATATTGGGCTCCGTTGCAGGTCTCATCATGTAAATTTGTCAGTGTGCAAGAATGCAAAAACTGTTTAATTGATTCCAAGACACAGAATTAACGTACAAGTATTGATTTTTGGACATGTTGGACAATAAATTATGGACATTGGACAATTTCAGAATGACATTGTTTCAGTCGCAGTATAAATGTGCCCAATATTTATGTCTTAGGTCTGAGGAGAATTTGACAAATTGAACAAGTACCCTAGGCCTACTAAACTCGAGAAATTCATCCATCCAGCCATTCATTTTATGAGCCGCTTCTCCTCACTAGGGTTGCGGGCGAGCTGGAGCCTATCCCAGCTATCATCGGGCAGGAGGCGGGGTACACCCTGAACTGGTTGCCAGCCAATCGCAGGGCACATACAAACAAACAACCATTCGCAATCACAGTCAATTGCCTACGGCCAATTTAGAGTTGTCAATTAACCTACCATGCATGTTTTTGGGATGTGGGAGGAAACCGGAGTGCCCAGAGAACGGGGAGAACATGCAAACTCCACACAGGCGGGGCCGGGGATTGAACCCCGGACCTCAGAACTGTGAGGCGGACACTCTAACCAGTCGTTCAACGTGCCGCCTCGAGAAATTCAATCAGTAAAATAAATAATTAAATAAATAAATAAATAATAATACAAATAATTATATATATTGATAAAGATTTTGTTTTACATTACTAAGGACTGAAATGGTATGCAAATGTGGGCATTAACATCAGAATCAGGTTTCAACTCATGCCTAAATGAATATGAACATTCAAAATCGTGTTAATTTATAAACCAAGGTGCACTGTTTCTCTTTATTAAAACATTCATTATTAATTAATATATGAACTCGAAGATGGGTTGGACATGTAACAATCATTTGAATAAAAATGCAGCATTCCTGTTTTGTTTTTTGCTGAAGATGCATTACTGCAATGATTGTGAAAAGGACACCAGTGTTATTCATGTTTGTTTGGTACTTAAGCAAGGTACTTCAGCGGGCAAGTGTGTGGCTACTACTCTTATGGGCAGACCGGTTGTCGATAAACAGAGAAGAAAGAGTAGTCGTAAAAGAATTTAAAAAATGAGATAAGCTAACTCTTAGCTTATCATGTAATTACTATATTGCTGCAAACTCATTTTATTGACATTATTGTGGCAAATGGAACACAATACAAAAACTCCACAGAACCATTTGCTCCTCTATTTGTGTCCGCAACCGTGTAAACTTCACGTCTTTTCCTGATTGGCTATCATTCCATTTCACATCACAATCACAGTGCCAAACTACTGTAGGTGTTGACCACACACATTAGGATTTGCGATCGGAAATATTGAACAGGTTTTTGCATTTCTGATTGTCAGCCCCTACCATTTTCTGAGTAGACTGGTAAGGGAAAATCCTTCCTAACACACCCAAAACCAATGGATAATTGGTGAGGGTAATCTTTTACAGACATTCCACTGTCAGACATTTGCTGACTTTCATCGAGAAAGAGGGAAAAAACTCAAATTAGGGACAGTTATCCGTATGTGTATACAAATTTAGATGACGTGACCGTTTTCCTGTGTAGGCTGTTGTAAGATAATATAACAGTGAAACAATGTTACAGAAGTTATCATATGCAATGCTAAAAATCTACAAATATTTGGAATGACATTTATTTTCGTTTCAAATTAGATTAGATTAGATAACCTTTATTAGTCACTCAATCGGGAAATTTGCATTGTTTCAGTAGGAATAGTGGTTACATGAAACAAAAGACAAAAGAAATTGCAAGATAGCAGGACACAGAAATGTACGCTCCTTATTATACAGTTTGTACTCAAGTCCATCAACACAACAAACAGATACACAAGCCTGCACACAGTGCAGAGGGAAGAGAGGTTCACACAGTGCCTCACAAACGACTGATTCCGATGTCACCAGTGCCAGCCACGAGTCCATAAACAGCAGTAGGCTCGCTGTATGTAGACCAGGGGTGTCAAATGGGATGCCAGAACCGATCCGTCCGGGGATCAAATTAGATCCGTGGAGATAGAAAATATGTTCACTGCTTTCAATAAAATAACTGTTTTTGCTAACTTTGTACACTGGAGGGCACACTGACATCCATCCATCCATCCATCCATTTTCAACACCGCTTATCCTGGTTAGGGTCGCGGGACGCTGGAGCCTATCCCAGTTGACTTCGGGCGAAAGGCGGACTACACCCTGAACTGGTCGCCAGTCAGTCGCAGGGCACATATAGACACGGACAACCATTCGCAGTCACATTCACACCGTCACTGAGTGGGAACTGAACCCACGCTGCCTGCACCAAAGTCAGCTAGAACATGGAAACTCTACACAGCCGAGGCCGGAAAGTGACGTGGTTCCCCTTTACTAGATAAAAGAGCCTGATTTATAACGCTGTAACTGAAAATTATCCGAAACTGGAAGTAACGTAGACTTCGCTTCCGGCTTGATCTTTTTCCAAATTCCATCCATTGACTTTCAACGCCACTTATCCTGGTTAGTGTCACAGAGTGCTGGAGCCTATCCCAGCTGACTTCGGGCAAAGGCAGACCACACCCTGAACTGGTTGCCAGTCAGTCACAGGGCACATATAGACACAGACAACCGTTCACACTCACATATACACTGTCACTGAGTGGGAACTGAACCCACACTGCCCGCACCAAAGTCAGGCGAGTGTACCACTACGCCATCAGTGATCCTTTTCCCAAATTAATAAGATTTTTAGTTAACCCTCATATATGCTACACTTATATCGTTTTTTGTTCATATTCCTCTCAAATGGAAATCCAGGTAGCCAAAAAAAAAAATTATAAAAAAATTTAAATAAAAAAATAAAATAAAAAGGAAATCCAGAATTGTATTTTGCATTTTGTGTCCGTTGTCTTTTCTTGCAAGAGCTGGGCTTTTAGTTCTTGAGTGCTGTGTGCTGTTGTAGAAGGTAGTTGTCCCTTTGAAGAAAAATATATCAGGTTATTACAACGCCCTCATGTGTGTTTCCATAAAGTAAACAGATGTCAGCCGAGGTTTTTCACAGCTAATAGCTTCACGAGCTTCAAATAGTGCATTGCATGAGTGATTATAGGCTACAGCTAAACTATATGGGTAGCAAACGTCACAGTACTCAGAAGCGACATTACTAGCAGTGCTACATTAGCCACATAGCTTCTGAAAGTGACTAGCTGTCTGATAATTCTCTCTAATCATTCATAAAATGCAGTATATTGTAGTAAAGTGAATTTGCTGTGTAATTGCTTAATCATGGTGCCTAACCATGTGGTCGCCTCGGTAACGAGCTCTCCGGTTCTGTCTATGTTTTTGTGTTTTTCCTCCATCTTTGGAGATATTATGCGACTTACTTACACAAGGGAAGACTTGTTAAACATAAGGGAGTCTACTCCAGACTTTCTTTCACCAACTTTTACAAATTTTTTCTCAGCGTTATTAACCGGTGGATTGGCTGTGATTACAGGGGGAAACGAGGTGGAATCCAGGTCAAGCTCCGTAAGAGAGGATTCTAAATGCCACTCCCATCGATTCACCTCGCAAATCTACGCGTGATTCACCTCGCAAATCTACGCATGATTATTGCATAGATGTGCTTAGGCTGGCCACAATAAAAGGCCACTCTGAAATGTGCAGTTTTGCTTTATTATGGGGGTCTGGTCAGAAAACCAGTCAGTATCTGGTGTGACCACCATTTGCCTCAAAACATGTCATTAATTAAAAATTAAAAATAAAAATTAAATTATGCTTTCATACATTTCCTTGTTCATTCTACCATCTTGTAAGTTATTTGTCAGTCAGCAGGGATGAAGTTCCAGGGGCACTGGATGTTGTCAAGCAGCAATTAGAGTCATCTCTCAGGGTGTTAAAATTCTATCAGTTGGCATTAAGGATATTGCTATTTCTGACCATTTTTGTGTGTTTTTTCATTTACAGATTCTTCCAAAATTTCAGACAACCTCGATGTCTATTAAGAAAAGGTACATAAATGAGAGTACCGCCACTAAGTTTACAGAGACCATAGCTACGCCACAAATTGTGAATGGTGAGACAGTTGATGAACTGTTGGATAATTTCACCGGGAACAGGAAACAATGAGGAGATGGAGGTGAGCATGGTGTGACGATACGAGAGATTGCGTGATTTCTGAAGATGAAAAACATGGTGGCACCCCCTGCATGGACTTGGAAAAGCAGCTATTACAAAACAAAATTTATTTTTCCTTTTTCAGCGGCGGCTGGTCGCTTCGTTCTTTTCTCTTTTCCTTTGCCATCTTCGCTAGCAGCGGTAACGCACAAAGAGCCACTTGAGATTCGCGCAGCTACGTCAACACCAACTTGTCTGTCATGGAGGATCCCAGGCCCCGCGTCAAGCTGCCGCTCAAGAGAAACTTCAGCTGAGGATATACTTGATTCGACAGAGACACAGACTAGTGTCCTCTCTCAATCGACAAGAAATTGTCAATTACACTTGACTTGCTTCGCATGAGCTCACCAAAATCAGAAAGAGCTTGGAATTCACACAACAGGTGAAAGAGCAAAGATTAGATAATACTGCGCTTAGATCAAACATGATGTCAATGTCAGCGGAACTCCAAACTCTTAGATTGGAACATAAAATCATGACAGAAACTACGCTGGATATTCAACCGAAGCATGCACGACTATCTCATTTTCTCTGGCATTTCAGAAAATGCTCCGGAAGACCCCGAGGCGCAGATTAAAAAGTTAATTATGTCCGAGCTCAAGATACAGCAAGACACAGTCGACAAGATTACCTTTCACCGTGTTCACCGATTGGGAGGCCCTCGTCCAGGAAACCGACAACGTCCCATCATTGCAAAGTTTGAACACTTTCAGCAAAGAGTGTTTGTGAAATCAAAATGTTGTGAGCTCAAAGGGACATTGTTTGGAATGAACGACCAGTTCCCAAGGAAATCAACAAGAGGCGTAAAATCTTGTACCCGATGATGAAGAATCACCGTGAGCAAGGCAAACGAGCGTGACTAGTTGTCAACAACCCTATATGTCGACAGCCAACTGTTTCGTGATGCTAACGTCACACCCTGGCTCTTCTAGATAAGTACTTCTTCTGATTTGTTGTCATCATTGTCAAAAGTGTATTGTATTTTGTTTCATTCTTTCCACTTTTGCTTAGACAAACAAAAAATCACGCATGCCACCAGCATGAATTCTCACTCCTATCGGTCTGCTTTCACACTCTGCTTGTTTCCACACACACTAAACACACAAGTTGCTCAAAACTCTTCTTGCGCACTACAAAAAACCACCACATATATTATTATATATTATATATATATATTATATAATATATATATAATAATAATATATATATATATATAATATATATATATTATTATATATTATTATTATATTATCCCCTTGTCACGAATGTTTGTTTTCTATGTTCAGTTTTTGTTCGCTACCCTTCTATGTACCCTGGCTTTGCTGTACTTAAATATAGCATCTCTATTAACCTCTCTAAATAACATTTGTCAACACAATACCAGCAAATCTCCCAAAAATTGTCAAAAAACAAAAACAACAAAGAATACATAGTACCCAATCTATTTAAAATTATTATACACGCACCCATTACATGTCACACTTAACTTTTGAGTCATGGATTGTCAATGCCATTCGATCGCATGCAAAGAGAATTAAGATTATGGATGATATCACTAAACTTAAAACGGACCTTCTCCTATTACAAGGACCGCACTTTATTGAAGAAAAATGCCTGATTGACTCAAATTTCACTCAGGCTATCTCGGCTTTTCATAACAGCAGACAAAGAGGTGTCTCAATCCTAGTTCATAAATGACTACCTTTCACAATAAATAGGACAGTAGCCGATCCAGAAGGCTGATACATAATTATACAGGCTACAATATTTAAAAAACTTTACACAATTGTCAATGAATACGCTCCTCATAAAGATGATCCTGCCTTTTTTCACACGCTCTTTTCACAGTTGTTAAACTTGTCAGCTAATTGTACAATTATCATGGGAGGTAACTTTAACTTTACACTAAATCCCCTAATAGATCGCAGCAAATCTCAAAAATAACAATCAGCTACAATGCCCCAATATACAAGAGCAGTATCTGGACGACTTTGGTCTTGTTGACATATGGAGTCGACAAAAAGAGAATCCACGATTTTCTCATCAGTTCACCTCTCGTTCTTAAGAATTCGATTTTTTTTCTCTCAAACAATTCGGGAGCTCATAAAATTACCTCCAAAATACATCCAATCATCATCAGTGACCATGCACCACTTTCTCTCAATCTAAAAATTTAGTCAAGTCGAACCATATCATACTCTCCATACAAGAAAAAAAGAAAAAAAATTTAGAAAATGGAATTGAGGAAAAAATTAAACACTTCACAGAAGAATATGCAATTAATCCAACAGATACGCTTAGAAACTAACTTCAAAAGGCAAAACATCAATTAGACGTTATCTTATCCAAAAAAAAATAACAAATTTCTACAACAACAGTAAAGACACACAAACTTTGAGTACAATAATAAATCAGGAAAATTTCATGCAAAACAACTTCAACGCAATAAAGAAAAGTCATGAATTACAGCCATTCAAGATTCAAACTATACACAGTCACCGCTAGAAATGAATGAAATATCTAACAATTATTATAGGATCTTATACACATCTTCGAACAACCCAGACCAAAAAGAAATTTAAACTTTTATGAAGGATCTAAACATTCCTCAATTAAATACACAAATTAAAGATAGGCTTGATGTTCCTTTAACCATCAGAGAATTACATGACGCATTAAAAAAGATGCAATCGAGACGAGCGCCTGGCCCGGACGGAATTTCCGTTGAATTCATTAAACTTTCTGGGCAATAGTAGCGCCTCTATTTTTCAGAACAGTCAAGGAGATCAACTATAAAGGTCAAATAAGTGGCCAGATGAACACAGCTTCAATTAAATAATAACTAAAGTCAGGTAAAGACCCCACTCTCCCGGCTATTTATCGGCCCTTATCACTGATTAATGTAGATATCAAGACTATATCAAAAGCCCCCGCAGTGAGACTTGAAAAGGTACTCCCGTCGATAATCCACTATAACCAGACAGGCTTCATTAAAGGTAGAAGTTCCACAAATAATGTCAGACGTCTGTTATATTTAATGAGCACGTCATAGCGTACAAATCTAAATGCAATCATCATGTCACTTGACGCAGAGAAAGCTTTCTATAAAGTTAACTGGGCTTTCCTGTTTGCAGTACTTAGCAAATTTGGCTTTGGAGACTCATTTATACATCAGAATCAGAATCAGAATCATCTTTATTTGCCAAGTTTGTCATTTTTTGTAGCAGCACCAAACCAGACTGTGATGGAAGAACACAGGACTGATTTGATGACCGCTGTGTAGAACTGCCTCAGCAGCTCCTGTGGCAGGCCGTGCTTTCTCAGAAGCCGCAGGAAGTACATCCTCTGCTGGGCCTTTTTGAGGATGTAGTTGATGTTGATTGCCCACTTCAGGTTCTGAAAGACTGTAATTCCCAGGAACTTGAAGGTCTCGACAGTTGACACAAGGCAGCTGGACAACATGAGGGGCAGCTGTGGAAAAGGATGCCACCTGAAGTCCACGATCATCTCTACAGTCTTGAGCGTGTTCAGCTACAGGTTGTGTCGGCTGCACCACAGCTCCAGCCGCTCCACTTCCTGTCGATATGCAGACTCGTCACAGTCTTTGATGAGGGCGATGACAGGGGTGTCATCTGCAAACTTCAGGAGTTTGAGAGCCGGTTGCATTGAGGTGCAGTCGTTTGTGTAGAAAGAGAAGAGCAGTGGAGAGAGGACACAACCTTGGGGCGCCCCAGTGCTGACAACGACCATGAAAATGTATGTGTGCGTGTGTGTTTGTCTCTCTGTGTGTGCGTGTGTGTGAATATATATATATATGCATGCATGTATGTATTTGGCGACGGTTACGGAAGTATTCAGACCCCCTTAAATATGTCATTCTTTTTTATATTGCAGCTATTTGCTAAAATCATCCATCCATCCATTTTCTGAGCCGCTTCTCCTCACTAGGGTCGCGGGCGTGCTGGAGCCTATCCCAGCTGTCATCGGGCAGGAGGGGGGGTACACCCTGAACTGGTTGCCAGCCAATCGCAGGGCACATACAAACAAACAACCATTCGCACTCACAGTCACACCTACGGGCAATTTAAAGTCTCCAATTAATGCTTGTTTTTGGGATGTGGGAGGAAACCGGAGTGTCCGGAGTAAACCCATGCAGGCACAGGGAGAACATGAAAACTCCACACAGGTGGGGCCAGGAATTGAACCCGGGTCCTCAGAACTGTGAGGCTGACGCTCTAACCAGTCGTCCACCGTGCCTCTTGCTAAAATCATTTAAGTTTGTGTGAGCTGTAAGGTCTTATATAGACAGGGGCGTGGCTTTCCTAATCAGTATAATCAAACACAGCTGGACTCCAATGAAGGTGTAGAACCATTTTAAGGATAATCAGAAGAAATGGACAGCACTCGAGTTACCGTATTTTCACACCCATAAGGCGCACTTAAAGAGTTTTACATTTTCTCCAAAATGGACAGGGCGCCTTATAATGTGTGCATCGAGTTCCAAAATATGTAAATGTTGTTGTCTGACTTTGATGAGCGCTCCACTTGACTGACTGGGAGCATTTCCTGGTGACACCCTGCTTATATAGAGTAAAGGCGGACGTGACTGAGGACAGCATGTGGACGTTAAAGGGGGAAGGGTGCCGGTATGTCCATTGTGCAAAACAACATCGGTTTGGCTAAGGACCCCCGAAAATGGCACCTACGAAGAGACACGCTTACGAAGCACAGTTTAAACTGAAAGATATCAGTTACGCGGAGGAATATGGGAGTCGATCAGCCGCGAGAGAATTCAAGTGGAGGAAGCAGGAAAACATCATTGCTGAACAGCCCCCCCGGCAACGAGACTGACTCCGACAATGACGAGAGGGAAACCAGCATGTTTGATGGAGAACTTGCCCAGCTGTTCATTTCAGATACAGAAGATGAGGACTTTGATGGATTTGTGGATGAGGATTGATAAAAAAAATAACGTGAGTACATTGTTAAATACTTCAATAAAGTACAACCAAACTCATTGTTTACATTGTTAAACACGTCAATAAAGTACAACCAAACTCAGGTTTGCTCCCACTGCCTTTTTAAAAACATACGCTAGCATGCATGCTAGCGTATGTTTTAGCGTGCATGCATGCTACCGTATGTTTTAAGATAGCGTATGTTTTACCATACCTGTGCCCAATAATATTGTGTACCTTATATATGTGTTAAATACAGAAATAGAACCCGTAACTGAGACTGCGTCTTTTAATACGGTGCGCCTTGTGGTCGCGATAATATGGTAAATATATGAGTGTCACAGCAAAGGGTCTGAATACTTATGGCTGTGTGATATTTCAGTTTTTCTTTTTTTAATAAATCAGCGAAACTTTTAACAATTATGTTTTTTTCTGTCAATATGGGGTGCTGTGTGTACATTAATGAGGGAAGAAAATAACTTAAATGATTTTAACAAATGGCTGCAATTTAACAAAGAGTGAAAAATTTAAGTGGGTCTGAATACTTTCCGTACCCACTGTATATACCTGTTTATACAATATAGTTATTTCATAGTGGGCGTGTAATATAGTATGCGGACGATGCAAAAATTCCGCCATTCTTAATTGAATATGTTTGTGGTAAAGACAACCATTAGGTCCAGTGTCCTTGTCATTGCCCTTTTTTCTTCCACCCATACTCCTTCAGGCCATTCCACATCATTCCGGACTAGACATGAGCCAGACTACTAACTGTTTACAAGCTGTCTGTCTGTCTCAAGTTCAACAGCAAAGTCCAACATGGGAAACAAAAAGAAGTCCGCAATGCAGACAAAAGAGGAGGGGTGGAGAGGGGAAAAGTGGTAAAATGGTAGTGTGTGTGTGTGTGTTTGTGTGTGTGTGTGTGAGTGTGAGTGTGTGAGTGTGTTAATCACTGTTGGACAAGAACTTGAGAAAAACAAGCCCATAGTGCTGCATTCCTTGTCTGAAGCGTGAAGTATACCCAAGGGAGTTGTGTATGTGTGTGTGTGTGTGTGTGTGTGTGTGTGTGTGTGCGTGTGTGTGTGCGTGTGTGCGTGTGTATGTGTGTGTGCGTGCGTGTGTGTGCGTGTGTGTGTGTGCGCGTGTGTGTCGCATGTCTTTGCCTTCTGTGTATATGTGCCTGTGTGAGCTCTTTCTGATTCTCCACTCTCTAAATAGAATAGAATAGAATAGAAAGATAACACCAGGGATATTGTGGTATAGGATTTTGAAGCTTGATGGATGGTCAGCAAAAGAGTGATTCACGGTGGAAGGAAGAAAGGAACCATCTGGAATGTACAATGACAATAAACAACCCTCCTTTATGTTGTACAGTCGGCCAGGAGGCTCTACACTTTACAACACTGACTTCTGTCAACAGATGTGCTGCTGTTATTGAAATGGTCCATATTCAATAAAACTAGAGTTTCGTCTCTCATCGCTGTTTGATAGGCTGAACTTGTCCCTTGTGAATTTGTGAACAATAAACAATCAATCATTTCATAAACATTTTGCTTTTTGTCTTGCAACCATCCTTTTCCAGTACTAATTCTAAAAATATTAAATTTGATGTCACAAAACAAAAGACACTGTCACAAATGGAGAGGAGCTGTACCCAAGAGAAGGTGGAGGCGGATAGGTTATGATGAACAGTTTATTAGAGAAGGTAATGGAAGTGGTCCTTGAGGTGCATTGGCGGGCAGTGGAGGAAGGGACGTGCGGCAGGCAGTGGCGAGGACAAGCAGCTGGCTTGGTGGCGGGATGGGAGGAATTATGTAGAACAGGAGCATGGGGGAAACACTGAGGATGAGGAGAGACACAGGGGTAATAAAAGGAGACGAGGAATCGAGTATTTTACATAAGGCAGGTGGGCCGTGGTACCGCTTGGAAAAGCTGTAATACTTTGGCGAGTATCAGGCAGGCTTATATGCAGGTGGTGATGAGGGCTGATTGGTGACCGGTGCGCGCCTTGAGGAAGGTGCTGGAAAGAGAGATGGGAGGGGAGCGAGGGCGAGAGGGCGCAAAGCGCAACCCAGGCTCCAACAATAGTACTGCAGGGCTATCTATAAAATCTATAATAACTCTCGATTAATCTTTTTATCCAGAGCTGCCACTGAAGTGTGACTAACTCTTACAACCAGATTATTATGATGGAGCGACATGCCGCATGACATATTCTACAGTATTTACAACAACAACAATAATAATAAGAAGAAGAAGAATAGGACCCCTCCTTGAGCCGTCACCTTATCGTGGTGGAGGGGTTTGTGTGTCCCAATGATCCTAGGAGCTAAGTTGTCTGGGGCTTTATGCCCCTGGCAGGCTCACCCATGACAAACAGGTCCTAGGTGAGGGACCAGACAAAGCACGGCTCAAAGACCCCTTATGATGACGACAAACGATGGACTTGGTTTTCCTTTGCTCTGACGTGGGTCACCTTAGCCCCCCTCTAGAGCCAGGCCTGGTGGTGGGGCTCAAAGGCGAGCGCCTGGTGGGCGGGCCTGCACCCATGGGGTCCGCCTGGGCACAGCCCGAAAGGATAACGCGTGTCCAGGCACCAGGACACCCGAGGTCGCAGTTCGATGATCGACTTTGTGGTCGTGTCATCGGACTTGCGGCCAAGGGGGAGGCGGGGGACATTGAGTCCGAGTGGACCATGTTCCGCGCCTCCATTGCTGTCACATCTGTCACATCCTCTGTGACATGCTAAATCGGTTCGTGTAAGTGTACATTGATGACATCCTCACCTTCACCCGCTCCCCCGAAGAACACCGCATGCGTGTGCGAAAACTCCTCCAGCGCCTCCTCGAGAATCGTCTGTTTGTCAAACCTGAAAAATACGAATTCCACCTCTCCTCAGTACATTTTCTCAGCTACATCATTGCAAAAGGGCAACTGCAACTGGACCCTGCCAAGATCCAAGCCATCACCGAGTGGCCCATCCCCACTACCCGGAAAGAACTGCAACACTTCCTCGGATTTGCCAATTTCTACCGTCGATTCATCCGCAACTACAGCAAGTTCGCAACCCCCCTCACCAGCCTCACATCCACGAACTACCCCTTTCAGTGGACCCCGGCAGCCTCCCAAGCATTCAGTCAACTCAAAACCCTGTTCACCAATGCTCCCATTCTGCGCCACCCTGACCCCTCCCTCCAGTATGGGGTGGAGGTTGAAACCTCGGACTCAGGACCTGGGGCTATCCTCTCGCAGCTGGACCCCACGACCCAGAAACTACACCTCTGTGCTATTTTTCCCTGCCGTCTGTCCCCTGCTGAGAGGAATTATGATGTCGGCAACCGAGAGCTGCTGGGCATAATATGGGCCCTGGATGAATGGATTTACTGGCTGGAGGGTACTGAACTGCCATTTATCATTAGGACTGACCACAAAAAACTCACTTACCTGCGTTCCGCTAAACGTCTCAACCCCTACTGGGCACTATTCTTGAGCAGTTCAACTTCAGTCTCTCCTTCCGTCCCGGTTCCCGTAACACCAAGGCAGATGCCCTGTCCCGAATTTACTCACCCACCTCCAGCTCAGCAGAACCAGAAACCATTCTCCCTTCTTCATGTTTCATCGGAGCAGCCGCTTGGAAAATCGAGCAAGTGGTCAAGGAGGATCAAAAAACCCAACCAGATTCCAATGCCAGACCTCCGAATCACCTATTTGTACCAGATTCTGCTCGTTCTGACGTCCTACAGTGGGCCCACAATTCAAAACTCACTTGTCACCTTGGCATCACCCGTACTACCCAGTTCATCAAGCAGCACTTCTGGTGGCCCAGCCTCATCAAAGACACCTGAGAATTTGTCCAAGCCTGCTCCGTCTGCGCCCAAGGGAATTCGTCAAACCTGCCCCCAGCTGGTGTGCTGCGTCCCATGCCAATGCCAAGCCGTCAGTGGTTTCACATCGCTGTGGACTTCATTACTGGCATACCCCCTCAGAACGTAACTCAGTCATTCTCACTACCATCGATGGCTTTTCCAAATGTGTCCATTGTGTGCCCCACCCCAAACTCCCGTCCACTCTGGAAACTGCTAACCTCCTCGTTCTGCATGTTTTTAAACTCCATGGTATCCCCATCGACATTGTCTCAGACCGAGGTCCTCAGTTTTCATCACGTCTGGAAGGAATTCTCCAAGGCAGTGGGCGCAGCAACGTGCTTGTCCTCGGGATATCACCCTCAAACAAACAGCCAGACGGAGTTGCACGCAACCTCTCCTTATGGAGTTCGTTCCTCGCATGGATCGAGTACGCTCTCAATTCCCTCACCAGCTCCGCTACCGGAATGTCCTCATTCATGGCTTGCTACGGTTACCAAACCCCATTATTCAAAGAACAGGAGCAGGCAGTGGCAGTTCCCGCCATTAAAGATCACCTCCAGAGAGTCCAGGCCGTGTGAATGGATGTCCGGGCGGCGTTGACCCGGTCCGCCGTACGCAATAAACAGCTCGCGGACCGTCATTTCTCCCCAACGCCCGAATACAAGGTGGGTCAGTCCGTCTGGCTTTTTTCCCACGACCTCCCACTTCAAACTGAGTCCCTGATGAGGTGGCTGGGGCATCTGATTCGGATGCTTCCAGGACACCTCCCTGGTGAGGTGTTCCAGGCAGGAGACCCTGAGGACGACCCAGGACACGCTGGAGAGACTACGTCCTTCAGCTGGCCTGGGAACGCCTCGGGATCCCCCTGGAAGAGCTGGATGAAGTGGCTGGTGAGAGGGAAGTCTGGGCGTCCCTGCTAAAGCTACTGCCTCCGCGACCCGACCTCAGATAAGCGGTAGAAAATGGATGAATAATAATAATAATAATAATAATAATAAGTCGCTGATGGTGTAGTGGTACACTCGCCTGACTTTGGTGCAGGCAGCGTGGGTTCAGTTCCCACTCAGTGACGGTGTGAATGTGAGTGTGAATGGTTTTCCGTGTCTATATGTGCCCTGCGACTGCCTGGCGACCAGTTCAGGGTGTAGTCCGCCTTTCGCCCGAAGTCAGCTGGGATAGGCTCCAGCGTCTCGCGACCCTAACCAGGATAAGCGGTGTTGAAAATGGAATGGATAATAATAATAATAATAATAATAATAATTAATAATAATAATAATAACAATGCGGCACGGTGGACGACTGGTTAGCACATCTGCCTCCCAGTTCTGAGGACTCGGGTTCAAATCCGGCCTCACCTGTGTTGATTTTGCATTTTCTCCCCGTGCCAGTGTGGGTTTTCTCCGGGTACTCTGGTTTCCTCCCACATCCCAAAAACATGCATGGTAGGTTAATTGAAGACTCTAAATTGCTCTAAAATGATCCTCACTAGGGTCATGGGCGCGTTGGAGCCCATCCCAGGTATCTTCGGACGAGAGGCGGGGTACACTCTGAACTGGTCGCCAGCCAATCGCAGTGTACATATAAATAAACAAGTATTCGGGCAATTTTTCCCAATTTAGTCTTCAATTAACCTACCATACATGTTTTTGGGATGTGGGAGGAAACCGGAGTACACAGGGAAAATACACGCAGGCAAGGGGAAAACATGCAAATTCCACACAGGCGAGGCCGGATTTGAACCCGCAACTTCGGAATTGTGAGGCAGATGTGCTAACTAGTCACCCACCGTGCCGCCCTTTGCTTAAATTCTTACTGAAAAAAATAAAATAAAATACTCAATTTTCAGTTGCACCTGATTCAATAGTCATAAACTGAAGTATGTCCCACTCTTTTCCTTGAAACTAATCAAATATTTCTTAGTTAAACACATTTTAATCATTTGCCCCTGATGTACATATTTTAATTAAATACATTTAAATTACTGTTTTCAATATATGGCCATCATATTTTCATAAATAAATATTGTTTATAGATAATGACCCTAAATGATCATTTTTAACTTATCGAATAATTTATCATTTATCCGAATAAACACAATGTTTCTGTCTTCTCATTTCCCCTTGCATTTACGCATTTTGTGGCGTATTATGCTAGTAACATTTTAAACGTATCATTAACCAACAAGATTAATTTTTCATCTCGGGTACATTCTTCCTTTAGGGACTTCTTCCGTTATGTTATATTATTGCAGTGTTTCTCGAATTGTGTATTTATTTAGCTGTTATATAGAGCGTACTGTAAAGTTTAATTGAAACATATGCCGCGGAGATTTTTGCCCTGTCACAGAATGCGAGCTCATGGATTTGATGTTCCAGCTTTCTCCTTCGTCCTCCTCGTGCTTTTGCTTCTATTTAGACAATAAGGTGCAGAAAGATTTTTATGGGCTTTAGAACTTCCGTCAGTATTGTTTGTTTTAAGGGCTGACAGAGACTGTGTGTTGTAAAGAGTGTCAACAAGCCAGCAGTGAACACCGCCAAATTCAATGTTGATGCTGGACACTGCGACCCCCCACGCATTTTCTGTTTTTACCGAATCCCATTGTGCTACTTGGAATCCCTCCCCGACACCGCAACCCCCAAAGACCAAGCACGGTTTTTTTCTTTGCATGAACTTTTCAAACAATTTAATTCTAGGGACACTTCGCTAAAGTGTAAGCTTCAGTGTTAATATGACGGTCTCTGAAAAATACTGTTTGAAGTCTCACGTAAATATATTTTAATGGAGGGTAAACACAGCATTGAAGTTTCCTCACTTCCTTTCTTTTGAGTAGAATATCCATTCATATTAATATTTATTTGTGTTAAGATTAAAATAGCAAGATTGAGAAGGACAAACAAAAACAAAACACAAAATCGGTTCATATGGGTAAACATACTCGCTGATATTAACATTATTGTCGATGATTTTGTTTTAGACATTTAAATGTCCAAATGAAAAGTTTATTTACAATGTGAGGAAGAGTATATCCTGTCTGCTGAGTTGCTCCAACGGCCCGGCCCGTATCACAATGTTGTTCGTCCGTCAATGTGTAAAAACACCTGAAAATTAATTTTTTTCTCTCAAGCTCATTGAGTCACTTTATTTGCATGATTCCTATCGATGTAGCTTTAAAGACCAAGAGACAATCAAACAAAGGTCATCATGTGCATTTATTTCATCGTGCTGATGAAATGCTGATGCATTAGTTGAAGAGGAGAGGAAGGAGAGTGCGTGTGTGTGTGCATGTTTACCAGCACAGTCAACAGTTATTTCCTCTTGTAAATTACATGGACACAGACCACTTTACTGGTTTATACTGGTGAAGGTCAATGGCAGACTTCCCTTGGTCTGTCTCTATTCGGTGTAATTTAATGTATTCATACAATATTCTCTTTATGTATGCAACGGATATCGTTAAATACACGTGTAGCTCATTTTCATTTGACCAATAACGGCGAAGACACATAAAAAAAAAATAATATATTTATATATATCAGTCAGTATATATATATGTATGTACTGACTGGCGACCAGTTCAGGGTGTAGTCCGCCTTTCCCCCGAAGTCAGCTGGGATAGGCTCCAGCGTCCCGCGACCCTAACCAGGATAAGCTGTGTTGAAAATGGATGGATATATATATATAACATTTTGAGAAAATATGCCGCCTAAATGTATCCCATGCTGAAACAGCCACGCTTAGTCGTATTTCCAAAGCGTTATTGATGATTTAATATTTTAAACGTACATCCTAAAGGCAGTCCTTATTGACAGAGCCAATGGTGGTTTCCCATTGCAATTCACTTCTTTTAAAACAATATAGACAAAAGTGCATAACGGTAAAGTCAAATAGCTCGATAAACATCATGTGAGTCGCACAATTTACATGTGGTGCCCTTCAAACTGTACAGATGCAATTACATAACTTCTCATTAAACCCGTTACACTCTTGCCTTCATACAATCGTAATAATGGTAAATAAATACTTTCACCAGTTCATACATATTAATTCAGTGCCTCCGAAATAATACCATTTATTTTGATGTGTGAATGCAAGATGGCTGCCTCATGCTGGCACTTCAGCTCACAGATCCCTCTGGTGTATTGCAACAACATAATGAGCCTCTCTCCAGGGGGATTAACGGTAAAGACATCTTGAATGATGGACCATTTGTAAAAGAACCAAATAAATCTTTTTTTTTATTATTTGTGTTCGTTTTCATGGAAAAGGCATATTATGCAATAGGAGAAAAATCTTATACATCCAAAAATGGAATTAGCGTCTTCAGAAAACATAATGAAACTAACGGTAAAGACATTTTGGCAAGTAATATTAAGTATGCAACTATTACTTTGGAATATTTTTTAGTGCTAGAAACAATTATGATGGCTATCAGGCAGCACGGTGGACGACTGGTTAGGGCGTCTGCCTCACAGTTCTGAGGACTGGGGTTCAAATCCTGGCCCCGCCTGTGTGGAGTTTGCATGTTCTCCCCGTCCCTGCGTGTGTTTTCTCCGGGTACTGCAGTTTCCTCCCACATCCCCAAAATGATGCATGGTAGGTTAATTGACGACTGTAAATTACCCGTAAGTGTGAATGTGTGTGTGAATGGTTGATTGTTGATGTGTGCCCTGCGATTGGCTGGCAACCAGTTCAAGGTGTACGCCGCCTCCTGCCCGAAGATAGCTGGGATAGGCTGCAGCACGCCCGCGACCCGAGTGAGGAGAAGCGGCTCAGAAAACGGATGGATGGATGATGGATAGCAATAACAAAATTCAAATACTCATATCAGTAAAATCATTTGATTTTGAAAAGGAAATTCAGTGGGTCATGTCTTTACCGTTATTGATCAAATTATATGAAAACTACCCACATCCATCCATCCATTTTCTGAGCCGCTTATCCTCACTAGGGTCGCGGGCGTGCTGGAGCTATCCCAGCTGTCATCGGGCAGGAGGCGGGGTACACCCTAAACTGGTTGCCAGCCAATCGCAGGGCACATACAAACAAACAACCATTCACACTCACATTCACATTCACACCTACGGGCAATTTAGAGTCTCCAATTAATGCATGTTTTTGGGATATGGGAGGAAACCGGAGTGCCCGGAGAAAACCCACGCAGGCACGGGGAGAACATGCAAACTCCACACAGGCGGGGCCGGGGATTGAACCCGGGTTCTCAGAACTGTGAGGCTGACGCTCTAACCAGTCGTCCCACCGTGCCGCCTAACTACCCCCATATTTGTTCTAAAAAAATATATTCCAACTTCCTTGATTTTTATCGATTTTAGTTTTTTCATGATAGAACTTTTTTTTTACGTTTGGCGGTATCAGTACATCACATCATGTTGGATAATTTTGGCTTGAGTAATTGTGACAAATTAATGATAAAATGTTCACAAAAGAGTAAAAACGACCACTACATCTTCACTCATACTGCGATACAATTTGTTGTGTATATTGTATATATTTTATTGTCATGCTTTTACATATTTAAATGAGGAGCTGCTCATAACCAGGTTTTATTCATGTGTATACAGTATCAACAGTCAGGTACTGTTGCGGTGGTTTAAGCAAAATCCTCACAGTCCTATCAGTACATTTACATGGCAATCCAAACCAATCTCTGTCATTTCCGTTGCTACGTGCAGACATTAAATTCGAGGACTCATTGAAAATGCACTACCGACTATACAGCTGCATTTAAAATACATAAAATGATTCATACTGTTGAAATAGGAACGCGTTATAAACAAGCTGGGAAGGCATATGACTTGATATACAGACAAGAATGGCAAATTAAAATAGACAAGACAAAGTGAGTAGATGCTGTATGTACAAAAAGCCCACAATTTGCTTCATTGAAGGGTTTGTCATTTAAAAAGTCCGACTTTCATTGTCCACATATGCGTCAACAGCGATAGAGACGATCAGTCGGATCATGTCATGATTAATCCCCAAAATGCGTCATCTCGCCGCGTATATGCGAACTAACTCCCTCAGTGATCCAAATGAGCAGGATGCTAAGGTGTGGTGTTTTTTATTTTAGTCGCAAACTTCTTCTCCTTTACCCTCCTGTTCTGGAACCAGATGGTGATCTGCCTCTCCGAAAGGTTGGTCGCGGCCGAAATCTTCCTCCTCTTGTCCTTTGTGATGAATTTGTTGGCGGCGTATTCTTTCTCCAGCTCCCTCAGCTGCACCTTTGTGTAAGGTATGCGTTTCTTCCTGCCTCGGCGAAAAGGGGAACATTCTTGTTGGTGGGCAACCACATCTGATAACAAGCAAAGAGGGGACAGATAAGGAACACTTTGCCACATCTTGTGTCAGGATGCTGAGCTGGACCATCAACTTCATACTTTAAAATGCTTCCATATAACCTGTACACTTTCAAGACAAAACGTGAACATGGGATACAATTATGTTGGCATTTCTTGCCAGAGACATACGGTGTTGCCACTTTGTATAATGATATATTTGTGGCAAGTTTTACATTATATTGGATTAGATGCTTCCTGATTTTGATTCTTGTTTCTATTTTACTCCGTTGTGTTATGTTATTTTTAAATTATTTGTGCTTTGTTACATTATTAGCAAAAAATAATAAACTAATTGTTTAACAAACAATCAACAATCGGTAAAATATTATGAATTGGCCTTAAAATTGATTTATTTTTACACTACAGGCCTACCGCATAATTTGCAACATGGGTGTTTTAACTTTTGCCACCCAAATAATTCATATTGTCATTTAGTCAACATTACAAGGTAAACACATCACATTGTGGGCTTGCGCCATTTCATGATAGTGGTGGGTTATTTTGCTGTTCATGCATTTATATAACTTCAAGTATTTGGGAAAATACGAAACGTTTCAATAAGTCTGATTGGTCAAAAAAATACTTTACTAACCGACATATTGTGCGCCTGTTGAAGTTGAAATATTAAACCCGTTAAATTTAAAACCCTGCATACAATTTGTAAACTTAAATATATTTCAATTTGGTTTGCACATGATGAAATGTGGCAAACTAACGTAATTTCCCCTCTTTTCCAAATAATGTTAGTTTAACACATTCTAATCATGTGCTGCCGATGTGCACGTTCGACTTAAGTCAAGTCAAATTGCTTTTTTCCAGTGTATAAATGATACCCTGAAAAAAGTGGGTTCCTCAAAAATAATTAATCTATGTTAGTTTAACACATTTTAATCATGTGCAACCGTTGTACATGATCGTATTAAATAAATTCAAAGGTCTTTTTTTCAGTATGTAAGAATGTTCCAATTTAGAATAAATTAACCAATATATTTAACATAAATATACATATAAAGAGACTGTTTCTAGGATACATTACTAAAGGCGTAATGTGGTAAATTAAAAATGCTAACGAAACAAAAGACACACGTGTCCTTACACTGGATTGTTTCGTCCACTGAAAAGTCTTTTGAATGTACTTAATTCGAACATATACATCGGTTGCACATGATTATATTGTGTGAAACTAACATACATTATTTGATTATTTTCAAGAAAAAGAGGGGGAAATTGCATCAGTTTACCACATACTCCAACCGAAAATTGTAAGTGGCCATACACTGTGGAAAAGTCCTTTAAATTTACTTAATTCAAACATGTACAGCGGTTCCACATGATTAAAATGTGCTAAACGAACATACATAAGGCTTATTTGATTATTTTCGAGGAAAAGAGCGGCAAGTGTGCGTCACCGGACCACATTCTAATCATATGCAATCGACAATTAAGTACGTACACTAAAAAAAGTCCTTTTCAATTTACTTAATTCAAACATGTACAGTGGGTACACAAAAAAAATGTAATAACATGCGTTATTTGATTTCATTATAACAGAGGTGGAAATTGTTTCAGTTTACCACATTTTAATCACGTGCAACAGAAATGTAACTTTATTCCTATGTACACTGTACTTTTCTCAGTGTGCTATAGTCACACGTGTGAAAAACCTGAATACGATCATGCACTACAAATGTTGACTGCGGATGATAAAGGAATTCATTCATTATTACCAGCCAAAGCGGACTTCCAGATGTGACCGTGCCCCTGGTCCTTGGAACAGTACATCTGTCCCCCCCAACCGTTAGTGAGAGCCCATGGCTGGTAGCTGTCCATTGGGAGGAGGGTGTCATGGCGTGGCTCAACAGCACCCAGCGTTTGGACCACGGACACGTCCAGGTAGCTTGCCATGGACTGGTACGCACTGGGGTAGCCGTGGTAAAAAGCGAACTCCTTCGGCCTGTGGTTAGGGTATTCATCGGGGCTCACGGTGGTGTCCATGTATTGAGAGCTGAGGGCGGCTCCAGCAGCCTGCGTACACGACTTGACAGGACCACGCCTCATCCTGCACGGGTAGTAGCCCTGACCAAAGTAGCCGTAAGGCAAAGCGGGGGCTGCAGAAGTGCTCTGCTGGGACACGTTGGCGCATCTTTTCACCGACGACGCCGATGCATCCCTGTGGCCTGACACGGACACGTCCGCGGTGGAGTAGCCTGCTGAAGATTGCACCAAGCCTGAGGGACGATGGCCGCCCGGAGCAGCTGAATGAGCCATTATGTTGCGGCACTGGTTCACCGCAGTGGCGGTGGCAAAGTTCCAGCTTCCCACCAGCCCTTCCATGTTCCTTGTTTAACTCCTGCAAATTATTGTCTTAAACAAACATTACCGTTTCCGCCGACCAGCGAGGGTTTCGGGCCAAGGAGGCTATCATATGAACTCGTTCCACGATCACCCTCTGCTTTGGTTCGTTAGTGCGCAAATGGACACGGATCTGCTCTACACACAGCACAAAGCCACACTCGATTAGTATTGCCTTCACGCACACAAGCAGTCATCGCATGCGTGACGCCTAGTGCTTGCAGACTCTGAGGAAAAGACTGTCAGTAACCAGCAGGTCATCCGGTTTCATATCTTGACGCAAACCGCCTCCCTTTCAAGATGGGGATTGGTCGAGTGTCCATTGGAGGAACCCAGGCGATCACGTGATAGGGAGAACTGCTACAAAAAAAAAAAAAAAAGGAAAGAAAGAAAACGTGTTTCGGGATTGTCACTCAAGAAAATATTTTTTATTGGAGCTAGGCACAAGAAGAACATGAAGTCCATGTGTCGGGAGCTACTCGACGTGTAGAGTTGAGCAAACCGGTCTCTGCAGCTTGTCTTTGGCTCCATAAGGGGGTTTCCCTTTTTCAGTAACAGCCAACAAAAATAATACACCGACACCAGAAGCACGTTTTGTGCTATGCGTCAAGAATGCGCATATGCAGTGCGTCAAACCACGGACTGCACTGTTTTTTCTCCATGAACATTATGACCGTTTGTAACAATACGTGTGAAAATAGGGAACCCGAGACGGAAGCTATTTACAAGCCCCCCCCCCCCCCCCCAAAAAAAACAAAAAAAACAAAAACAACAACAATAACAACAATAGGCTCATTTCAATATCATGAATTTAGATCGCATATATGTTTAATTATTTTACTTGTTATGGGGCGGGACAAACGTGTTGGTGTGAGTATAATTCATCCTAACCCCAAGTTAACGAAATATATTCATTGGTATCAAGTATCATTACAAGATTAAACGTTAAGATTTTCGCAAGAAACATTTTAAGATTATTTCGCAGCAGTATATGTTTTTGCGTTTGATACAAGCCTTGTCGTAGTTGAAGATGAATTCCAAGCCGCGCCATTTTTGTCATGATTCCACAGAGTAAACAACGTACAATTAAAATACATAAAAATAGACTGCCAAACGCTAGTTTTAATAGCAACAACAATCATAAACCGATAATAATGTTGGTAATCAGTTGATAATTGAATGTATTAAATTCGAACATGTACATCGATTGCACATGACTAAATTGATTTAAACTAACAGATATTATTTTATTATTTTCGAGCAAAAGGGAAAATGGCGTCAGTTCACCACATTTGAATCATGTTCCATCGAAAATGAATCACTTTTTTTTCAGTGATAGCTAGACAGACCATAGATTAAATCACAATTAAATGATTTAGAACAATTCTCCGCGATTGGCTGGCGAGCAGTCCAGCTTCTTGCCCAAGTCAGCTTGGTGAGAATAGAAAACAGATGGATACATTTCTATATATATTTCATATACTCCTTTTAATTTTTTTGGATGTACATTTTAAAATGGAAAACTACCAGGCTCCGTGTTTTGCGTTAGCCGATTTGTCTCATGCATGGACCACATCCTACGCTATCCGCAGTAGAAAATACTGCTCGCACTGTTCCACGGCGACTTGCTAGAATTTCTCAAAAGTAGAAATTATTACTTGAGTTGTTTTTCCTTATGTCTTTTAATTTACTTGGCGTATGCCTTACAATATTTAATGTTATGCATTTTGCCTTTCCTGGTCCCGTTACAGAATAACCGCACAGATGTTGGCATTTCATCAAGTTACTTCTTTGTTAAGAAATATATATTGAACAAATCCTTCCAGTATGAAGCTTGAGTACAATCAAGCATCCAAACATCTTAATTTGCTGTATGTGGCATGTATACAATCACTTACAGTGCGCTAGGGGCCGCACACAGAAGCCGCATATCTTGGTGCTACAGTGTGGTCTACTCAGAGGTTCAAGGTCAAGTTTGACGCTTGGAGGAGGGGAGGAGGACTGCAGACAGACGGACTCAGCTCAAGTTCAAGGCCACCGACATCTTAAAGCTTTTGTGTGCGTGTGTGTGTGCGCGCGCGTGTGTGTGTGTGCGCGCGCGTGTGTGTGTGCGTGTGCGTGCGTGTGTGTGTGCCTGTGTGTGGGTGGGCGACTGCGCGTAGACCAGGAAGGCGCCATGCTGTCTCAATGATCCTCATCACACGGCCTAATATAACCAGTATATCCAATATGAAGATAAGCATCTAGCCTGATGTTCCCATCATATATCATTAACCATAAGAGGAATCGTTTAACTTATGTATCAGGAATATTTCCAAACGTTGTATTATTATTACCATCCAGACAAATGGCTTGATTTATTTTTCTTTTTTTTCTTTAAATAATCAACACTATGTAAGTTGACTGGTATGTTTGCTGTCATTAAAAAGAATATGTGTAGCTATTGTTTCCCAATTTTTGGTGACAATTTCATGTGTGACTTGACGGCAGGAAGATATGTTGAAGCATCCCGTCCTTAAAATAAAGTATTTTTGATGCTTTCCCTGATATTTGTTAATCAGCGCACCTTTTTGAAAATACACTACGTGTTGAAGTCAAGCAATGATGACGGCGGGAAGAGTTGTGAACTGCTCTATATGTGAAGTATCTTGGGCAAAAAAAATACAATAATTTTAATCATTTCAATATTATCTTTTTTGTAATATCACTTTTTTTTGAAAATGCATGCGTTGCATTCACATACCCGATGGAAAAGATGTCACCTGTATTGTTTCCCCCCCCCCCCCCCCCCCCCGCATATTGTTTATCATTGATTGCATAGGAGAACATTGTCCTTCGTCTCACCATATTCTAATGAAAGAACTCGAAAAATAAATTTTCTAAAATAAAAATCTGTCTTGTTTAATAAGTACAATTTAGGGCTATCCATGCAGTATTTCCTTCTTGGTCCAAGCGTGGTTGTGCGCAATTCTGCTAGTCCAAAAGGAAAACTGATAACAGCTGGAAATACACAATTTTATCCACAGAAAATATTTAAAGTTCGGGCCTAACGAACGGTTATTAAAACATTATGATTTTAGTTAAAACAATATACGTTTCAGTGTTATATACTGTACTTTCCTTTCATTGTACTTTTCCCATTACATCTCGCACTGTATGAGAGAAATCACAGTTCTGTAAGTAGAGTAGGGCGAAGATCCTTGCAGTTGTAGCATTGTAAGTAGATCGATTGCAAAATCTAGAAAAACTAAATAAAGTTACTCTCTTAAAACATAAGAAACGCTCATCCAGACAATCAGTTTTATTTTTGGGGGACCAGAGATCGTCATTGTCCAAATGCCGTTTAAAAAAAAAAGTTGCAAATTATCCCTTGGATTTGGCCAGCTACTCATTTATCATCAAGGCCAACTGAGCCCATTTCGTCTCTTTTGAATTTAAAGTATTCGTAATTTTGCCATTTACCTGCACCTGCACTGTAATGAAATTGAAACAACTCTGATGCTTTGCGAGACCTGGCGTTTATGTCCCTCACACCTCAATAAGAGTTACATCTTTGAAAATATAACTTCATATAAATTATTATTTTTAATTTACAAATGTTAGTGCTTGAGGAAATTATTGCGTTTCGTTGCATTGTGCAGTTCTTCCATAGATAGATAGATAGATAGATAGATAGAGAGAGAGATATGATCACACAATGACCTATTTGCAATTTGCATTGAAAACTCCCATTTAATCTAATTTTCTATGCGCTATGAAACTCCTAAAGGTTTCATTTAATTGTCCTGTGATGGCACAAGTTGGCTATTGTGTTGTAATTTAGCCTCCCCATAAGAAGATTCTGTACAGCCATCTTTCAGCACAATAAAAAAAAATTTTTTATATGTTATAAGTCTTTGCATATGTTTTCAGCACTTTGCATGAGCTTTCAACACTTATCTTAGAATCAAAACACCTTAAATCCCATAGGGTCAAAACATTTTAAAACTTTAGTTTGGAGGAAAATTTGTTTTGTATGGTGAAGAAATCTGACATTGTGGACTATTATCATAGCTCTTTTTTGCAGTATTGAAACTCTTGAGAGTTTGATTTGGGTATATTCAATGTTAGATTTTCAGCAGATTTTGTTGTCTATTATTGGATTGGAATAATATACTGTATGTACCAAATCTCATGCTTATATCCCCATTTGAACAATTCCTTCACTTGTCTGCTCTATTATATCACACTGTATTTGCACTAGTTAGGGATGTGTCAATTACGGTGGGGCAGTTATGGAAAAAAATAATAAACACGATTATTTTGATTGATATTGAAATCATGATTAATAAACACCATTATTCATTGATTTCAAACTTTGATATATTTACTCAACTACCAAAACACAACTTTAAATACAACTTAAAAGAACAACCAGAAACTAAATTAGTAACAAGTAAAATAATAATATATGAAAGTTGTGGCCGTAAGGTGATCAGTGCCTGTCGTGGCGGGAATCCCGGAACCCGTTGGTGGACACCAACGGTGAGGGATGCCATCAAGCTGAAGAAGGAGTCCTATCGCGCCTTTTTGGCCTGTGGGACTCCTGAGGCAACTGATGGGTACCGGCTGGCCAAACGGAATGCAGCTTTGGTGGTCGCTGAAGCAAAAACTCGGGCATGGGAGGAGTTTGGTGAGGCCATGGAGAAAGACTTCCGGAATGCTTCGAGGAAATTCTGGTCCACCATCCGGCATCTCAGGAGGGGGAAGCAGTGCACCATCAACACTGTGTATAGTGGGGATGGGGCTCTGCTGACCTCGACTTGGGACGCTGTGAGCCGGTGGGGAGAATACTTCGAAGACCTCCTCAAGTCCACCGACACGCCTTCCCATGAGGAAGCAGAGTCTGGGTTCTCTGAGGTGGGCTCTCCTATCTCTGGGGTTGAGGGCACCAAGGTGATTAAAAAGCTCCTCGGTGGCAAGGCCCCGGGGGTGAATGAGATTCTCCCGGAGTTCCTAAAGGCTCTGGATGTTGTGGGGCTGTCCTGGTTGACATGCCTCTGCAACATCGCGTGGACATCGGGGACAGTGCCCCTGGATTGGCAGACTGGGGTGGTGGTCCCGCTTTTTAAGAAGGGGGACCGGAGGGTGTGTTCCAACTACAGGGGGATCACACTCCTCAGCATCCCTGGTAAGGTCTATTCAGGGGTGCTGGAGTGGAGGGTCCGTCGGGAAGTCGAATCTCAGATTCAGGAGGAGCAGTGTGGTTTTCGTCCTGGCCGTGGTACAGTGGACCAGCTCTCCACCCTCAGCAGGGTCCTCGACAGTGCATGGGAGTTCGCCCAACCAGTCTACATGTGTTTTGTGGACTTGGAGAAGGCGTTCAACCGTGTCCCTCGGGGGTTCCTGTGGGGTGTGCTTCAGGAGTATGGGGTACCGAACCCCCTGATACGGGCTGTTCAGTCCCTGTACGACCGGAGTCAGAGTTTGGTCCGCATATCCGACAGTATGTCGGACTCGTTTCTGGTGAGGGTTGGAGGCTGTCCTTTGTCACCGATTCTGTTCATAACTTTTATGGACAGAATTGCAAGGCGCATCCGAGGTGTAAAGGGGGTCCTCTTTGGTGGCCTCAGTATTGCATCTCTGCTTATTGGAGATTATGTGGTTCTGTTGGCTTCATCAAGCCGTGATCTCCAACTCTCACTGGAGCAGTTCGCAGCCGAGTGTGAAGCGGCTGGGATGAGAATCAGCACCTCCAAATCTGAGACCATGGTCCTCAGTTGGAAAAGGTTGGCGTGCCCTCTCCAGGTCGGGGATGAGATCCTGCCCTAAGTGGAGGAGTTCAAGTATTCTGATTCGGATGCCTCCCGGACGCCTCCCTGGTGAGGTGTTCCGGGCACGTCCCACCGGGAGGAGACCCAGGGGATGACCCAGGACACGCTGGAGAGACTACGTCTTTCGGCTGGCCTCGGAACGCCTCGGGATTCCCCCAGAATAGCTGGATGAAGTGGCTGGGGTGAGGGATGTCTGGGCGTCCCTGCTAAATCTACTGCCTCTGCGACCTGACCTCGGATAAGCGGTAGAAAATGGATGGATGATGGATGAAAATAATAGCAATTAAAAACAATACATAAAGAAAATACCTACCCTGGCCTCTTGGGGGCACTGTGGTGCACACATGAAGATACACTTACATTAAAATAAAAACAATAAAAAACTGAACCTGGGTCCTCAGAACTGTGAGGCTGACCGTCCACCGTGCCGCCTGGGGTTTCATCACACTTGCTGCAAGCAACACGATGCGTTCAGGTTGCTTTTACAACACAGAAACTTGCATGTATGGACTGCAACGTCCATCCATCCATCCATTTTCTGAGCCGCTTATGCTCACAAGGGTTACGGGAGTGCTGGAGCCTATCCCAGCTATCATCGGGCAGGAGGCAGGTAACACCCTGAACTGGTTGCCAGCCAATTGCTGGGCACCTATGAACAAACAACCATTCGCACTCACATTCAATTTAGAGTCTCCAATTCTCCAATTAGTCTCCAATTAATCTACTATGCATGTTTTTGGGATGTGGGAGGAAACCGGAATACCCGGAGAAAACCCACGGAGGCACGGGGAGAACATGCAAACTCCACACAGCCGAGGCCGGATTTGAACCCAGGTCATCAGAACTGTGAGGCAGTTGTGCTAACCAGTTGACCGCCGTTCTGCCACTTAAATAATTAACCAATAAAATTGATTGCATATAAAAGTGAAATAAGCGGCACGGTGGACGAATGGTTAGAGCGTCAGCCTCACAGTTCTGAGGACCGCGGTTCAATCCCCGGCCCCGTCTGTGTTGAGTTTGCATGTTCTCCCCGTACCTGCGTGGGTTTTCTCCGGGCACTCCGGTTTCCTCCCACATCCCAAAAACATGCATGAATTGGAGACTCTAAATTGCCCGTAGGTGTCAATGTGAGTGCGAATGGTTGTTTGTTTGTATGTGCCCTGCGATTGGCTGGCAACCAGTTTAGGGTGTACCCCGCCGCCTGCCCGATGATAGCTGGGATAGGCTCCAGCACGCCCGCAACCCTAGTGAGGAGAAGCGGCTCAGAAAATGGATGGATGGATGGATGGATGGATAAACGTGAAATAAAAATTGTACCTACATAAAAGAGATGCAAAGCAAATGTACAAAAAAAGTTAAATACAATTGAATGAGTTCAACTTGGCATGTCGTGTACAGGGCTAAAAGTATGTTTTTTTGTTTTTTTGTTTCCTGCTGAAAAACTTTTCAATAAACCAATCCAGTGGAAAATAGTGACAATGACATTTTAATAATAAAGAGTAATAATTGCATCAGCAAAACTCTCAAAACAAGCTTCAATGAGCAGCTGAAAAACACTTGACAAAACCATAAGGGTCACTGAGGGGGTAGTGGTATATTTGCCAGACTTCTGGGTGGGGAGTGGGGGTTTAGTTCCCACTCAGTGACCACTCAGGTGTGAATATAAGTGCGACTGTGACTGACTTGTGACCAGTTCAGGGTGTGGTCCAATTTTTGCCTGATGTCAGCTGGGATATAATACAACGCCCTGCGACCCTGAACATGGGAAGCGGTATTGAGAATGGATGGATGGAAACCATCAGGGGACATCTGCCAAGGCCAATTTTAATTACAACATTGGTTTTTTTTCTTTTTGTTTTTGCATTGGATCGGCACTAAACTGTAAACAGCGTATATGTATGGTCCACCCTTTCACAAGTCTCATGGACATCATTCCGATGGATTTTTGTGTGAGGCAGATCTGCAAACCAGTCGTCCACTGTTCCGCCTTAAAGAATGTCAACTTCCTATTTACAGTATATATATATCTATATATATATGTGGGATCCAGGGTTGCAGGCCACCCTACAACCCTGAAAAATCCTAAACTATTTGGCTTATAAGCTTCAACTGAATACGATGATGCAGCAAATTTTTCAAAATAAGTGGATGAGCTATCATATAAGCAATGTATAATTGCTTGATTGATTGGTTTTAGCATGTAATAAATAAAAAGAGCAACAAAGTGGCCCTTGCATCTTTGGAATTTTCTTCATGCAGCACTCAGAGGAAAACGTTTGGACACCATCCACCCTGAACTGGTCGCCAGCCAATCACAGGGCACATAGAAACAAGCAACCATTTGCACTCACATTCAAATTTAGAGACTTCAATCAACCGACCATGCATGTTTTTGGGATGTAAGAGGAAACCGGAATACCCGGAGAAAACCCACGCAGGCACCGGGAGTACATGCAAACTCCACGCAGTTGAGGCCGGGATTTGAACCCCAGTCCCCAGAACTGTGAGACAGATGTGCTAACCAGTCGTCCACAGTTCCACCCACCCCTTCTCTAGTTCCACAAATAAAGGGCCCACCATGTTTGTACTTATTCACACCTTGAATATGAAGTGCTGTAATGTTTTTAGATAACCTTATCCAAGATGGCGCCTACCAGTGTGGTCGCCTCGGTTACGCGCTCGCTAGTATTGTTTTTGTGTTTTTCGTTCGTCTTTGGAGACATTACACGACTCACTTACACAAGGGGAGACTTGCTCACCATCAAGGAGGCTACCCCGGACTTTCTTTCACCAACTTTCGCAAATCCGCTCAGTTTTTTCCCCGAGTTACTCACCGGAGCAGCAACCGCGGTCCTTGGCGTATGGAAACGGAGGCGACACCACAGAGGGAAGCGAGTCGGCATCCAGGTGAAACTCCGGAAGAGAGGATACAGATTGGCGTTCCCGTCAATCCTCCTCGCGAATGTACGCTCCCTACCCAACAAAATGGACTAGCTTCATCTCCTGATAAAGACCAGTAGACTTCGGACGTTCCACCGCCATGTGCTTTACGGAGACCTGGCTTTGCGACGCTGTACCCGATGGCGCCGTCATGCTTCCCGGCTTCGATTTTCACCGAGCAGACCGTGACATGGAATCATCGGGGGAAACAAAAGACGGCGGGATATGCTTCTATATCAACGAAAAATGGTGTACGGACGTCACGGAGCTCAGCACACACTGCAGCCCGCATTTGCTACATTTTGAACTGTTTTTGAACTGTAAGCCATTCTACTTGCCACGTGAGTTTGCATCATTCATTCTGGCTGGCGCCTATATTCCACCTCAAGCTAACACGAACGCCGCACTGCTAATGCTCGCCGAACAAGTCAACGAAATTGAAAAAAAAACAAAAACGGACTCACCCCTCATTATTCTCGGGGACTTTAACAAAGCTAAACTCAACCATGAACTCCCTAAATACAAGCAGCACGCGAGGATCCTGTTCGTGGACTTCAGCTCAGCTTTTAACACCATCATCCCTGAACTCCTTTCAGCCAAGCTTCTCCAGCTCAGCGTCTCACCTGCCATCTGCCAGTGGATTTAGAGCTTTCTGACGGGCAGGACACAGTCGGTGAGGCTGGGGGAGGCCACCTCAATCACACGCAGCATCAGCACTGGGGCGCCCCAAGGTTGTGTCCTCTCTCCGCTGCTCTTCTCTCTCTACACGAACGACTACACCTTAGCGCACCCGGCAAGTTTGCAGATGACACCACCAAGTTTGCAGATGACACCATTGTCATCGGCCAAATCAAGGATGGTGATGAGTCTGCATATCGACAGGAAGCGGAGCGGCTGGAACTGTCGTGCGGCCGACACAACCTGGAGCTGAACACACTCAAGACTGTAGAGATATCATGGACTTCAGGAGGCATCCTTCGCCACAGCTGCCCCTCACGTTGTCCAGCTGCCTTGTTTCAACCGTCGAGACCTTCAAGTTCCTGGGAATTACAGTCTCTCAGGACCTGAAGTGGGTGACCAACATCAACTCCGTCCTCAAAAAGGCCGAGCAGAGGATGTACTTCCTGCGGCTTCTGAGAAAGCACGGCCTGCCACAGGAGCTGCTGAGGCAGTTCTACACAGCGGTCATCAAATCAGTCCTGTGTTCTTCCATCACAGTCTGGTTTGGTGCTGCTACAAAAAAGGACAAACTCCGACTGTAACGGACAATCAAAACTGCTGAAAGGATTGTCGGTACCCCCCTACCCACCATTGAGGACTTGCACGCTGCCAGAACTAAGACAAGAGCATGCAAAACCCTCTCGGACCCTCCGCATCCCGGTCACCTGCTCTTCCAGCTCCTTCCCTCAGGTAGGTTCTACCGATCAATGCAAACTAGAACTAGCAGACATTCCAACAGCTTCTTCCCACCTAACCAACAATTCAATTGCAACATGCTGGCAATTTTTTGACTTGAGTTCGTTGTCCCATTTCTCTGGGGCCAATTATATATTACTTGTGCACTCACTGTAGTAGTCTTGCCACGCTGCACTATTTGCATATCTGTTGTTGACAGATATGCACTCATGCCAGAGTAGCATCTGCTCCATTTGCACACTGATTGAGGAGCATCTGCAACATTTGCACAATCGACATTGTCCCAGATTATCACACTACTTGTCACTTTAAACTGCATACACTCCTTGACGTCTCGGCGCCCTTTGCACAATGGTCATTGCACCGGACTATTGCAATATTAGTCATTCAAACTGCTCTGAGTGCTAGACGACTCTGCATCTTTTGCACAACTGTCAAAAAAATAAAATAATGTACCGGCATTACCAGACAACTAGCAACCCTTTATTGCTCAGTGACTGTTTTTTTTGTCAATGTCTTTATGTCTCAAAAGTGTTCTGTTGTCATACGAGAGCGGCTCCAACTACCGGAGAAAAATTCCTTGTGTGTTTTTTTTGTACATACTTGGAAAATAAAGATGATTCTAATTCTGATTCTGATTCAGAGAAGAGTGAATCCCTTATCATAAGCAGAACTGTAACTCATATACGTCATTCAAAGCCCAAAAGCATGTTGAAGCGCAAGTAAAATGGAGACTGACTTTGCCTTGTTTTCTCTCTGCCCTTGTAGTTAAAAATCAACATGAAAGCTTGACTAGTGACAGGTTTAGCATTGCCCAGCATCTGAACAGAGACCCAGAAGCCAGAGACAGCAGCTTTAATACGCAGTAAATGTGCCCACCTTTCTTGCAAGTACCAGAGGGTCATGAAAGAGAAGGAATGTGAGGCGAGACCTTATAAAGGGTGCCATCTGACATTTTAAAAGTGCTGCCTTCCAAAACAACAAATAAAAACATTCTGAACTCAAAAAATATGTAAGTGAATGGCAAAGATTTGTGGAGATAGAGAAGTCATATCCAAGTTTACTGTAGAACATCAAAGCTGGCAAAGTCTTCTAAGAATAATTATACTAAAGCAATATAGTCAAGATCAACACATTCAACACAGCCACAGTTTTATAAAACAGGGTTTCCATACACAGAAGCAAACAATTTAACTTTGTGGAAGATGAGCGGACAAATACTGAACCAAAAATATAAACATTTGTATTTTCGTGAACAACTCTTTGCTTATGTAACAAATTCGTCCTAGCATTAGCTATTGAGGCTTATTCAATAACGGTAGAGTAAAATTTAATATGATTGAAGTATTGACTTATTGACATCAAAGGACCTATAACGTCCAGATGGCCTATATTTCATTAGCAAGTTCTCTTTATGTACAAATTCAACAGATGACGTCCATCCATCCATCCATTTTCTGAGCCGCTTCTCCTCACTTGGGTCGCGGGCGTGCTGGAGCCTATCCCAGCTGTCATCGGGCAGGAGGCGGGGTACACCCTGAACTGGTTGCCAGCCAATCGCAGGGCACGTACAAACAAACAACCAGTCGCACTCACAGTCACACCTATGGGCAATTTAGAGTCTCCAATTAATGCATATTTTTGGGATGTGGGAGGAAACCGGAGTGCCCAGAGAAAACCCACGCAGACACGGGGAGAACATGCAAACTCCCAACAGATGACGTGTATAACATAAATAAAAACAGAATACAATGATGTGCCAATTATATCTAACCTATATTCAATGGAATACACTACACAGGCAATATATTAAATGTTCAAACTGATAAAACATGTTTTTTTTTTTTCATCCATCCATCCATCCATTTTCTGAGCCGCTTCTCCTCACTAGGGTCGTGGGTGTGCTGGAGCCTATCCCAGCTGTTATCGGGCAGGAGGCGGGGTCCACCCTGAACTGGTTGCCAGCCAATCGCAGGTCACATACAAACAAACAACCATTCGTACTCACAGTCACACCTACGGGTAATTTAGAGTCTCCAATTAATGCATGTTGTTGGGATGTGGGAGGAAACCGGAGACCCCGGAGAAAACCCACGCAGGCACGGGGAGAACATGCAAACTCCACACAGATTACGTTTATAACATAAATAAAAACAGAATACAATGATGTGCCAATTATATTCAACCTATATTCAATGGAATACAATATAAAGACAAGATATTTAATGTTCAAACTGATAAAACACGTTTGTTTTTTTCACTCATTTTAAATTTGATGCCTGTGCGACACATTCCAAAAAAGCTTGGAGGGGCATGTTTACCACTGTTTTACATCACCTTTCCTTTTAACAACACTCAATAAGTGTCTGGGAACTGAGGACACTAATTTTTTAAGCTTTGTTGGTGGAATTCTTTAGAATTTTTGCTTGATGTACAACTTCTGTTGCTCAACACTCCGGGATCTCCGTTGTCGTTGTAACAGACATGCTCTCGCCAGATGGCACCAAGACCCCCAACCTCGGACTAAGACTGCATCCCTGTCAACGCTGCCCCGCCGAGACAGACGGACGGTCACAGGGACGCCTAGTTTATCTCACACGGTCACTAGATGAATTACCAGCCAGTCCAAAGGAGTTCATCAACACAAATAATATGAATCCTGACTCCTCCCCTGGACTTTAAATCAATTAGCAGCTTCCCCAGAAATCTGCACTCCCAGTCATCAGGAGACCCCCTGGATGTGCAGGGCTCAAAATACCGACCCAAAAAGCTTGAACATCCGCTGGTCTCGCATGCCAAGATAAAGGTTCAAAAGGCCATTTGTCCTTTGAAATGCAACTTGTTAATACATCTGGGACAATGGATCGGACACAAGCGACACCCACAGGTGGTGGAGAGCTACTGCAACTCCAAAGGAACTAATCACAATCTTCACCGAATTTGAATGTTGTATGATATTTTAAGAACTTTGCATTAACACTCCCAGTGTTTAACATCACAACAGCGCCACTAGTGATTGTATTTCTGCACATTTGAATGTCTGATGTAAAATCTGTTTTTCAACTGAGCCAGATGGGATGTTTCACCTCACACAACACAAACGGCACATTGCAAATATTACCGTGTTCTCAACAACCACATACAATTGAAACATTCGTTACATGGATTATAGAGGATGTGTGCGTGACAATGCAAAGCTGGAAACTGGTCTCGTTATCTTAGATCCAATAATTAATATTTTATCCCATTGGTTTTTAACCACAAAATAATCAGAGGATTAAATAGTAACATTAAGAGGCGGTCTATCTCCCCTTTTGGCCCCCGGAGTGCCCCAATATACAGCCAGAGCAGGTCCTAAACCCGGATAAAAATGGGTTGGTTGTGTCAAGAAGGGTATCTGGTGGAAAAACTGCACCAAACAAATCATGCAAGTGACTTCATTGACACTATTGTACATCTATACCACTAATCCTCACTAGTGTCATAGGTGTGCTGCATGTGTGCTGCTAATGTGCATGTTTTTGGAATGTGGGAGGAAACTGGAGTACCCACAGAATACCTACGCCAAGCACAGGGGTTGTCACAGGGTCTTTCAGGTGGGTGGCCATGATGCCGGACCCAATGACAATGCAGGTGGCAGGCAATAGGGTCGAGTGGCAGCCACTGGACGAGCGCCGCCGGAGGCAGAGTCGGGTGGCGGTCGCTGGACGAGCGCTGCCGGAGCAAGGTCGGGTGACGGCCGCTGGACAAGCGCCGCCGGAGATTGCTGCAGCTGCCGAGGAGCAAGAACGGGAACCTGCTGCAGCTGCTGGGGAGCAGGAACGGGAGGCTGCCGCAGCTGCCGAGGGCTTTTTAAATAGTCACTTACTCAGCTTGCTGCCATTGAGGTTTGGGAGTACAAGAAAAAACGTGGAGGTAAAATGGTAGGGCATGGTGCATAACTAGAGACACTAGTGGGAGACACTGGTGAAAAGGACGGAGAAGGAGGAACGAGCAGCTCCAACTACCGGAGACAAATCCCTTGTATGTTTTTTGGACATACTTGACAAATAAAGATGATTCTTATTCTGATGGTCGGCAGACTGGTGGCTTGCACGGTGATGCCGTGTGTTTCCCGCTGGGTCCTTGTTTGGTCGGTTCATTCTGTCACACAGGGGTTTTTTGAGGACCCAAGTGCAGGGAAGCAGGGAGTCAAGGGAGGAGTCTCAAAAATGATATTTAATTCCAAAAACAAAGGAAATTAAAACGTTTTTTTCTCCTGCACTCCTCCTTTTTGCTCCTGCACTGTTCCCTGCATTTGGGTCCTCAAAAACTCCATACGTGACAGAATGAACCGACCAGAACTGGATCCAGCAGGAAGCACATGGCGTCGCCCTGCACAACGCCTGCCTGCCCCTCGGCAGCTGCAGCAGGCTATGCAGCGCTCGTCCAGCGGCCGCCACCCGACCCTGTTCCGGTGGCGCTCATCCATTGGCCGCCACTCAAGCCTATTGCCTGGCCCCTGCATTGCCATTGAGCCCGGGATCATGCACCCCCCCAACTGTGATAACCCCCGTGCTTGGCAACCTGGCCGACCTCCTGAACTGCCAGGCCAAGCACCTCACGTTGGGTGCCCTGGACAGCCACCAGACTGACCCTGAGGGGCGGACTATGACCTCCAGGTGTTCCTTGTTGTCTTGTCAATTTGTATGTATTTAGTTCCCTGGTGTCGGCACGGTGGACGACTGGTTAGAGCGTCAGCCTCACAGTTCTGAGGACCCGGGTTCAATCCCCGTCCCCGCCTGTGTGGAGTTTGCATGTTCTCCCCGTGCCTGCGTGGGTTTTCTCCGGGCACTCCGGTTTCCTCCCACATCCCAAAACCATGCATTAATTGGAGACTCTAAATTGCCCGTAGGCATGACTGTGAGTGCGAATGGTTGTTTGTTTCTATGTGCCCTGTGATTGGCTGGCAACCAGTTCAGGGTGTACCCCGCCTCCTCCCCGATGACAGCTGGGATAGGCTCCAGCACGCCCGCGACCCTAGTGAGGAGAAGCGGCTCAGAAAATGAATGAATGAATGCTACTGCCTGTTTTTGTTTTATTTTTGTGCATCCTTTTTCTTCAACCAAACCTGCCTCGACTGAGACGAGACGACTGAGACAGACCACCCCAAAGACCCACGGATATACGGTCGAGAGTATGACAGCGCAATCCTATAGATCCCTGTAGATTTTCATTAAATATTCTATAAAATTCCAGTCCTTGTTGTGTTTTGTGTGTGTTTGGGTTTAATAATGAAACCTTTTTAATTGAGGACTCGTATTTCCTAAATGTAGCAACTTTCACATTATGAGATTGAAAAGAGGTTTTTGTCACTTTTCCTAAATTTTATACATATAAAAAAGAGACAGTCTGAGGTCATGAGCACTCTGGAGAAGGTTTCCGTCCAGGATATCCCTGTACCCATTCTGTCATGTACGTGGTTAGGGCGAAGGCGAGGAATGCAAGGCAAGAACATGGTGGACCCAATTGCAGGGAAGCAGGGAGGCAAGGCAGGAGTGCGGGAGTCTCAAAATAATAATATTTAATCTTAAAAAAAAAGGAAAACAAGGATATTGGATAAAGCAAAACTGAACGAAGTCCCACAACAGATAACAACCAAACCAAAGTAACAAAGAAACACTTGAATATCTAAAACTGGAAACAAACTATGAGCTGTGAGTAAGACGTGGAATAGATTGGGAAAATGACACCTGACAATGACATACCACAATGATAAAGACAACCGGCGACTATGACATGGCAAAGACATGAGACAACGACAATGAACCGACAAGATCTGAAAGAAACCAGGGAACTAAATACAAACAAATTGACGAGACAACGAGGAACACCTGGACAAGACACGAGTGGCTGGAGAGAGCTGATTGGTCGACACAAAGTAGACGAGAACAGGTGGACACGACAACCTAATGAGCACACGACAAACATGGAACACAGGAAAACATGGAACAAAACTAAACACAACCCACTGTTGGGACTGTATTGGGCAGGTGATGAGCAGTGCCTGGTTTTCTCCACAAATGAATACTATCCGTACCTACTGTAGTTAAAAGTTAGAATAGTTTCAATCGATCAAGAAATGTTGAAGGAGGAAGGAATAATGTAGAATACTATGTCACATTGCGGGAATTTTGTGGGTCAAAAAAGTGGAAAAAATTATGACATTTTTGGTGTGTGGGAATTTTTGGAATAAGGAAAAGAGTCGCTTAATAAATGTTGACTGAGAAGGAACTAATGTCGAACATGTCAAAATACGGGAATTTGGTGGGTCAAAAAGGAAGAAAAGCTTGGTTGAAAAGGTTAAATGTTTGGTGTGTAGGAATTTTTGAAATATTGAAAATCGATCCCAAGAAAAAATTTAACTGAACATTTTGAATTTTGAATGGGAACAATGTGAATCATTTCTGTTGAATGTCATAGGATGGCTAGAATGAGCTGAACACATACAAGTAGAAAGGGTTGGTTGAGAAATATAGAAACTACAACCCCAATTCCAATAAATTTAGGACGTTGTGTTAAACAAATAAAAACAGAATACAATGATTTGCAAATCATGTTCAACCTATATTTAATTGAATACACTACAAAGACAATATATTTAATGTTGAAACTGATAAACTTTATTGTGCAGAATGTGGTTTGGCATCGTCTTGCTGAAATAAGCAGGGGCCTCCTTGAAAAAGATGTTGCTCGGATGGCAGCATATGTTTGTATGTACCTTTAAGCATGAATGGTGCCTTCACAGATGTGTGAGTTACCCATGAAATTGGCACTAACACAGCCCCATACCATCACAGATGCTGGCTTTTGAACTTTGCGTCCATAAAGTCAAGATGTTTCTTTTCCTCTTTAGCCCGGAGGACACGACGTCCACAATTTGCAAAACCAATTTTAAATGTGCACTCGTCGGCCCACATTATCCTTTTCCAGTTTGCATCAGTCCCTCTTAGATGAGCTCTGGCCCAGAGAAGCCGGCGGCGTTTCTCGGTATTGTTGATAAATGGTTTTTGCTTTGTATAGCAGAGTTTCAAGTTGCACTTACGGATGTAGCGCCGAACTGTATTTACTGAGATTGGTGTTCTGAAGTGTTCCTGAGCCCATGTGGTGATATCCTTTACACATTAATGTCAGTTTTTGATGCAGTGCCGCCTGAGGGATCGAAGGTCACGGGCATTCAATGTTGGTCTTCGGCCTTGCCGCTTCCATGCAGTGATTTCTCCAGATTCTCTGAACATTTTGATGATATGATGGACCGTAGATGATGAAATCCCTACATTCCTTGCAATTGTACGTTGAGGAACATTGTCCTTAAACTGTTCGACTATTTTCTCATCCACGTGCTCACAAAGAAGTGAACCTCGCCCAATCTTTGCTTGTGAATGATTGAGCAATTCAGGGAAGGTCCTTTTATACCCAATCATGGCACCCACCTGTTCCCAATTAGCCTGTTCACCTGTGGGATGTTCCAAACAAGTGTTTGATGAGCATCCCTCAACTTTCTCAGTCTTTTTTGCCACCTGTCCCAGCTTTTTTGGAAGGTGTTGCAACCATAAAATTCTAAGTTAATGATTATTTGCTAAAAACAATAAAGTTAATCAGTTTGAGCATTAAATATCTGGTCTCTGTAGTGTATTCAATTAAATATAGGTTGAACATGATATGCAAATCATTGTATTCTGTTTTTCTTTATGTTTAACACAATGTCTCAACTTAATTGGAATTGCGGTTGTAGCTAAATTTGTAAAAAAAAAAATTATTTCGGTCTTTAAGTTTGAAAATTTGCTAAATTTGGGGAATAGGAGTGGTTCACAGGATGGCTTGAATGAGCTGAACATGACGAAGTTGAAACAGTTTGAATTGGTCGAGAAATGTTGGAGGAGGAGGGAATAATGTAGAATAGATCATAATGTCGGAAAAATGTGGATATTTGAACATGGTAAATTGTAAAATGTGGGTGATAGAGCTGAATTTTGGTATTGTGAGGATGGGGGTCATTTGAAAATTACTTCATAGTTGGAATGGTTTGAATCAGTTCAGGCATGTTGAAGCAGGAGGCAAGAATGTAGACTTTGTCTTAATGTGGGAAAAATGTGGGTATTTTAATATGGTAAAGTTTGAAATTTTGGTGAAAAAGTGGAATTTAGGTCATGTGTATGTGGGGAATGTGAAAAATATGTTATAGTTGGAATGTTTTGAATTAGTAAAAAAATGTTGAATAATGTAGTATTTGTCTTAATGTGGGAAAAATGTGCGTATCTTAATATGGTAGTGTGAAATGTTGGTGAAAATTGTGGATTTTTTCTTATGTTGGAATTCGTGTAATGTGAAAACTATTTTATTGTTCGAGCATTTTGAATTGGTTAAGAAATGTGGAAGCAGGGGAAAATGTAGAAATTGTCTTAATGTGGGAAAAATCTGGGCATTTTAACATGGTAAAGAGTGAAAGGTGGGTGAAAAAGTGTAATTTGGGTAGTGTGAGAATGTGAAAAGTATGTTGCAGTTGGAATGGTTTGAATCGGTCAAGAAATGTGGAAGCAAGAGGTAACAAGGTAGAATTGAGTGGAATGTGGGAAAATGTGCGTATGTTATCGTGGGAAAATGTAAAATGTGAGGGGGGAAATGTGGAATGTTGGGAATGTGGGAATGTGTTTTGAAGAAGTCCTGAATGAGCTGAATGTTTTGAATGTGGAATGGGAATTATGTTTAGATATTTTGTTGAATGTCTCATTGGGAACAAATGGGAATTTTATATTATTTTTTCAATGTGGAAGGAGGAGAATAAAATAGAATAAAGTTTTGTTGTTGGAGATTAACGTGTGAATGCTCTGCATTCTCACAATTATAACAATAATAGTTTTTTGTGTAGCCTAACCTGTGAACGCAGGCATGCGCACGAGTGTATTTACATGTTGTTTATTGCCTTTTCATACTGTAACGAACTGTTATGATTGTTTATTGTTGTGTGTTACTGTTGCGGGGGGTTGTGACAGTAAGAAGTGTTCTGTTGTGCTTAGCACTGTTAATTCCGAGGGGCTTTGAATGCATCGCTCTGCACATTGGGGAAAACGGGAGAGAAAGAGAGAGAGCCTGATTTCAAAGTACTGTACATATTTCATCTTACTCCTCTTCTTTTATTTGATTGTTTATATGAATTTCATTACTGCTGGCAATGTGGCCCAAACTCTGACAATGGTCGTACAGGGACTGAACAGTCCTTATTGAGGGGTCCAGTACACCATACTCCCGGAGTACCTTCCACAAGACCCCGCAAGGGACAGGGTCGAACACCTTCTCCAAGTCCACAAAGCACATGTAGATTGGTTGGTTGGGTGAACTCCCATGCATCCTCCGGGACCCTGCTGAGAGTGTAGAGCTGGTCTACTGTTCCATGCCCAGGACGAAATCCACACTGCTTTTCCTGAATCTGTGATTTGACTTCCCGATAGATCCTCCTCTCCAGAACCCCTGAATAGACCTCACCAGGGAGGCTAACGAGTGGGATCCCCCTATAGTTGGAACACACCTTCAGGTCCCCCTTCTTAAAAAGGGTGACCACCACCCCGGTCTACAATCCAGAGGCACTGTCCCCAATGTCCACACGATGTTGCAGAGGTGTGTCAGCCATTACAGCCCTACAACATTCACAGCCATTGGGAACTCTGGGCAGATCTCATCCACCCCCGGGGCCCTCCTACTGAGGACCTTTTTAATCACCTCAGTGACCTCAACCCCAGAGATAGGAGAACCCACCTCAAACTCCCCAGACTCTGCTACCTCATAGGAAGGTGTGACAGTGGAATTGAGGTCGTCTTCAAAGTATTTGGCCCACCCACTCTCAATGTCCCGAGTTGACATCAGTACCACCCCATCCCCACTATACACAGTGTTGACAGTGTACTGCTTCCCTGTCCTGAGACGCCAGATGGTGGACCAGAATTCCTTTTCCATGGCCTCACCAAACTCTACCCACACCTGGGTTTTTGCCTCAGTGACCACCAAAGTTGCATTCTGCGAGGCCTGTCGGTACCTATCGGCTGACTCCAGAGTCCCACAGGCCAAAAAGGCTTGATTGGACTCCTTCTTTACCTTGACGGCATCCCTCACCACTGGTGTCCACCAGCGGGTTTCGGGATTGCCACCACAACAGGCACTCGACCACCTTATAGTCTCAACTATGGTCAGCCACCTCAATAATGGAGGTGTGGAACAAAGATCAATCGGACTCAATCTCCCCGGGTTCCCCCAGGATGTGGGTCAAGTTCTGCCGGAGATGCAAGGAGAAGCTCCTTCTGAAAGAGGACTCTGCCAGACTTTCCCAGCAGACCCTCACAATACATTTGGGTCTGCCAGGTCGGACCAGTATCTTTCCGCACCATTGGAGCGAACACACCACCAGGTGGTGATCAGTAGACAGCTCCACCACTCTCTTCACCCGCATGTCCAAGGCATGGTACCAGAAGTCCAATGACATGACAACAAAGTTGATCATTGAACTGCGGTCTAGGGTGTCCTGGTGCTAAAAGAGACTGAGTTGACATTTCAACGTCCCTAGAGCTAGCTTCTTCACCGAGGAACTGTTTGCCATGGGTGACCCTACCAGGGGCATAAAGCCCCAGACAACTTAGCTCCTAGGAACTTTGGCACACACAGACCCCTCCACCACATAAGGGAGGGGCAAGTTAAACAGCAGAACAGCGAATAAACTATTTGTGACATAATAGTTTCACATAATAGTCACAAATAGTTACCCTTCCTGGAGCCGTCACCTTATCGTGGTGGAGGGGTTTGTGTGTCCCAATGATCCCAGGAGCTAAATTGTCTGGGGATTTATGCCCCTGGCAGGGTCACCCATGACAAACAGGTCCTAGGTGAGGGACCAGACAAAGCACGGCTCAAAGACCCCTTATGATGACGACAAACAATGGACTTTGTTTTCCCTTGCCCAGACGCGGGTCACCGGGGGCCCCACTGGAGCCAGGCCTGGTGGTGGGGCTCGAAGGTGAGCGCCTGGTGGCCGGGCCTGCACTGCACCAATGGGGCCCGGCCGGGCACAGCCCGAAAGGGTAACGTGGGTCCCCCTTCCCATGGCTCACCACCTGTGGGAGGGGCCATTGGGGTCGGGTGCAGTGTGAGCTGGGCGGTGGCCGAAGGCGGGGACCTTGGCGATCCGATCCCGGCTACAGAAGCTGGCTCTAGGGACGTGGAATGTCACCTCTCTGGCAGGGAAGGAGCCCGAGCTGGTGTGTGAGGTCGAGAAGTTCTGACTTAATATAGTCGGACTCGCCTCCACACACAGTTTGGGTTCTGGTACTAGTCCTCTCGAGAGGGGTTGGACTCTCTTCCACTCTGGAGTTGCCCACGGTGAGAGCAGGTGTGGGTATACTTATTGCCCCCCGGCTTGGCGCCTGGGACGAGAGGGTAGCCTCCCTCCGCCTTCGGGTGGGGGGACGGGTCCTGACTGTTGTTTGTGCCTATGCACCAAACAGCAGTTCAAAGTACCCACCCTTTTTGGAGTCCTTGGAGGGGCTGCTGGAGAGCGCTCCCGCTAGGGACTCCATCGTTCTGGGGGACTTCAATGCTCACATGGGCAATGACAGTGAGACCTGGAAGGGCGTGATTGGGAGGAACGACCCCCCCCCCCCGATCAGAACCCGAGCGGTGTTCTGTTATTGGACTTCTGTGCTCGTCACGGATTGTCCATAACGAACATGTGTTCAAGCATAAGGGTGTCCATACGTGCACTTGACACCAGGACACCCTAGGTCGCAGTTCGATGATCGACTTTGTCGTCGTGTCATCGGACTTGCGGCCGCATGTCTTGGACACTCGGGTGAAGAGAGGGGCGGAGCTGTCAACTTATCACCACCTGGTGGTGAGTTGGCTCCGATGGTGAGGGAAGATGCCGGTCCGACATGGCAGGCCCAAACGTATTGTGAGGGTCTGCTGGGAACGTCTGGCAGAATCCCCTGTCAGAAGGAGTTTCAACTCCCACCTCCGACAGAACTTTGCTCATGAGGCGGGGGACATCGAGTCCGAGTGGACCATGTTCCGCGGCTCCATTGCTGAGGCGGTCGACCGGAGCTGTGGCCGTAAGGTGGTCGGTGCCTGTCGTGGCGGCAATCCCCGAACCCGTTGGTGGACACCAATGGTGTGTCAGGCAGCTGATGGGTACCGGCTGGTCAAGCGGATTGCAGCCCTGGTGGTCGCTGAAGCAAAAACTCGGGTATGGGAGGAGTTCGGTAAGGCCATGGAGAAAGACTTCCAGACGGCTTCGAGGAAATTCTGGTCCACCATCCGGCGTCTCAGGAGAGGAAAGCAGTGCACCACCAACACTCTGTATAGTGGGGATGGGTCGCTGCTGACCTCGACTTGGGACGTTGTGAGTCGGTGGGGAGAATACTTCGAAGACCTCCTCAATTCCACACGCTGGAGAGACTACGTCCTTCGGCTGGCCTGGGAACGCCTCGGGATCCCCCGGAAGAGCTGGATGAAGTGGCTGGGGAGAGGGAAGTCTGGGCGTCCCTGCTAAAGGTACTGCCCCCGCGACCCGACCCGGATAAGCGGTAGAAAATGGATGGATGGATGGATGGACATATTTCTTGTTTACGTAGAACAGGTATAGTCATTTGCCATGTTGCGATTTCACCAGAATTACTCATGGTAACTTTATGTAATTGCAGAAGACAGCCAGTATACTTTGAAGAGTTTGACGCTGTCTTTGTTACCGCTACGCATTTGACTGGCGACCAGAAGTTAGCACGCAAACTCACCTCAAACGCAGAAGCGTGCATACAGTCTATTATGGTCAAAATGTTCAACCTTGGTTTCATCGGACCACATGCATTTGGGAGATTTGAAGTGTGTTTTTTATTCTTTGAGAAATAACACTTCCATCTTGCCACCCCACATATTCATATTCATATTCATACTAGCCCAGACATATGAAGAAGACAGGAGATTGTTGTCATGTGTAGTAAACAGCCAGTACTTGCCAGGAATATCTGCATCTCCTTCATTGTCGCTGTCATCCTCTTGGTTTCATTCCTCACCAGTTTTCTTGTCTTTTCATCAATTTTGGAGGGACCTCCAGTTCTTGGTAATGTCACTGCTGTGTCATATTTTCTCCAATTGATGAGGACTGTCTTCACTGTGTTCCTTGGTGTATTTAATGCCTTAGACATTCTTTTGTACCCTTCTCATGACTGATATTTTGAACAGTGAGATCCCGCTGTGGAAATTCTGCTGCGGACAATGGTTTAGACTGTAAGATGTGACTGGAAAATCGCCAGGAAAAGCATACTTGAGCATCTGAAATTTATTTGGGGTTAATCAGAGGCACTTTAAATGGCGGAAGGTGTGTGCTGACTCCAATTTAACTTCCATCCATTTTCAATACAGCTTATCCTGTTCAGGGTTCTGGAGCCTATCCAACGGGTGAAAGGCAGACTATACCCTGGACTGGCAGTCACAGTGGTAACATATAGAGATGGACAACCATTAAACATTCACATTCACACCATCACTGAGGGGGAACTGAACACACCCTGTCTACACCAATGTCTCGCCAGGCGAGTACCACGACACTTTGACCACTTTAAAATAAGTTTGAATGTTAATTGGTTTATTGTGAACACAGACAAATCTCCAGTTATAAGAGGGTGCGCAAACGTGTGCAACCACATTATCTCAGTTGTTTATTTTTATTTCCCCTATTGAACAGATTTATGTTTCTTTTCAATTGAGTTGTACAGGTTATGTAATATTAATGGAGGAAAGTGTTTTTAAATGATTTATCTCGTTTTTTATATCACCAAAACCTGCCATTTGAACAGGGTGTGGAGACTTTTTATATGTACTTTAAGTGTAATAAATAACAAATAAGGAACGGGGCAAATATGTTTTCACTGCACTATATACCTTCTTTTACCATATTATATATATATTATTGGCAAATAAATATGATTCTGATTCTGATTGTGATTAGGAGGAGAATGGTGGTGGTTCTAACAAGCAGTTGAGTCACGCACATAGTCTACTGAACGAGTAGCAACTGGTGTCATGGGTGTGTGTTCCGTTTTTTTTCTTCCCCGTTTCATACACACCAGCTCCTGAGAGCATCTTCACCACCTGTGCCTCATTCACCCTAATTAGCCCTTGCATTTAACCTCATGTCTCATTCTTTCCTTGTCGTCGCGTTCCAGCATTCCATGTTTCCACATCACAGACTCACAGTAAGACTAGACCCTGTTCCAATTATCGACCTCGCCTTTTTGCCTCATGTTTTTGGATACTGTTGCCTTTTTTGGATTGTCTGCCTGTGTACCGACCTCTGTCTGTATATTAAACTTCTCTTTATGAAAATGTCCATTTGTTTGTTGTCGTGCATTTTTGGGTCCTATCCTCTGTTCCGTTCATGACAGAACGAACTCGCCATAACATTGACCCAGCAGACTCAGACCCGGTGCGCAAAGCCCTTCAAGCGCAGGGTCAACGTATCTCGAAGCAGGATGAGCAGCTTGCTGACCTCCACCTTCATCAAAAGAGACTGTCAGAGCATCAGAACACTATGATGAGACAGGTGGTCTCCCAGTTTGAAGTTTGAATATGCTTCAGAAGAAGGAACCAGCTGGCACAGCACCCGATGCCGCCACTGTACCACCGTTTCCAGGTGAAGCAGTCACCATGCAGCCACCTGCCTACCTCCGCTGCTGTCTGCCCACAGCTCTCTCGACCGGAGAGGTTCTCTTGAGATTTTGCAAACATTTAGCCATTTATCACTCAGTGCGAACTCCACTTTGAGCTGCAGGCAGCTGCCTTCCCCATCGAGCAGGCAAAGATCGCTTTTGTCATTGCCCACCTGACTGGTCGTGCGGAGGCATGGGCTACTGCTGAATGGAGCCGCAATTCAGTCGCGTGTCACTCTTGGGCTTCTTTCGTAACGATGATGGAGCAAGTTTTTCAGTATTCCACACCAGATCATGAGGCAGCTTGCTCCCTTGTCACCTTACAACAAGGCAAGCGGAGGGTCTCAGATTACGCCGTTGAGTTTCGCATTCTAGCAGCTGAGAGTCAGTGGAACAACAGGGTACTGCTACATGCATTTCTTCAAGGACTATCCCCCACCGTCAAGAATCATTTGGTCCCACTAAACCTGCCGACCAACTTGGACACTCTCATCGTGCTCGCCGTAAAGATCGACATAAGGCTTTTGGATCGCGAGCTGGATGGAGATCGGCGGAGGGATGCATCACCGCACACTTGGAGGACGAGCCTCGGTGACCAGCCAAACCAAGGCAGATCCCCTGTTGCCAGTCTCAATCCACTGGCTAGCGTCACCACGGATGAACCCATGCTACTGGGCAGGTTCCGTCTCTCCCTTGAGTAATGTCAACGCTGGCTGAGGGAAGGGCGGTGCTTCTACTACGGGCAGTTGGGTCATTCCGTGAGCAACTGTCATGTCAAAGTTGCCGGTGCCGATAACAAGGGTACGAGAGCGGTGAGTCTAAATATCATTAAGGAAGACCCTACCCAGGTTCTTCCTAAAGTGACACTATGCTCTCCAGATCAAGAGATTCATACATCTGTATTTATTGACTCTGATCCTGACTTGTCTCAAGTGCCCACCTGTTACCATGACAGTAAAGAAGAAATTTAAATCCCTTCCACCTCACAGACCTTATGACTGTGCAGTTGACATGCTCCCTGGAACCACACCTCCACGAGGGAGGTTGTTCTCTCTTTCAGGGCCGGAACACAAGGCCATGAAGGAGTATGTGGAAGAATCACTGACAGCCGGGATCATTCGCCCATCTTCATCCCGTACGGGAGCAGGATTTTTTTTTGTGGACAAAAAGGACAAGACCCTGCGACCCTGTATCGATTACCGGGGTCTCAACGAGATAACTGTAAAAAACAGGTACCCTCTTCCTCTCATCTCCATCGCGTTTGAGTTCCTGGAGGGAGCCAAGATTTTCACCAAACTAGACTTAAGAAATGTGTATCATCTAGTCAGGATAAGGGAGGGGGCTGAATGGAAAACAGCATTCAACACACCAACGGGACATTATGAGTATTTGGTAATGCCTTTTGGACTCACTAACGCTCCAGCTGTTTTCCAAAACCTTGTCAATGATGTCCTGCGCGACATGTTGAATGTGTATGTTTTTGTCTATTTGGACGATATTTTGATATTCTCTCCGGATGAGGAGACTCAGATTATTCATGTCCGCTCTGTATTGCAGTGGTTACTGCAGAATGAACTATATGTCAAGGCTGAGAAATGTGAGTTCCACAAGGCGTCCGTTTCTATTCTGGGTTTTGTGCTGGCTCAAGGTGAAGTCAAAATGGACCCTTGTAAAGATGATGCCGTGATTAATTGGCCAACTCCCACGTCACGCAAAAATGTACAAAGGTTCTTAGGGTACGCAAACTTCAGTTCAATAGCCTCGCCTATGCATGATCTTACCTCGCCACACAGACCCTTTGTGTGGAACCCGGTTTGTCAATCAGTCTCAAGGATGGTAAGTTACATCCTTGTGCTTATCTCTCAAAAAAACTGACTCCAGCCGAGAGGAATTATGACATAGGTGCCCGTGAACTGCTGGCGGTCAAGGTGGCTTTGGTGGAGTGGAGGCACTGGTTAGAGGGGACACAGACTCCGTTTTTAGCATGGACAGAGTATATTAAATCTGATAAAAGATTAAATGTGAGGCAGGCTAGATGGGCTCTGTTCTTCACTAGATTTAATTTCATGTTATCCTACCGACCTGGTTCTAAAAATGGTAAGCCAAATGCTTTATCACGTATTTTCTGCGAAGATAATTCTTTGTGCAACCCTAAGACTATTTTGCCCAAGTCATGTTTCATTTCTGCTTTTGTTTGGGACGTTAAAACTGCGGTTAAAGAGGCTCTGAAGAATACTCTTAGCCCTGAAGATTGCCCTGAAAACAGGCTTTATGTGGTTCTGACCTTAAGGGGAAGAGTCTTCCACTGGGCTCACACTAACCGGACCGTATGTCACCCAGGCATTGCCAAAACGCAATCTGTGGTCGAACAGCACTTTTGGTGGCCTCATGTTAGGAGGGATGTTATCGATTACGTCAATGCTTGCCAGGTATGTGGTGCTAACAACCCCTGCCAATACCACAACGTCCTTGGTCAAACATTTCCGTAGACTTTGTGACAGGATTACCGGCCTCTAAAAGTAATACCACCATTGTCACAGTTGTTGACAGGTTCTCTAAGATGGCACACTCCATTGCACTTCGAAACTCGCCTCAGCTACAGACACTGCCTAGTTGATGATTAACCAGGTATTCAAGTTTCATGGTTTTCCCAAGAATGTGGTATCTGATAGGGGCCCCCAATTCATTTCACGATTTTGGAAGGAGTTTTGCAGTCTAATAGGTGCTACCGTCAGTCTGTCATCTGGGTTTCATCCTGAAACCAACGGACAAACCGAGAGGGTGAATCAGGACCTGGAGACTGGGCTCCGATGTCTCGCTTCACAGGAGCCACAATCCTGGTCTCAGAAGCTGGTTTGGGTCGAGTTCTCTCTCAATTCCCTCCCCTCTGCATCCACTGGTCTATCACCTTTTCACGTTGTGCATGGTTACCAACCATCTCTATTTCCTGCCATAGCTCCAGAGTGCACAGTTCCAGCGGCATTGACCTTGGTGAGACACTGCAGGAGGACATGGGAGTGAGCCCGCCAGATGCTGCTGTGCCAGGGACGGTCCTACAAGACCGCAGCTGACAGTAGGAGGACACCGGCCCCGAACTTCAAAGTGGGTCAGCGAGTTTGGCTCTCCACCAAGCATATTCCACTCCGGGTGGAGACCCGGAAGCTCGCTCCCAGGTTCGTTGGGCCCTTCCCATCATAAAGATCATCAACCCTGTCACCGTGAAGCTTAGGCTCCCAAGGTCGATGCGGGTCCACCCTGCTTTTCACCTCAGCCTGCTCAAGCCCGCCCGGGAGTCCCCTCTGGTCCCGTCATCCAGGCCCCCTCCTCCCCCCCGGTTCATGGATGGGAGCCCTGTCTTCACTGTGAGGTGGGTTGTTGTCTCGTCGGGGGGGGAGGGGGTTTCAATATCTGGTGGACTGGGAGTGTTACGGGCCTGGGGAACGTTCATGGGAGCCATCTGCGTTTATTGTGGATGACTCACTCATTCGGGACTTCCGTGTTGCGCATCCTGGGGCTCCGGGGCCTTCTGGGGACGGCCGTTAAGGGTGGGGGGGTGGTGGGGATGGGTACTGTCATGGGTGTGTGTTCCGTTTTTTTGTCTTCCCCCTGTTTCATAAACACCTGCTCCTGAGAGCATCTTCACCACCTGTGCCTCGTTCACCCTAATTACCCCTTGCTTTTAACCTCGTGTCTCATTCTTTCTCGTCGCCAGTTCGTTGTACCTTGTTGTCGCGTTCCAGCATTCCATGTTTCCATATCAGACTCACAGTAAGACTAGACCCTGTTCCGATTATGGACCTCGCCTTTTTGCCTCACGTTTTTGGATACTGTTGTCTTTTTTGGATTGCCTCCCTGTGTACCGACCGCTGCCTGTATATTAAACCTCTATTTTTGAAACTGTCCATTTGTTTTGGAGTCGTGCATTTTTGGTTCCTATCCTCTGCTCCTTTCATGACAACTGGCTGTGGATTAAGAAGAAGGTCTCCAACTGGGCTGCAAGATAACCACTGAGGGGCGCATTTAGGATGTAAAATAGATGTTGCCTTTGTGCCCTCTGGAGGTGTTGTGGGTCTGTCATATAACCACTGTGAAGGGAGGGTGCACATCTAGACTCAATTCATTAGTTACCGCACTTCCTTTCAAAGATGATGGATGGATTATGGGTGACAATCCACCATCCATTTTCTGAACCGATTATTCTCACTAGGTTCACGGGTCTGCTGGCGCCTATCTCAGCTGACTGGCGAGGGGCAGGTACATCCTGAACTGGTAAACAGCTAATCGCAGGGCACATAGAGACAAGCAACCATGCGCACTCACATTCACACCTACGGACAATTTAGAGTCTTCAATTAACCTAAGATGCATATTTTTTTAATGTGGGAGGAAACACCCAGATAAAACCCATGTAGGCACAGGGAGAACATGCAAACTCCACACAGGGGAGGCCAGATTTTAACCCCGGTCCTCAGAACTATGAGACATCCCGTCAACTGTGCCGCCAAATGATAATCCATTCTGATTATTCAAGGGATTTTACCATCAAGTACTATGAGCTCTACTGCATTTATGATAACTTTATGAGACAAGCATTTTTTTGCACTTATTCTTGTGAGGCTAACATGAAGTCTTGGTTAGGTTCAGGAAATCAATGTAGCCAGTTGTATGGGACACTAATTTACTGTATAATCTGAGCCATTAGAATCGACCTAATTCAAACACCCTGCTATTAGCTGGCAACTAGTTACAGGTGTACCCTGCCTCTCGCACGCAGTCAGCTGAGATAGGCGCCAGCACACCCGCAACCCTAGTGACGATAAGCGCAAAACAAAATGGATGGATTCATTGTTGCATGGATGGATAATTCACTATCCCATTTTAATGCCACCATTACTGATGCAATACGGTAAGGATGTTTTGCACAAAGTATCTAAGAGTCGTCATTTGACATATGACTTGAACCTGACTACAATCAATCAAAAATCGCTTTTCCTCTTGACCAATCCCTTCAATGTTGTTCCCTCATAAAGTGATCCATAGAAAATACAATACTCCACTCATATAATTTAGCGGGCCTCACTGGAGCTGTATGTCTAAGTGTATTCTGATCCTTTCCTACTGTGGAAGGCTTGCAAAAGTTGTTGCAGAAATGAGATTGCTTGTGAAATTATCATGTCTACTACCCATGCACAGGCAAAGGAACTGGAAAATCTTACACCACAAATCCATGTACGTACACACATACAAACAGAATCCAGCAATATTAATACACTGATTCAGTTTTCATTCAATCCTTAATCGAAGCTGAAAGTTCATTACAAAGCTGTCTGCAGGGAGGCGTAGATGTCCTATTGAAAAATTTCTAGTCTAACATAGCAGCTGAACAAACATACATCCGTCACACCCACAAGCATACTTAAACAATTTACATCACCCAAAAGATGTGACTGTGCAAAAAACGAAAATCAAAGAATGTGTAAAACTGACAGTATGTTGTTCTGTTTCAAACACTCTGAACATCCATCCATCCATTTTCTGAGCCGCTTATCCTCACAAGGGTTGCGGGAGTGCTTGAGCCTATCCCAGCTATCATCGGGCAGGAGGCGGGGTACACCCTGAACTGGTTGCTAACCAATCGCAGGGCACGTATAAACAAACAACCATTTTCACTCACAATTTAGAGTTGTCAATTAACCTCACATGCATGTTTTTGGGATGTGGGAGGAAACCGGAGTGCCCGGAGAAAACTCACGCAGGCACGGGGAGAACATGCAAACTCCACACAGGCGGGCAGGGCCGGGGATTGAACCCCGGTTCTCACAACTGTGAGGCAGACGCTCTAACCAGTCCTCCACCGTCCCGCCCACTCTGAAAGTGGAATTTACATTATACTATATATTTTTAAACCATACATGTGCTATCAGTTAGCAGAGGGTCAATATTAGCAGTAAAACAGGCCAAAATACAGATGTCAGTGGGTGAGGGAGAGTGAGAGACTACATTTCGGGAACATACCATATTCAAATTTAAACTGGCACCAGAGGTGGGTAGAGTAGACAAATATTGTACTCAAGTAAGAGTACTGTTACTTATGACTCAAGTAAAAGTATAAAGTAGTCCTCCAAATATTTACTTGAGTTAGAGTAAGAAAGTACTCATTGAAAAAAAACTACTCGAGTAACTCATGAGTAACTTCAGATTATTTTTTCGGGGAATAGACGATGTGATTGGTATCAGGTGGTTCGGCTGCAGGGCAGCAGTCCCCAGCAGAGCTACCCTCTCCCCCAACCCCATGGGCCACTCCAAATTTTAGAGCACTACACCACTCACTTAAGCACGGGGTAGGGCCAATGACTGCCAGTCGTTGACCTGGAACTCATAGTAATAGGGGGAGGTGGGTTTCCACTAGGCTCATGGTGGTGCTCCTGGGGGCGGGGCCCCCTGGCTGGATGACTGTTCGGGGGGGCGGCTCCCCTTTCATGGGCCGTGGCTGCTCTCCAAGGTGCCCCTCTTAACGTTTCCCTATTGGGCTTCTCTATCCACCCTCCTTTCCACCAAACAGGGGACACTGTCTTGCTCTCAGGCTGGGTGGGACTGACTACATTGGCGGGCCCTGCAGGATGGTGGGGGGCGTCTTGCTCTCCTGGTGGTGGGTGGCTGGGGCGGCGTTGGTAGCGCGTGTGGGGCGGTGAGGGTGGTGGTGGGTAGTTATTCCGAAGGTTATGGTGCATGCGAGACATTGTCAAATCACTTGCATGCGTCCGCAGATACTCACCAATGGGACTTATTCGCTCGGTGTTGGGCCACTCACTGATTGTGATAAATAACTCATAACTATGTGAACTTCCTGGGTATCCCCTCACTTGCGCTCTATTTCTCAAGATGTTTAGAATTTACAGAGCCACTCCCACCACACTTCAGTTGTACAGCCTCATCCAATACCTGTGTCCTGCATGCTTCCCCTCATGTCCTTGTCCTTGTCCTCTCCAGTCCTATCCTATATTATACTGTCCTTCCTTCATAGGATATATGCCCCATACAATACTCGAATCTAATGTGGCGTTGTACTAGGCATATAATGATTTACTTTCCTCATCTTTATTACAGCTAATGTCCTGTCTTCTTCTAAATAATAAAATAAATAAAAATCAATAAAAATCCATCAGAATACAAAGAACCTCAGTGGCATTTTAAAAACTCCACTGTGGCACAGTAAAACTGTTCCAGCATAAATGGGATACAGATCCTCCTTTCTGCTTGACCTAACAGCTGACCAGGACAAAAAATAAAAAAATAAAAATAAAAATAGAGAGCGAGGTAATTGTAACTTTGATAAAGGTTATGCTACACCAATCTCAGGAGCAGGTGCATATGGAGTACCTGTGTGGTATGGGCTAAAAGATAAAATAAAGGAAAGCAGGAATATTGTTCAATTTACATTTTTTAAGTAAAATAATTATATTTGCAACTACCAAAAAGAGGAAAGGGAAGGTGACTATTGACTATCTTCTAGATTCCGAGATGTTTTTCTTTTGTAAAACATTGCGGGGACATATATCAGTTATTCATTTTTAGGTGTTGTTTTCTATGTTAAGAATGAAAAAATATTGGAAATGTGGATATTTAACATTGTGTAATTTAAGTATTTATCAGTGTTCTCACTTGGAAGTGACAGGGCATGATAAGTTTAGGCTTCTTCCTACTCTTTTTCGAATAGTGATTTATATAATTTTCAATGTTTGTCTTTTTTATTCTGTGTGTGTGTGTGTGTGTTTATCCATCCATCCATCCATTTTATGAGCCGCTTCTCCTCACCAGGGTCGCGGGCGTGCTGGAGCCTATCCCAGTTATCATCGGGCAGGTACACCCTGAACTGGTTGCCAGCCAATCGCAGGGCACATACAAACAAACAACCTTCGCAGTCACATTCACACCTACGGGGAACTTAGAGTCGTCAATTAACCTACCATGCATGTTTTTGCGATGCGGGAGGAAACCGGAGTGCCCAGAGAAATCCCATGCAGGCACGGGGAGAACATGCAAACTCCACACAGGCAGGGGCTGGGGATTGAACCCCAGTCCTCAGAACTGTGAGGCAGACGCTCTAACCAGTCGTCCACCGTGCCGCCTGTGTGTGTTTAATCGTGTTCAAATCAAGAAAACTTCAGATTTTTATGGGACTTCTTGGTATTAGCCAAAAAGTCAGCAAATTTTATTCACACGATCAAAAGTTATTGTTCAGTCTTGATCCCATGAGGGCTAGCTTTGCGTGTAAAACATCCATCCATCCATTTTCTGAGCTGCTTATCCTCTCTCGGGTCGCGGGCGTGCTGGAGCCTATCCCAGGTGTCATCGGGCAGGAGGCGGTGTACACCCTGAACTGGTTGCCAGCCAATCGCAGGGCACATACAAACAGACAACCATTCGCACTCACAGTCACACCTACAGGCAATTTAGAGTCTCTAATTAATGCATGTTTTTGAGATGTGGGAGGAAACCGGAGTGCCCGGAGAAAACCCACGCTGGCACGGGGAGAACATGCAAACTCCACACAGTCGGGGCCGGGGATTGAACCCGGGTCCTCAGCTCTAACCAGTCGGCCACCGTGCCGTCGTGTAAAACAATTGCGGCAAATAATTATGGCATCTTTACCGAACACTCCAGTTTTCCACATCCAACATGGAGGCAACGTTGACGTACGTTCTTATCGCTCATGGCGTGGTTTATTTAAATATGTATTTTGTATGCAGGATTTCCCACAGATTATCCAATAGCCGTATAGGACACTGGATGTGTTTGAAAGGTCGCGGCTCGTCACTCTGCAAGACTATCCAATAACATTACGTAGTTCAAGCTCACGGTGGTTATACTGGTTCCACCTACACAGGGGTTGACCAATAAAGTACTAACTAAATCCACAAACGACTCTCTAATAGGCTACAATAACGGAAGTTAAATGATGACGTAATTATACATGTCCGGTTGAGACATTCTCTATCCAATGGGCGATGAGGATGTACACACATTTCTTATAAATAACAAGGTGACAGTCTTTCACGTCCTAACATTTATAGATTACCACTGAGTGCCAGAGAAGCTAGTCCCGGACCCTCCCGAAGACGTAACTAACCGGTATTAAGTGCTTTGTATTGCTCTTCCGTGTATGCATTAACAATAGTCAGTTTGTTAATGTATGTGTTTATAGCAGTATGACTTGTGCGTGACTTGTCAGGAAACGGATCTGAACTACACTGACTGTGTAGAGCCAAAGCTATGTCGGCCATTCAGAGGCTTGTCAGTTGTTTGTATGAATATGTAAAAAGTCGGAATAAGAGTCCCCTGCTGTGCATGCAGGGAAAATTGGTTTATTGTCTCTTCTCGTGTCACACTGCGCGGCTAACGATTTATTTGCAGTGACTGTCACTTCAGTGTAAAAGTCACGACTCCGCGGGCCTTCCGTGAGCTCATTCAGGCACCTCCTGCAAAGGTCCCGCTGTTACAAATTGAAGACTATCCTTTCACCATGAGCTTTGCTAACATTGCATTGCGCGGAAGATGTACTTTTGGTGTGTTTGATTTCGAGGACGCGTCTGTTCATTAATATTGATTTTGACCTTCAGGTACAGTGGTTAGCTTAGCAACTAGAGTTTAGTATTTGCTAGCTCCGGTGTGTCCCACTCTTGTGCCAGGACGACGAAGTGATCTCTTGGAGCAGTCCAGCAATGTGATCAGTGTCCTGATCGGTGTTTTGAATAGGGTACTAATATTTTACGGATTGTATTTCAATCAGGTAGCCAGGTGACCTCTTGCGCTCAAATGTCCTCCAGGCTTCAAGAAATGGCGCCTCTGAGCAAGGGGAGCTGTAGCTCTTTTACCATTATTCATTACATTCATTGTTAAATCTCTACTTGAGCCAAGCAGTCGTCTGTTGAATTGGATTAGTCGCCCGGACGAACCAGACACCAACGTGCAACACTTAACTGGATTTGATTGCAGCATGTTCATACTCTTCTCAAAATGTAATTTAGTCGTCCTCCAGGTTGCATTTTTGGCATCATTAGTTTTTCTGTGTTGTTCCTCAAATGACTTTAGGGGGACAGTCCAAAAGTCCAGTCCAAAAAAAAAAAGGGACAGTCCAAAAGTCCAGTCCATGAAAAAGCATCACGTTAATGTCTGAAAACTACAATCAATCACCAACATTTATGTGGACATTTCGATTTATAACCACTTAAACCTCCTGAAAATTTTAGATCGACTGGCTCCATATTTAAGATTTAATGGATGTTATACGGCGGCACGGTGGCCCGACTGGTTAGAGCGTCAGCCTCACAGTTCTGAGGACCCGGATTCAATCCCCGGCCACGCCTGTGTGGAGTTTCCAAGTTCTCCCCGTTCCTGCGTGGGTTTTCTCCGGGCACTCCGGTTTCCTCCCCCATCCCAAAAACAAAATATTAGGCCGATTTGTTCTATTTTCAGAGGTGGAAGTGAGCATAAAAAGAGCTGTCCCCATACATTTTGTTGACGATTGCTCGTTTCTCTGACATTAGGTGACGTTAAGCTTTTTTACGCTTCCATTAAGAGTTTTAGACTCTCCCTATTAAGGTATTTTATCAGTATGGCCACGAAGTTGCAAGCCTAGCTGTTAACCATACATGCAAATCACTCTCCTTTTGGTGAAATTCGGCGGTCTGAATCGTATAGATCCGATGTTCCGTTGTCAGGGGTGTGGGTGTGGGGGGGGGGGGGGGTGTCGCTGTCGCTGACGTCAGGCTGTTTCGTACTCCTTGAACGCTGGCAGCTCGATCCCTTCCACACACAGATGTAATTGTGATTAGTACTCCGCGGCGGACTAATATGCGAGCGCATTGGTCTGAGGTGTTCTGCCTGTGCATTCGGTAATTGCTTTGGATAAGTCACAGGAGTTGACAAGACCAGAAAAAAACACTTCTGCTGTTAAGAAATAACAGTACTTTTACTCCGTTACAATGATCTAAATGTCGCTCTCTACTTTTATTTATTATTGCTTAACTATTTCGTGCGCGAGACTACGACCTCGAATTCTGCATTGGGTGCTGTTTGCGCCTATCGTTTGTCTACTTCACCAATCAAACGACACAAGAATGTCACATGACCTCACACGTCTGCCATTGGGCTCCCCATACATGGGTATTAACACTAGATAAGCCAGCCCTGCTGATCGTCGTGCCGATGGGGCAGCCATGTTGGGAAGGTCTTCGTTACCATGAGGGCAACGGCGCGCTACTCTTATTTACATTTAGACAAACAGGCTTTCATGTATTGTGGTATTTGTTTGGCACGTTTGCCCAAATGTGGATATTTCAGCTCACTTATAACTTCAGAAAACACCGTGCAGTAAATTGCAGATGTTTTTTTTTTTTGTAGTTTTCACTGTGCATACACACACGCACACACATCCTCTATTGCTACTCTTATGTTTAAGCAACATTTTTGCTCATCAGATCAGCCAGTGCCGTATTTTTTGCACTGGTCTTTTGTATTTTCGCGTTGAGGTGCTGTGGGTCGTGGCCCTGGTTGTGGTCCCAGCAGAACCACAAACCACACGTAACATTGGTGATGAGTTGATCCGCTAGTACATCTTGTATTAATTAGGAAACATGCCTACAATTATCTAATTAGTTTGTAGATGTTAAATGTATTAAGCGACAGAGCGATGTTAGGGATTATGTCAGAACACAGAATCAACTAATTTAAAATTCAGAAATGGCCAATAAAAACAGAAAAATATTGTACTTAATATTTACCTGGAGGATGCATTTGGGATTAGCCTTGAAGTTGGTGATGGTGAAAAATGAAGTCAAACAGAAAATTATTTTAGTCAATTCTTTTTCCAGAATGAGAGTGCTTAAAGAGCAGCTTGAAGCTGGCATTAGGCGCAGGTGGAGATGGGACTGGTTCAAGTTGGAGGCCAAAACAAAATAGCAGTGAGGCAGATGTAATTTTAATCTTAAATTTGTACAATAACATGTACTTGAGCGGTGTAAAGTTTTTCTGTGGGAAGAATGTTTATTTTCCCTTATTGTACTCTTCTTCGCAATCTTCCAGATTGCTTAATTTATGTTAATTATAAAAATTCTGCGGTGACCCGGGAAATCCCCCCCACCAGAACCCCCCCCCCCTACAAGGTTTTAAAAAAAAAAAAAAAAAAAAAAAAATTAAGGTCACCTTTTTCATGCCTTTGGTGTTTGCATGTATGATTAACGGCAATCACAAACTAATTAATGTTCATATAGCCAATTAGCCCTGCGATTGGCTGGCAGCCAGTTCAGGGTGTACCCTGCCTCCTGCCCGATGACCGCTGGGATAGGCTCCAGAATGCCCGCGACCCTAGTGAGGATAAGCGGCTCAGAAAATGGATGGATGGATGGATGGATAGCCAATTAGCCATGCTAAAAAAAATAAAATAAATAAACTTCCCGTTGAATATAAAACAATGCTTTATCATTTTGAAATTCCATGCTAGGGTCCTGCATGTAAAACTGACTACAACTGCAATTTCTTGTCTCATTTGCTTAGGTTCCCAGCCATGTATTCCTGCGCCAAGTTTGTCACTTCTCCTGCTTTGGTATGTGGACATGAACAATTTTGCTGAATGTTTCTCGTAGCCTTTTTGAGTAGTAGCAACGTACCAAGATTTCCCAAGAATGAGTCTGTCAAATGCTGAGTCTTGTTGGAATGGCCACTTCAACCTGGGTCCAACACACCAGGAACTTTCAAAATTGAATGATAGGTTCTGGAGAAATTTGTATTTTATTTATTTTGTGTGTGTGTGTGTATGTAGTTTTTTTTTTTTTTTTTTTTTTTGTTATTTGTTTTTTTTTGTTTTTGTTTTTGGTGCGCGGTGGAAAAAAATTTCCTTTTTGGGCAATGTTTTTGTATGATGATGATGTATAAAAAATCTGGTCAAAAATTGCCTTCGAATTGGGGTAAAGTCAAACTTCATTACTTCCCAAAATAGATCCTCGACCCTTTCATTTTGTCTGCTACTTGGGGATCCCCTTCTTTGATTGTCTGACATGTTTCAGTTAAAAATAAACACAAATATGCTCCTACGGGCTGAAACGCCGAGGGGTTTTCCAAGTCGATGCGTCAAAATTACTGACACGTTTCAAATGACGTCACTTGCCTTTACAAATTCGACTTCAATAGCGCAAATAGAATTGTTTTCATGTGGGCAGTAGAATAGGTCATTTACTTTAATATTAATGTTTTTAATTTTATTTTTTTGTGAATTTACAGGTATTTGTTATGGATGATTTTAGAGGCATTTGAAATGCTCATTCCATGTTTTTTTTCCTTTTCCTCTGCAAGGACAAACTAGCTTTAACTTTTGTAGTGGTGTGGGTGAATGGCAGCTCTTTGGCCTGGTGTCAGAATGACTGTTGTATAGCTAGTGACGTTTCAACGTCAGTTGATCTATCAGCATGTTGGGCATCTCAGTCATGGAGGCATTGTTGTTGACAAAGTTTCATATTTAAATGATGTATAAACTTCACTCAGGCTTTAATGGTTTAAAACAAAGAGGCACAACATTAATACTTGTTTTAAGTATATTTAAACGTGTAGACTGCCGCCTGAGTTAATGTATGATTGCTGAATTTGTTTTCCATATGTCATGGCAAATTGGCTTAGTCATTTTCAGTAAAAAATTGTTGCGTTGATGACGTTTCCCCTAAATGATCATTCTGTTCAAGTAATTGAAAAAGTATTAAAATTTCATTTGACACAAAAAATACAATTGAAAAGGTTTAATGAAATATTTATTCCATTGAGAAATTAAATTCCTACAATCCTCCTAACTGCTATGTTTAAACAAACAAAATAAATCATGACACTTAAATACTAGATTTCCTATACACGATCAGGATTTTTGGGACCGATCAGCGAGTTTAAATCACCGATCAGAAGATGGAGTAATATGTCTACTTAAATTACCTGTTCATTTACTGTATATACTTGTGTACGTAATTGCTCCAAAAATTATATTTACAATAAATGTATCTATTTATGCCAGTGAGGCATAGTGACAGACAGAACAAATGGTTTTCTATTAGATGGCAGGAAATAAATACAGTAATTAATGTATCCACTTTTTGTGACTTTTGTTTGTTGGTGTGCCGTGAGATTTTTCAATAGTAAATGATGTTGCTTGGCTCCATAAAGGTAATCACTGCTCTAGTCAGGTTATGTATTCGAGTCAGTCAGGTCAAACCAACATTACACGACAGAAATAATGGGTGCTAACTTACTGTAATTAAATTACTTCACCCACACCGGAACTTGCGAGCACGATTCGACAGAACGGCAGCATGTTTACGCACAATTGTTATGTAGCCTAGCAAGCTAACGTTTTGTTGCCTGCTTGCGAGCTGTATTGTATTAAAAGTACGGGAACATACCTCAAGCAAGCCTTAAACGACGTCCTCTCCTGAGCACCGGTGACCACTTTTCCCCCCCATTTTGTTCTTATACAGTTGGCGCGATCCATTCTTGTTTTCGTTGCCACGTTAACGAGTGTGTCTGGTCGCGTTTTAGTTGACAAGATAAAGCCCAATCATTGTAAAAAAAAAACAGGATGCGGTGGTATCTGTATACAAGATTTTATTGCAGTAATCTAACATAGTGCAATTGTGAAAGAGCAAATTTGTCTTGTCTGTCTCAGACGTGTTGTCTGTCCCACAACGCTGATTTTTTTTTTTTTTTTTAAATAACTTTATTGGCCATCAAAAGACATGTGACAAGGCTAAAAGTAAACTAGCTTTTGGATTAAAATATCCTGTCCACGATGGCGATGCGGAGTAAATGGCTTTTGCCGTCATTGATCGGATCGGCGAATTATGACATTGAAGCCGATCAGCATAAAATCCTAAATATCCGCCGATACCGATCAGATCCGGTGTAAAGTCTATTAAATACAGTATCAATGGGTCCAATCATTTAATGGATTGTTGAACTAAAATATTTGATTTCTTCTTGTAGCCTTAGAGGACAAATGAACTGCACTACTTGGCTGCAAAAAGGAGAGGCGCTGTTGATTTAATCTCAAATTCTCTACTAGTTTGCTGTCTAAAGAAGCATAGTGTGACATTCGCGATGGGAAGATGAGCTTCATCCAAGCAATTGCATCTCCTCCAGGCAGGATTATTCTGGTTATGATATTGAAGTGAATAACACTTATAATAATGATCCCATTTACTTTGATTCATTGATTGTTTTCCTCAGGCTGTAAGGACACTTGGCTCATCACTTGTAAAGGGTCCTAGCTAAACTTCCTCATTTAAATGCAGACTATTTTGATGCACGAGCATCTCAACCTTCTCAGTGGGAAGGACAGTCAGGCCAACTTGAAAATAGTCTAACGTGTAAAATGGTCCCATATTAAACTTAACCCTGCTATTTTCATGTTTGCTTTATTCCTATTTTGGAACATTTCAAGACTGTAAACTTTTTGGACCCAAAATAATATTGCCACCACCTGGTCTCTCACAGATGCAGTAGTTTTTACATCCTACCTAAATTATTAGATATCTTCTTTTATTATTATTATTTTTTTAAATTTACATCTTAGTGACTCAACATTGAGAATTTTATAGCCACTTAAAGCTTAATTTTGTCACTAATCAGTGGTAATGCAAGGGATTATTTCAAATGATTTGGGAACTTTATCAAGAGTGTTGCATTTAAATGTTAAAAAAATGGCTATGCTATGTGAATTCTGTCTGTATTAAATGTGTTGTAGCTCCGTGGGGGGTCCAGAGTCCTTGCCCGGCCAGTGTCCGTCTCCATTTTTAACAGACCTGAAGCAACAGTGGAACAGCAGCTGGTAAGAACTAGGAATCGTGCACCCATTTACAAAATCTTAATTTACCTGTTTCATATGGTATGCCAGTGTTTGGTGTTTTTATAAAAAAAAAAAAAAAACACAAAGAAAAGTCACGGCCCGGTTTAGCCTGCTGACTGTTCAAACATCTATTACCCGGTTCTTTAATTCTGGTCGAGGTGACTCAATGATTAGGCCGAATTAAAAGTTTAACAATTTATTCGTAAATACAGAGTCAAACAATAAGGTTGAAGGTTCAGCGCGAGGCTCTTCCACACGTAGCTCAGAATGACATTTGTGAAGAAGAGCCTATGGAAGCTTTCCTCAGTCTTTTCTGGCCAAAGACTGCTTCCTGTCGTGATGTCGTGCAGTCTCTAACCAATCCTAGCTTTGCCTGGTGTCTGGGTACGTTCGGAAATTCAGCTCTCACCGCGCTCTGCGATTGCGGTACTCTGAGACAGAGCGCATCAATTTTTCTATAACTTTTCTAATGAACGTGTTGGCTATTAGCAGGGACGTGTCAGTACATCTGCCATATCGAATGTGTCAGTTCTGCTTGTATCGTATGGCACACTCCAACAATGCCCCGAGTTTCCGACGGGTCTGCGGTGCAGAGTGCGCCAAGAGTGAATTTCCTCAATGTACTCTGTGTTGATATTTTGTGCGCTTGTTGTGTCTGTGTGACTAAATGTGATTCAACGATATGTTTAAAAGAAGATCTGGGTGTTTATCTGTAATGCAGTGTTGTCAGCCAGTAATTTCCAGCACTAGCACAGCTGACATACAGTATACTTGATGAGCACTGAGGGGAAATCCTGGCTGACCCATTTAAAGTTTTTTAAAAAAATTTGTCCACCCACCCCTACAATTTATAACTGTTCATATGTGTATAATAACGTGTTGCTTTCATCAAAATACCAAAGAATCAATAATTTGTTATTTTAAATCATATTTCTTGTCATGGTGAAATTGCCTTGTTTTAGGGGTTGCTTTACATGCAATGTGCCAGCCCACATACCACTCTACGTATTGTATTGCTGGGGCAATGCCAAATCCATCTTTTGTAAGAATGACAGTATTTTATTAAAGCAAACTATGCAGACACTTTCCAAAAAAATTGGAATATCATGTAGGTTTTTCTTTCCATGATTCCATTCAAAAAGTTTAACTTTAATAGATTATAGATTCAGAGCCCACAATTTAAACAATTCAAAGTATTTATTTCAGATCACAAAACCCATGAAATCAGGAATTCAAAAAATCTGAATACTGTAAAGAAATCACCATTTACTTCTCAGTTTTTGTTGAGGAAAAAAAAGAAATTAGGGTCACATTAAATGAATCAAAATATGGTACTTTCAAAACAATGTTAAGCTTCATTACTTGGTTGGGAATCCTTTTGCTTTAATCAGTGCCTTGATGCGCCGTGGCATTGAGGCAATCAGCCTGCGGCATTGCCTGGGATTTATGGAAGCCCAGGTTTCCTTGATGCTTGCTGGCAGTTCTTCTTTATTTTTGGGTTGGGTGCCCCTCATTTTCCTCTTGATAATGCACCATAGCTACTCATTGGGGTTTAGATCCGGTGGGTTGGCTGCCCAGTCAAGCTGGCAGGCAAAATGTGGGTTGATTTCTTCACAGTATTTAGATTTTTTGGAATTCTTGATTTTGATTGGGTTTCATGAGCTGGAAGCCCAAATTATGCAAAAAGAAACAAATATGTGAAATTGTTTTAATTGTGGGGCCTGGATCTATGAAATTCTAACTTTGAAAAGTTTTTCCATAATTCAATTCAATGATATTCAAAAGTTTTGGAAAGGGTCTGTAGTTGAGTTTTTCTAAAGGTGAAAATTGTGGTTTTATTTCTAGTTTAAGTTGGTAATTAAGATTTGTATTTTATACAGTGGGTACGGAAAGTATTCAGACCCCCTTAAATTTTTCGGTTTTATTGTAGCCATTTGCTCATTCCCCCCCCCCCCCCTTCATTAATGTACACACAGCACCCCATATTGACGGGGGGGAAAACGGAATTGTTGAAACCTTTGCAGATTTATTAAAAAACTGAAATATCACAAATCCATAACTATTCAGACCCTTTGCTTAGTATTTAGTAGAAGCACCCTTTTGAGCTAATATAGCCATGCATCTTTTTGGGAATGAAAGTTTTTCACACCTGGATTTGGGGATCCTCTGCCATTCCTCTTTGCAGATCCTCTCCAGTTCTGTCAGGTGAACATTGGTGGACAGCCATTTTCAGGTCTCCAGAGATGCTCAATTGGGTTTAAATCGGGGCTCAGGCTGGGCCATTCAAGAACAGTCTAAGCCTTTTATTTTATTTATTTATTTTTTTAAAATTTTTTTATTTAAAGCCACTCCTTTGTTATTTTAGCTGTGTTCTTAGGGTCATTGTCTTGTTGGAAGGTGAACCTTTGGCCCAGTCTGAGGTCCTGAGCACTGGAGAAGGTTTTCGTCTAGGATATTCCTATACTTGGCCGCATTCATCTTTCCTTCAATTGCAACCAGTTGTCCTGTCCCTGCTGCTGAAAAACACCCCCACAGCATGATTCTGCCACCACCATCCTTCACTGTTGGGACTGTATTGGACAGGTGATGCGCAGTTCATGGTTTTCAACACACATACTGCTTAGAATTAAGGCCAAAAAGCCTTAGTCTCATCAGACCAGAGAATCAGAATAATCTTTATTTGCAAAGTATGTCCAAAAACACACAAGGAATTTGTTTCCGGTAGTTGGAACCGCTCTAGTACGACAACAGAACACTTTGGAGACAGAAAGAAATTGACAAACAAAAATTCACTGAGCAGTAAAGGGTTGCTAGTTATCTGGTAATGCCAGTAAAAAGATGCAGTCCTCTAGTACTTAGAGCAGTTCGAATGACTAATATTGCAATAGTCCGGTGTAATGACCATTGTGCAAAGGGCGCTGAGACTTCAAGGAGTGTATGCGGTTTAAAGTGAGGAGTAGTGCGATAATCTGGGTCTTATTTCTCACCATCTTGGAGTCCTTCAGGGTTTTTTTTTTTTTAATAAAATCAAACTCCATGCGGGTTTTCATGTGTCTTGCACTGAAGAGAGGCTTTTCCACGGGCCACTCTGCCGTAAAGCCCCAACTGGTGAATGGCTGCAGTGATTGTTGACTTTCTCGCGTCTCCGGACTGCATCTCTGGAGCTCAGCCACAGTAATCTTTGGGTTCTTCTTTACCTCTTTCCCCCCCGATTGCTCAGTTTGGCCAGACGGCCAGCTCTCTGAAGGGTTCTGGTCGTCCCAAATGTCTTCCATTTAAGGATTATGGAGGCTGTGCTCTTGGGAACCTTAAGTGCAACAGAATTTTTTTTTTTTTTTTTTTTTGTATCCTTGGCCACATCTCTGCCTTCCCACAATTATTTCAGAGCTCTTCAGGCAGTTCCTTTTGACCATGATTCTTATTTGGTCTGACATGCACTGTGAGCTGTAAGGTCTTATATAGACAGGTCTGTGGCTTTCCTAATCAAGTCTAATTAGTATAATCAAACACAGCTGGACCCCAATGAAGGTGTAGAACATCTCAAGGATGAGCAGAAGAAATGGACAGCACCAGAGTTAAATGAGTGGCCCAGCAAAGGGTCTGAATACTTATGGCTGTGATGTTTCAGTTTTTCTTTAATAAATCTGTAAAAATGTCTTTTTTTTTTTTTTTTTTTTTTCCCCCCTCCCTGTCAATATGGGGTGCTTTCTGTACATAAATGAGGGGGGAAAATTAACTGATTTTAGCAAATGGCTGCAATATAACAGAGTGGAAAATTTAAGGGGTCTGAATACTTTCTGTACACTGTGTGTGTGAATATATATATATATATATAATATATATTTTTTTGTTTTTATTTTTTCCTTTTCCTTTTTCCCAGGCCTTGTTGCCAAAAAATCACTCAGCAGTCCTGACGCACTCGTTCCACACCAGTGCGCTCTCTCGCGACATTGACACTGCTGCGAAGTTCATTGGTGCTGGTGCTGCCACAGTGGGAGTTGCTGGTTCCGGAGCTGGTATTGGAACAGTTTTTGGTAGCCTCATCATTGGCTATGCCAGGTAATTTTTATTTTATTTATTTTTTTTTCTCACGTCAACATTTTACATTCTTAGTTCTATTCCTGGTCCTCTAATGAAATTACACTTGGTATGTTTATATCCACTACATCAAAGTTTTTAAATGCATGTAACCAACCACCTTAACCTTAGTTAGGTGCGTGTTTGTCCAACTTTTTTATTTTTTTTTTTGTTTTATTTTTTTTATTTTTATTTTTTTAAAGTCCTAGCATGCGAGCTGGCTTTGTGCTCATACCTAACATTTAATTCTCAGAGACAACCAGGTGGTGTTTTGGATTGTCAAGGAAATAAATTGCATCTAAATAATAAAGTAAAATTTGTAAAGGTCCCATGCCATCAAAATCTACCCACCCCACTCTCCTCCTTGTTTGACACAAAACATAAGTCAAAATGAGTCTTCGACATGGTGTGTTTGACAACGTTGCGGTTTGTCGATTGAATGCAAAAGGCAATAAACTGCATACGGCTTTCAAAACAACCAGATTAGATTTGTGTTTGTGAATTGGGTAGTTGCTAATAATCAAGTACCTGCCCACTTCATTGTTAGTTACCGCCCACTCAACTCAGTTGAACAGGAACATGGCATTTCCTGGTTTTAAACGAGCGTGTTTCTGCTACCGCCAAGCCTTACAAATACAATCTATAAATATACATACTGTATGTTGTTTTTCAATTATACTTGACAATGTTTACAATTCATGATATAACTGTGGATGAAATGGCTAAACTTGCAGTCAGTCGCCAAACTGTGCGTGAGCGAAGAACATTGCACACTAGTTATTTTCAAGTTAACAGGAGCGCAGGACCAGCCTCTTAAAATAGCCTTTTTCACCCATGTTCCCTTTCATATCATGTTCCCTATTAGTGGGCCAACAATCCAATGCTTGGTGAATTGTGCTTCACAGTGGTAGTGAGACTCCACCTACAATGAAAGGACCCAAAAGCGACGTCGATATGAACGCTTCACTGCCGCAGTGTTATGATCTCACTAAGGACCAATCGGCGCAAAGCTGTTTTCCACATTTAAATTAATAACGGCGATCCAATCAGAGCAAATCTTATTTACATATCGAATATTAATGGTAAATCGGGCCATATCAATTATCAAATATCAGTTTCCCCTCTTTAAGATCCTCAAACAAATATAATCCAGGTAAACTTAAAAGGCTGTTTTTAAATGGTGATTTCATTTATTAGGGGAAAAAAAAAAAACTTTAATTGCCTTTCTCTGTATGGAAAAAGTAATGGCCCCTCTAAACCTAATAACTGGTTGGGCCATCCTCAGGAGCAATGACTGAAATCAAGAGTTTTCTATAACAGGCAATGAGTCTTTCACATTTATGTGGAGATATTTTGACCCATTTGACAAGTCTGCAAGGAAGAATTTTGAATTCAGCAAAAATAGAGGGTTTTTTGAGAATGAACGGCCTTTTTAAGGTCATTCCACTATTTCAATCGGAATAAAGTCTGTGCTTTGACTGGGCCACTCCAAAACCTGGGAGTTTTATTTTTTATTTATTTTTTTAAGCCATTCAGAAGTTGACTTGCTGGTGTGTTTTGGATCGTTGTCCTGCTGCAGAACTGGAGTGCACTGCAGCTTGAGGTCACAAACCTGATGGCTGAACATTCTCCTTCAGGATTTTCTGTTAAAGAACATAATTCATGGTTCCATCAATCACAGCAAATTGTGGAGAAAAGCAGGCCAAGATTACCACCACCATGTTTGACTGTTGGTGTGAGGTTTCTTTTTCTGAAATGCTGTGCAACATTTACCCCAGATGTGTAAAAATAAAAAACACACACACATTCCAAAAAGGAACTAATTCATGACTTAACGTGGGGGGTAATTACTTTATCACACAGGGCTTTGAATTATTATTTTATTTTATTCCCCCCCCCCGAAATGAAATAAATTTATAAACCGCATTGTAAGTTCGCTTGGGTTGTTTATCTGATAAATGTGTTTGAGCTTAAAGTGGGGAAACTATGCAAAAAATACCCGACTTTAAGAAGGGGGAGCAATTTTTATTTTATTTTTTTTCACGAGACTGTATGGTGTCGTGATCCAGGAGTTAAACATTTACCAAGGAGCTATGCCTTGAGGACTGACTTTCGGTTCTGGGTTAGCTGGAGTGACTGGTTGCCACTAACATGGTGCTAGCAGACACCAGGTAGCCCCGGGGGACCACATAAGACCAAGACCTCTTTTGAAAATATCTCACCAGTGAAGAGACATTGTGATTTCCTAAGACTATTGTTGTGGTGATCATTTGAAAAATGTAAACTCTTGCAGATATTTATAGGAAGTGTGTTCTTGTGTTCGCTGACTAGACAATACATTGGATCGTCTACAAATGGAACTAATTTAAAAACGCACAACAACCCTCTTTCGTTATGTGGGGCCAATGCGACCGGGCATCCACAAATGAAGCGCGTCGGGCGGCTAATCGCTCGGCACCAACACGCCCCTCCATCCCTGGCACTTTTCGCTGAGCCAAAATTTTTTATTTTTGTATTTATTAACATGAATGATCACCCCTTATACTGTTGAAGGGTCGGGGGGGGAAATATTCGGGTGGCACGGTGATCGACTGGTTAGCACATCTGCCTCACAGTTCTAAAGACCTGGGTGCGACTGTGTGGAGTTTGCATGTTCTCACCGTGCCTGTGTGAGTTTCCTCCCACATCTATTAAAAAAAAAAAAAAGTACATGCATGGTAGGTTTATGGAAGACTCTAAATTGCCCATAGGTTGTTTGTCTGCATGTGCCCTGCGATTGGCGAGCAACCAGTTCAGGGTGTGCCCTGCCTCTTGCCCAAAGCCAGTTGGGATGGGTGCCAGTGACCCTAGTGAGGAAAAAATGGATGGATGGACATTTGTTTTATTCAAGTTTGAGAAGGGGAAAAAGTAGTTGTCAGCATTACTATAGTATTGATTGCAAAATAACAAAGTACATTTATACATCACATCTCAATCTCAGACTTGTGTATAGTGACAATAAAAAGGCATTTTTATTCTCATTTACGTGCAAGGTAGGTCGGCAAACTTATTTGCCGACCTACCTTGACTCACATACTGGATGAATTTAAATGACATCCCATTCTTAATCCATAGGGTTCAATATGACTTGGGTCCACCCTTTGCAGCTGTAACCGCTTCAACTCTTCTGGGAAGGCTGTCCACAAGGTGGAGGAGTGTGTTTATAGTGAGGTCAGGACTCTGTAGGCTAGTCAAAGTTCATCCACACCAGACTCTGTCATCCATGTCTTTATGGACCTTGCTTTGTGCAATGGTGCACAGTCATGTTTGAAGAGGAAGCCCCCTTGGGGCGAGAGGCAGGGTACACACTGAACTGGTCGCCAACCAATCGCAGGGCACATATAAACAAACAAACATTCGCACCTACGGGCAATTTAGAGTCTTCAATCAATCTCGCACGCATGTTTTCGGCATGTGGGAGGAAAATGGAGTATCCATCCATTTTCTACCGCTTATCCGGGTCAGGTCGCGGGGGCAGTAGCTTTAGCAGGGATGCCCAGACTTCCCTCTCCTCAGCCACTTCATCCAGCTTTTCCGGGGGGGATCCCGAGGCGTTTCCAGGTCAGCCGAAGGACGTAGTCTCTCCAGCGTGTCCTGGGTCTCCTCCCGGTGGGACGTGGCCGGAACACCTCACCGGGGAGGCGTCCGGGAGGCGTGCGAATCAGATGCCCCAGCCACCTCATCGGGCTCCTCTCAATGTGGAGGAGCAGCGACTCTACTCTGAGATCCTCCCGGATGACCAAACTTCTCACCCTATCTCTAAGGGAGAGAGTCCAAACCTCACCGGAAAGGAGTCCGACTTACTGCCGGATATGCGGACTCTGGTCGTACAGGGACCTAACCGCCCGTATCAGCGGGTTCTGTACCCCATACTCCCGAAGCACCCGCCACAGGACTCCCCGAGGGACACTGTCGAACGCCTTCTCCAAGTCCACAAAACACATGTAGACTGGTTGGGCGAACTCCCATGCACTCTCGAGGACCCTGCCAAGGGTGTAGAGCTGGTCCACTGTTCCACGGCCAGGATGAAAACCACACTGCTCCTCCTGAATCTGAGATTCGACTTCCTGACGGACCCTCCTCTCCAGCGCCCCTGAATAGAACTTACCAGGGAGGCTGAGAAGTGTGATCCTGGGGACCACCACCCCAGTCTGCCAATCCAGAGGCACTGTCCCCTGGTGTCCACGCGATGTTGCGAATCTCATCAACCCCCGGGGCCCTGCCACCGAGGAGCTTTTTAACTACCTCGGTGACCTCAAACCCAGAGATAGGCGAGCCCGCCTCAGAGAACCCACACTCTGCTTCCTCATGGGAAGGCGTGTCGGTGGAATTGAGGAGGTCTTCAAAGTATTCTCCCCACCGGCTCATAACGTCCCGAGTCGAGGTCAGCAGCGCCCCATCACCACTATACACCGTGTTGGTGGTGCACTGCTTTCCTCTCCTGAGACGCCGGATGGTGGACCAGAATTTCCTCGAAGCCGTCCGGAAGTCTTTCTCCATGGCCTCACCGAACTCCTCCCATACCAGAGTTTTTGCTTCAGCGACCACCAGAGCTGCATTCCGCTTGGCCAGCCGGTACCCATCAGCTGCCTCAGGAGTCCCACAGGCCCAATAGGACTCCTCCTTAAGCTTGACGGCATCTCTCACAAAGACCCCTAATGATGACGACAAACAATGGACTTCGTTTTCCCTTGCCCGGACGTGGGTCACCGGGGTCCTCCACTGGAGCCAGGCCTGGTGGTGGGGCTCGAAGGCGAGCGCCTGGTGGCCGGGCCTGCACCCATGGGGCCCGGCTGGGCACAGCCCGAAAGGGTAACGTGGGTCCCCCTTCCCATGGGCTCACCACCTGTGGGAGGGGCCATAGGCGTCGGGTGCAGTGTGAGCTGGGCGGTGGCCGAAGGCGGGGACCTTGGGAATCCGATTCCCGGCTACAGAAGCTGGCTCTAGGGACGTGGAATGTCACCTCGCTGGCAGGGAAGGAGGCCGACCTGGTGTGTGAGGTCGAGAAGTTCCGACTAGATATAGTCGGACTCTCCTCCACACACAGCTTGGGCTCTGGTACCAGTCCTCTCGAGAGGGGTTGGACTCTCTTCCACTCTGGAGTTGCCCATGGTGAGAGGCGCAGAGCAGTTGTGTGTATACTTCTTGTCCCCCCCCCCCCCCCCCCGGCTTGGTGCCTGTACGTTGGGGTTCACCCCGGTGGACGAGAGGGTAGCCTCCCTCCGCCTTCGGGTGGGGGGGGGGGACGGGTCCTGACTGTTGTTTGTGCCTATGCACCAAACAGCAGTTCAGAGTACCCACCCTTTTTGGAGTCCTTGGAGGGGGTGTTTGAGAGCGCTCCTGCTGGGGGACTTCAATGCTCATGTGGGCAATGACAGTGAGACCTGGAAGGGCGTCATTGGGAGGAACGGCCCCACCGATCAGAACCTGAGCGGTGTTCTGTGATTGGACTTCTTTGCTCATGACAGATTGTCCATAACAAACGCCATGTTCAAGCATAAGGGTGTCCACACGTGCACTTGGCACCAGGACACCCTAGCTCGCAGTTCGATCGACTTTGTGGTCGTGTCATCGGACTTGCGGCCGCATGCCTTGGACACTCTGGTGAAGAGAGGGGCGGAGCTGTCAACTGATCACCTGGTGGTGAGTTGGCTCCGATGGTGGGGGAAGATGCCTGTTCGACGTGGCAGGCCCAAACGTATTGTGAGGGTCTGCTGGGAGCGTCTGGCAGAAACCCGTCAGAAGGAGTTTCAACTCTCACCTCCGACAGATGTCCCCCCCATCGAGTCAGAGTGGACCATGTTCCGCGCCGCCATTGCTTAGGCAGCCGACCGTAGCTGTGGCCATAAGGTGGTCGGTGCCTGTTGTGGCGGCAATCCCCGAAAATGGAGTACCCAGAGAAAACCCACGCAGGCACGGGGAGAACATGCAAACTCCACACAGGCGGGGCCAGGATTTGAACTCTGAACTGTGAGGTAGATGTGCTAACAGTTGCCCACTGTGCTGCTTTTTTTATTAATTTATTTTTAAATAGTTAACTGTAGTTCGTGCACACCTGGATGGAAAAAAAACTGATTTGTTCTAAATATGACATCACTGTTAAAATGTCAAAAACATCAGTTTCTAGAATAGCACGTTTATTTTTATTTTTTTTACCCGTTTCAGCTGCATGGCCTTGCAGAATGGTGGATCTGTATGCCTTTTGTGCTGGAGCAGTTTTGCTGTCCAACAGGGGAGTTTGAAATACTCCCTCTGCTTATTTATTTTTTTTAAATTCTGTTTATTGATAATGCAGCCAGACTGAAAAGTGTTTTAGGGGACAGACAGAGTGGACAATGGAAATAGGGGTGCAAACCACAGCAGAAGATTAGTTAGACAGTTTAGATATTTGAGCACAGGTAACATTACAAGTCAAATCGTGTTCTTATTTGTGGGGGGGGGCGGCACCTGGTGAGGACATGCAATCACTAACCAAGAGTACATGATGAGAGAGGACCGAAAAGGGCAGGACAAGATGTGGGAAATGAGCAACGAACCTGTGAGTTGAAATGTTAGTTTTACCTGTGTTCTATAGGCTTCCAAGCAATGGACGCCTATAGCATGTCTATTGAACTTATGTGAATGAACACCATATCACATGCATGTTAGTCAACTGGTGAACGGAGTTGCTGAGCAAGCACATTGAGGAACCGTGGGCGTGGCCTCCTCCACCCACCAGGGGGACACCACCCAGGACCCAGGGAGGTCCGCAGCCCAACCAGTCGCCAAGGAAGGGGCACGGGCACCGGACCACCCGACAACCAGTGTTGCCCCACTGCCGCCACCGCCCCCACTAACCCCAGAGAGCATGGGGGTCCCAGCCACCAACGGGGCCCAACGCAGGAGGCAGCCGCCACCCGAAAACAGTCATAGCCTGCCAAAAGCGAGCCCATGTTAAGCACCAAGAGAGGGGAGAGGAAGTTGTGGTCAAGTTAAAACAAGAGAAATGTGAATCCGCAGCCCAAAAACTGAAAGGGGGCGCACAGTCACCCCCTCCCAGGGCAACCAACTCCCCAAAGGATGTGCGAATGTACAGTGGGGCAAAACAGTAATTAGTCAGCCACCAATTGTTCTCCAAAGTTCTCCCACTTAAAAAGATGAGAGAGGCCTGTAATTTTCATCATGGGTATACCTCTCAGAGAACGTGAGAGGGGTGAGATCTTGCGTGTACCCCAAGATCGAGGGAGATTATCAGTGGTGTTGTATGTCTTCCATTTTCTCATTTCTCTCTGTTGATTTCTTCACACCAAGCTGCTTACCTATTGCAGATTCAGTCTTCCCAGCCTGGTGCAGGTCTACAATTTTTGTTTCTGGTGTCCTTTCACAGCTCTTTGGTCTTGGCCATAGTGGAGTTTGGAGTGTGACTGTTTGAGGTTGTGGACAAGTGTCTTTTATACTACTGAGGCATTCAAACAGGTGCCCTTAAAACAGGTTAACGAGTCGAGGAAAGAGGAGCATTTTAAAGAAGTTACGGGTCTGTGAGAGCCAGAAAGCTTGCTTGTTTGTCAGTGACCAAATACTTATTTTCCACCATAATTTGCTAATAAATTCTTTAAAAATCAGATGTGGATATTTATGGATTTTATAATTTATTTACCCCACCCCATTTTGTTTTAAAGGTGAGTTATACCATGATGAAAATTACAGGGCTCTCATCTTTTCAGATGGGAGAACTTGCACAATTGGTGCCTGACTAAATACCTTTTTTGCCTCACTGTATGTGGTGTATTTAAACTCCCCCCCCCACACACACACACACACAGATGGGTGTATTATTAATTAAAACTAGAGTACCGGCAGGGCAGAGAAAGGGGGGTGACCAGACTGCAAACCGGCACAGATGTGCCGGTGCCTGCCCCAGCGCCTGCACCATCATGCCTCGTGCCAGTACCCCAGGGGACCCTAAATGAGATGTGAATGTGCGGAGTATGTACAGTGTGAGTACTAAAAGATGTGCAGTGTGTGAAGTAAGAGGCTAGACTCCTGTGGGCCTGACTGACTGGAAGACCACAGAGAAAATGGGGGCAGACCCTCCCCTCCCAAACCAACCAGCGACAAGAACAGGGCCCAGAAGCTGTGTCTGTCCAAGGCAGGAGGTGCTTGACACTGAAGCCCCAAGTCAGCCGGGGACCCCACAAATCCTGAGGGAGAGAGGGGCGGCGACCACAGCAGAGTGCCCCGGGGAGAGGAGGACACAGGCCCGGTACGCAGCAGCGCAGCCCCCAATCCTCCACCCAGGGACCAGGACGAGGCCCCCGGAGTGGGGTCAGCAGGCACCTAACGGGCACCCAGGGATGGAGAGCAGTCCCGGGACCTGCACGACCCAGGAAGGCAACACTGACACAACCAGACCTAAGGGGAGGAGGGGGGCGAAACAGGCCCAGCATCTCCAGAGGCCCACATCGCAGATCTAGAAGGATAAGGGGTTCAAGTGCATGCAAGTGACCCTGTGGTCTGCACAGGGGTCTAAAATGAGATTTGATTTGATCACATTACATTTCTGTATGACACTGTTTCCCAGGCAAACAGACTCAAGCTTCAAGGTTCACTGTTTTAATGAAAGGTGACCATTTTTTCGTAGTTATCCATTTGCTTATTACGTCTGGCAGAAATATTTTCTAGTTATGTACTCAGACAAGATTTTGCCATTGGTTAATGTTGATGGCTTGTTTATCTTTCCAGTTTAGCAATGTTTTTTTTTTTTTTTTTTTAGCGATTGCTGGAATTAAAAGTATTGGTTGAGCATGTTTATTTGGAAGATTTATACCTTTTTTAAATCACCCAGCAGACAAACATAAGGGGAGATCGGAATCCTACAGTTCAAAACTGAGGACAGTTTGTGTAATTAGTGACCAGAAGCGCTGTACGGGTGTACAATGCCAAAGAGCATGAAAATAAGTGTCTGGAGCGTTTTCAGTGCAATGAGTGCATGTTTGATTTTGAATGTGGAATGTTGGTCAACTCCTCAATGGCTGTGGAATATTGGTCCACTCTTCAATGGCTGTGCGAAGTTGCTGGATATTGGCAGGAACTGGAACACGCTGTCTTATATGCCGATCCAGCGCATCCCAAACATGCTCAATGGGTGACAAGAGCTGGGATGTTTTCAGTTTCCAGGAATTGTGTACAGCTCCTTGCAACGTGGGGCCTTGCATTATCATGCTGCAACATGAGGTGATGGTCATGGATGAATGGCACAACAATAGGCCTCAAGATCTCTTGACAGTGTCTCTGTGCATTCTAAATGCCATCAATAAAATTCGCCAGTGGTAGTTGCCCATACCATAACCCCACCGCCACCACGGGCCACTCGATCCACAACGTTGACATCAGAAAACCGCTCACCGATACGATGCCACACATGCTGTCTGCCATGTTTTCATGAACAGTGAAAACCGGGATTCATCCGTGAAGAGAACACCTCTCCATCAAATGTGAGCATTCGTCCACAAATGTGAACATTCGTCCACTCAAGTCTGACAAACTGCAGTCAGGTCGAGACTCCGATGAGGATGACACGCAGGCAGATGAGCTTCTCTGAGACTGTTTCTGACTGTTTGTGCAGAAATTCTTTGGTTATGCAAACCGATTGTTGCAGCAGCTGTCCGGGTGGCTGGTCTCAGGCGATCTTGGAGGTGAACATGCTGGCTGTGGAGGTCCTGGGCTGGTGTGGTTACACGTGGTCTGCGGTTGTGAGGCCGGTTGGATGTACTGCCAAATTGTCTGAAACTCCTTTGGAGACTGCTTATGGTAGAGAAATTAACATTCAGTTTACGGGCAGCAGTGCTGGTGGACATTCCTGCAGTCAGCATGCCAATTGTACGCTCCCTTAGAACTTGGCGACATCTGTGGCATTTTGTTGTGTGATAAAACTGCACATTTCAGAGTGGCCTTTTATTGTGGCCAGCCTATGGCACACCTGTACAATAATCATGCTTTCTAATCAGCATCTTGATATACCACACCTGTGAGGTGGGATGGATTGTCTCCACAAAGGAGAAATACTCACTAACACAGATATAGACAGATTTGTGAACAATATTTTTTATATTTGCGAATGTAGAAAACGTTTTAGATCTGGGAGTCCAGCTCATGAAAAATAGGAGCAAAAACAAGTGTTTATATTTTTGTTCAGTGTAGTACTTGAAATTAATTTTTATACTTTTGAAAGTTTTTCTGGTTTGAGTAGTTCTGTTTTCTGAACAAAAACAAGTAGTTCTAGAGTATTCATGTATGTTGAGAATCTTTTTAGGATTGTTGTTGTCACTTTATAGTATTGTAGGAAGTTACCACTTCTAATTTGAAATTCTTGGAAAAAGCTTTCACAATTACACCTTTATCTTTCATCTCTCACTGTACTGAAAAATAGTGGTTCTTGTCTATACCAGAAATGTTTATAGAACTCTGTGGAAAATCTATCATTGCCTGAAGCTCCACCTGCTGGCATATCGTTTAAGGCCTTATGTAACTCTGTGAGGGTTAATGGGGCCTCTAAAAACTCAGTACTTTCTGAAGTTATTTGAAGGATGTTTAGGTTGTTGAAAAAAAATTTGTATTCGACTAATTGTGGGATGAATATAAACTACTGTAGTAGTTGTAGAATATATCAATATCCCGTGGGGATTGATTACATTTGCCATTTCATTCTTGTATGGTTGTAATTTAGTTTTTTTTTTTTTTTTTGTTACATTGAAGTTGGTTTGTGAGAAATTATCCTGATTCTGTTCAAAATTTTTGCATCTTTGCTATTGTTGTCGGAACTCCGTTCTTTTTGATATGCAATCAACTTATTTAAGATTATTAACTTGGTTCCTCAGTAGGTCTGTCAGCTTCATTGCATATGCTTATTTTTTCATCTCCAACGCCCCCTTTTTTTTTTTTTTTTTTAAAAAGGAAATACTTCGTTTTCAATGGCTTATCAAATGTAAACTTCAGCCATAGTTAAGTGCATAATATAACATGAATGTCAAACAGTGTGTACATACAAATGAGCACACGAGACATAGACCTATGACTGAACATGCAGGTGCTTGAAATTGACAATAACATTGATCCCCTTCTAGATGTACCACTATCAGACCGAGCAAGCTAACAGCACGTTTGTAAATCAGTAGTCAAGCTTATGTCTTTATCTCCATCTATCAGTGTACGCAAGAGTGTGGTTATCACGTATTTTGCTGGCAAATATACATCTAAAAAATATAGGCGAGTCAGAAGTACAAAAGGGTGGCTCCAAGTGGTTTATTAGAATCTTTATTTGCCAAGTATGTCAAAAACAAGGAATTTGTCTCCGGTAGTTGGAGCCGCTCTAGTACGACAACAGACAGTCAATTGACAGAGACTACTTTTGAGACATAAAAAAAGAGTCACTGCGCAATAAAAGGTTACTAGTAATGTGGTAATGCCAGTACAATATTTTTTTATGACAAAGTGCAAAAAGATGCAGAGTCCTCTAGCAATTAGAGCAGTTTGAAATGACTAATAGAACATTGGTCTGGTGTAACGACCATTGTGCAAAGGGCGCATACTTCAGGTAATGTGCAGTTTAAAGTGACCGGTAGTGTGATAATCTGGGACAATGTCGATTGTGCAAATGTTGCAGATGCTACTCGGGCACATGAGTAAACAACATGAGTATTGGTCAACAACAGATATGAAAATAGTGCAGTGTGGTGAGACTATTCCAGTGAGTGCCCGAGTAATGTATAATTGGCCCGACAGAGATGTGACAAAATTGGCAGCATGTTGCAATGGAATTGGAAGTTCACTGTTTAAGAAGTTAATGGCAAGGGGGAGGAAGCTGTATGAATGTCTGCTTGTTTTAATTTGCATTGATCGGTAGCGCCTACCTGAGGGAAGGAGCTGGAAGAGGCAGTGACCAGGATGTGGAGGGCCAAAGAGGATTTTTGCATGCTCTTGTCTTAGTTCTGGCAGCGGGCAAGTCCTCAAGGGTGGTTTGGGGGGTACCGACAATCTTTTCAGCAGTTGTGATTGTCCGTTTCAGTCTGAGTTTCTCCTTTTTTGTAGCAGCACGAAACCAAACTGTGATGGAAGAACACAGGACTGATTCGATGACTGCTGTGTAGGACTGCCTCAACAGCTCCTGTGGCAGGCTGTGCTTCCTCAGAAGCCGCAGAAAGCGCATCCTCTGCTGGGCCTTTTTGAGGATGGAGTTCATGTTGATCTCCCACTTCAGGTCCTGAGAGACTGTAATTCCCAGGAACTTGAAGGTCTCGACAGTTGACACAGGGCAGTTGGACAGCGTGAGGGGCAGCTGTGGTGAAGGATGCCTCCTGAAGTCCACGATCATCTCTACAGTCTTGAGCGTGTTCAGCTCCAGGTTGTGTCTGCCGCACCACAGCTCCAGCCGCTCCACTTCCTGTCGATACGGAGACTCGTCACAGTCTTTGATGAGGCTGATGACTGTGGTGTCGTCTGCAAACTTCAGGAGTTTGACAGCCGGGTGCGTGAGGTGCAGTCGTTCGTGTAGAGCAGTCCTTCTCAATTGTTGTCTGTTACGACCCCCTTAGGAAGAAAAAAATAATTTGCGGACCCCCCCACCCACGGCCCTCTATACACCTCTATATAACATTTTATATAAATGATAATCTCATCTAATCCTGATAAACATTGAAGTTCAAAAGAAACGAGTATAGCTCAACTTTCAATGAAGAATACATTTTTGTAATGTTGTTTTCAGTCTGTAACAGAAAATAAAGTGCATCACTTTCCATGAAATAGAAAAAAATAAAAAAATCATGAATATGTAACTTTTTCCCAATTTATATATAACAATATCGAAAACTCTTACAAAAAAAGAAAAATGAATCAAATTATGGTTTTTCTGTTTCTTCTTTTTTTCCCCTATCAAAAAATGTCACAATTAATGGCTACAATGAGTACGTTTTGCAGTGCACAGCTTTTCAAAGTGGGGTTTGAAGCATGATCCTGCAACTCTCAACTACTGCTCAATGTTTAGCTGGGACCTGTACTTGGTCTTCAGTGCAGCAACAGCAGCGAAGCCAGTCTCACATGGGTACAAAGTTGCAAAAGGAAGCAGAATGCCCATAGCCCTCTTCCCCAGGAGTGGATACTGTGGAGTGGAGACCAAACAAAGATGTTCTTAAAACAAAAAGTACCTTTTTTTAAAAAAAAAAAAACAAAAAAAAAAGTTTTAATAAGTTAAAGTAGATGTTGGAGAGTTTGTGTGTAAATGTCTAAAATAAGCGGCACGGTGGACGACTGGTTAGAGTGTCAGCCTCACAGTTCTGAGGACCCGGGTTCAATCCCCGGTCCCGCCTGTGTGGAGTTTGCATGTTCTCCCTGTGCCTGCGTGGGTTTTCTCCGGGCACTCCGGTTTCCTCCCACATCCCAAAAACATGCATTAATTGGAGACTAAATTGCCCTTAGGTGTGACTGTGAGTGCGAATGTTTGTTTGTTTTTATGTGCCCTGCGATTGGCTGGCAACCAGTTCAGGGTGTACCCCGCCTCCTGCCCGATGACAGCTGGGATAGGCTCCTGCACGCCCGTGACCCTAGTGAGGAGAAAGCGGCTCAGAAAATTGATGGATGGATGTCTATAATAGCCAAAATATGGCACCTTTAAGTGGCTGATAAGATTTGATGTGTTGAAGCTAGATCATTTCTTCCCTCCTCGTGGAATGTTTTCAGAACATTTGCTGCAAATGCAAGGAAATGTCTTCCTTTGAAACTAAGAAATCCCACACCTTCGATGCCATGTTTACAGTGTGCTCCCTCTCAGCTCAATGCATGTTTACGATCGGCTGTATTTTACAGAAAGGAGCAAGGAGGGATTTCGTGCACCCAGATGTCTCAGCTCAATGTATGTTTACAATTGGGTGTTTTCAATAGAGTGCTTGATTTGTTCACTGCACCACAGCGAAGTACGGATCTTGCTTCATTGGATTTTCCTGTTCATTCTTGGATTTAATTTGTTTTAATTGAGCTATTTTTAATGTTATCATATTTATCAATATGATGTTATTCTTCAAATTGGCCCATGAACCCCTAATATTACTATACTTTTATATGAATAAAGACATTCTATTATGTGACCAGTTTGATATAAAACACAATTTTGTACAATATACAAAAGTGGGGGGTCCCCGCTCTAGCTTTCCATCAATTTAGGGGGTCCTTGGCCTGGAAATCGTTGAAGACCCCTAATCTAAACCATTAAAAAAATATATTGGTATTGATTTGGAGAAGCAGCAAGTTCTTGGTGGCAAAAAACAGTTATTGTGCGTCCCTAACATAAATTGTAATTTGAGGAAATGTTTTTCTAAAGTGTATGAAACAGAAGCCCTTTGCATTAATCAGTACCCAAAAGTAGCTCTTGGTTTCATAATGGTTGGTGACCCCTGGATATAGACTGATTGAGCCCGTTTTATTTGTATTGTTTTTGTGTGAAGAGTAAACATTTGATTTAACTCGTTCTTCAACTCTTGTCACAATGAGCCACATCATCTGCACAATGGTTTTAAATTGATGTGACTGAACAAAGTTTGTTTTTTATTGCCATCCCTCTTTCACAAAATGTACACCTAAGTTACTAAATGAGAAATCAGGTAAAATTGTGGACCCCCCCCCCCACCTGATTTATTAACCGGTCTGGCCAACATTTTCAAATGCTTCATATTAAAGGTGAATGAAGATGCAAGAAAATGGTTTGAAGATGGAGGCCAAACCCTTATACAGTATATGAATATTAGCATAAACATAATTTTGTTAATGTAAACCTGACACAAATCTCCTCTGTTCTCTGCAGGAACCCCTCCTTAAAGCAGCAACTCTTCTCCTACGCCATCCTGGGCTTTGCTCTATCTGAGGCTATGGGGCTCTTCTGTCTGATGGTGGCATTCCTTATTCTGTTTGCCATGTAAATCTGGAGACACTCATACCTTGGTTCCTTTTACACCTTTACCCAATCCTCTCCTTCCAAGTTACCTTCCCTCTAGCCGACGGAGGGAGTGGGGATGTTCCAGAACAGGAACTCTAAAACCGCTGATGGGCCATTCCAATCGACAGAAGAAAATTAAATTGAGGCTGAAAACCTTAATATACATTTTTGTTTCATACATATGTTTTACTGGAAAACTATTTGTTGGAAAAATATTTCAAATAAATGGTTGGTAAAAACACATTCTTTCGTTTCCATTTAACTTGCTGAGAAACTCATTGTAATGTTTTCTTATCTTAATGTGCTAATTTAGAAGGAGTCTGTGTTGTCTCATAATCGAACAGTAATGATCTTGGTGTGGATGCACCTATGAGTCCTTGGTCTAATAGCTTGATAAACATTTTTGTTGTACTTAAGGGGAAATTTAGCTTGCATACCACAGACCGCCAGATTACACACATGCATTATTGCAAGGATATATCGTATCATACAAAAGTCAGGGCACAACTAAAAATTTTTTTGTAAACATTTGTAAACATGTTATGGGACAACAGAGAAGAAATGACACTTTGCTGCAATGTAGTCAGTGTACAGCTTGAAAAAGTGTAAATTTACTGTCCCTTTCAAAACAACAATGCTGGCAACCAAAAGTGAGTACAACCCCAAATGAAAGAAATGTTCTTTTCCAGCACTGCCTAAACCCTCTTGACCATGAAGTTCAACAGAACTTCTCTTCCATACCTAAATGACATCATAGAGCTGGTGGATATTATACCCTTTATTCCTCCCCCACCTTCCATTTAGAGCACACTCAATCGGGTTTAGGTCTACTCTGTAAATATGCTTGGCCAGTCAATCACCTTTACCCACAGCTTCTTTAGCGAGGCAATGGTCATCTTTGAGGTGTGTTTGGGATTTATATATACAGTGGAATTGTGTTGTTTACCACTGTTACATCACCTTTTCTTTTAGCAACATTCAATAAACGTTTTGGAACTGAGGACACTAATTGTTGAAGCTTTCTAGGTGGAATTATTTCCCATTCTTGCTTGATGTACAGCTTCAGCTGTTCAACAGTCCGGGGTCTCCATTGTCGTATTTTACGCTTCATAATGCGCCACACATTTTCAATGGGAGACAGGTATGGAGCTGCAGGCAGGCCAGTCTAGTACCCACACTCTTTTACGACGAAGCCACGCTGTTGTAATGTGCAAAATGTGGTTTGGCATTGTCTTGCTGAAATAAGCAAGGGCGTCCATGAAAAAGATGTTGCTTTGATGGCAGCATGTTTCTCTAAAACCTGTATGTACCTTTTAAGCATTAATGGTGCCTTCACACATGTGTAAGTCACCCATGCCATTGGCACAAACACAGCCCCATACCATCCCGGATGCTGGCTTTTGAACTTTGTGTCCAAAACAGTCCGGACGATTCTTTTCCTCTTTGCCCTAGGGGACACGACGTCCACAATTTCCAAAAACAATTTGAAATGTGGACTTGTCGGACCACAGAACACTTTTCCAGTTTGCATCAATCCATTTTAGATGAGCTCGGGCCCAGAGAAGCCGGCGGCGTTTCTGGGTGTTGTTGATAAATGGCTTTTGCTTTGCATAGTAGTTTCAATTTGCAGTTACGGATGGAGCTCCGAACTGTATTTACTGACATTGGTTTTCGTAAGTGTTCCTGAGCCCATGTGGTGATATCCTTTACACATTGATGTCGGTTTTTGATGCAGTGTCGCCTGAGGGATTGTAGGTCACGGGCATTCAATGTTTGTTTTCGGCCTTGCCGCTTACATGCAGCGATTTCTCCAGATTCTCTGAACCTTTTGCTGAAATCCCCAAATTCCTTGCAATTATACGTTGAGGAGCATTGTCCTTAAACTGTTCGACTATTTTCTCACGCACTTGTTCTCAAAGAGGTGAACCTCGCCCCACCTTTGCTTGTGAATGACTGAGCAATTCAGGGAAGCTCCTTTTATACCCAATCATGCCACCCACCTGTTCCCAATTAGCCTTTTCACCTGTGGGATGTTCCAAACAGGTGTTTGATGAGCATTCCTCAACTTTCTCAGACTTTTTTCTCCACCTGTCCCAGCTTTTTTGGAACGTGTTGCAGCCATAAAATTCTAAGTTAATGATTATTTGCTGAAAACAGTAAAGTTTATCAGTTTGAACATTAAATATCTTGTCTTTGTAGTGTATTCAATTAAATATGGGTTGAACATGATTTGCAAATCATTGTATTCTGTTTTTATTTGTTTAACACAACGTCCCAACTTCATTGGAATTGGGGTTGTGTATATATATATATATATATATATATATATATATATATATATATATATATATATATTATATATATATATATAATATATATATATATATATATATATATATATATATATATATATATATATATATATATATTATATATATATATATAATATATATATATATATATATATATATATATATATATATATATATATATATATATATATATATATATGTGTGTGTGTGTGTGTGTGTATATACAGTAGGTACGGAAAGTATTCAGACTCCCTTAAATATTTCACTTTTTTATATATTGCAGCCATTTGCTAAAATCATTTAAGTTCATTTTTCCCACATTAATGTACACACAGCACTCCATTTTGACAGAAAAAAAAATAATTGTTCAAATTTTTGCAGATTTATTAAAAAAGAAAAACTGAAATAACACATATTCAGACCCTTTGCTGAGTATTTAGTAGAAGCACCGTTTTGAGCTAATGTAGTCTTTTTGGGAATTATGTTTTTCACACCTGGATTTGACGATCCTCTGCCATTCCTCCTTGCAGATCCTCTCCAGTTCTGTCAGGTTGGATGGTGAACGTTGGTGGACGGCCATTTTCAGGTATCTCCAGAGATGCTCAATAGGGTTTAAGTCAGGGCTGTGGCTGGGCCATTCAAGAACAGTCACGGAGTTGTTCTGAAGCCACTTCTTCATTATTTTAGCTGTGGCAGCATCATGCTTTACTGTTGGGACTGTATTGACAGGTGCCTGGTTTTCTCCACACATACCACTTAGAATTAAGGCCAAAAAGTTATATCTTGGTCTCATCAGACCAGAGAATCTTATTTCTCACCATCTTGGAGTCCTTCAGGTGTTTATTTTTTTTTTTTTTTAGCAATCTCCATGAGGGCTTTCATGTGTCTTGCACTGAGGAGAGGCTTCCGTCGGGCCACTCTGCCATAAAGCCCTGACTGGTGGAGGGCTGCAGTGATGGTTGACTTTCTAGAACCTTCTTCCATCTGCCGACTGCATCGCTGGAGCTCAGCCACAGTGATCTTTGGGTTCTTCTTTACGTCTCTCACCAAGGCTCTTCTCTCCGATTGCTCAGTTTGGCCGGACAGCCAGCTCAAGGGAGGGTTGTGGTCGTCCCAAACCTCTTCCATTTAAGGATTATGTAGGTCACTTTGCTCTTAGGAAGCTTAAGTGCAGATTTTTTTTTTAACTTTGTCCATATCTGTGCCTTGCCACAATTCTGTCTCTGAGGTCTCTGAGGCCGTTGACCTCATGATTCACTGACATGCACTGTGAACTGTAAGGTCTTATATCGACAGGTGTGTGGCTTTCCTAATCAAGTCCAATCAGTATAATCAAACACAGCTGGACGCCAATGAAGGTGTAGAACCATCTCAAGGATGATCAGAAGAAATGGAGAGCACCCGAGTTAAATGAGTGTCACAGCAAAGGGTCTGAATACTTTTGGCTGTGTGATATATATATATTTTTAATAAATCAGCAAGAATGTCAACAATTCCATTTTTTTTCTGTCAATATGGGGTGCTGTGTGTATATTTCGGAAAAAAATCAATTAAATGAGTTTAGCAAATCAGAATCATCTTTATTTGCCAAGTATGTCCAAAAACACACAAGGAATTTGTCTCCGGTAGTTGGAGCCACTCTAGTACGACAACAGACAGTCAATTTACAGAACACTTTGGAGACAGAAAGACATTGACAAAAAAAAAAAAAAAAAATTGCTGCAATATAACAATGAAAAATTTAAGGGGGTCTGATTACTTTCCGTACCCACTGAATATGTATCTGTGTATGTATGTATATATATATGAATGCATTTGATGAATCGGTTCAAGCTCTTGTTTAACTTTAAATTGTCCAAATCCTCTGTTTTCAGCCTCTCAACAGTAAATATTCTCTGGTTTCTGTAGTCCTCCATGAAAGCAGACTGATTATCTATGTGATTAATGAAAATAAGGCATTGACAAACATCTGCATTTTACGGAGCCCCCCTGGTGCCAAGGTATGAGAAAAATAAAATTCATTGATAATCTGTTCCCTCAGTTTCGTAATCCGTTCCCTCAGTTTCGTAAACTGTACCCTCAGTTTAGTAAACTGTACACTCAGTTTAGTAATCTGTACCCTCAGTTTAGTAAACTGTACACTCAATTTAGCAATCCGTACCCTCAATTTAGTAATCTGTACCCTCAGTTTAGTAATCCATACCCTCAATTTAGTACTGTGTTTAGGAAACCCGCAGGCTAATTGTAGCCAGTACTGCTAGTACTGCTATATAATGATCAACCCCCTCGAACTACAGCAATATTGCCTTTCAGTTGAAAAAATGGGATGTAGGATATATCACGACATGACAATTTATACACAGGATTCACACGAGTATGAATATAACATACAAATAGAATTTACTTCACTTGACAGATATACGTAGGTATACGGAGCCCCAGACATTTGCTAAACTGAGGGAACGGATTACTAAACTGAGGGTACAGTTTATTAAACTGAGGGTACAGTTTACTAAACTGAGGGAACGGATTACGAAACTGAGGGAACAGATTATCAATGAATTTTATTTCATGTCAATTACACCTGAACTCAGGTGTTTCTCGCACATTTTGGGGAATGCCTAATAAATCCCAGTACACCTAAAATTTGAGAGATTGAAACAAAACAAAACAAAAAGTTGAAATTGTATGTTTTTAACAAACCTTGGGAAGTTTCTAACCTCAGTATTTGGTTGTAACATAACTTTCACCCCTCCCTGACTGGGCTCTGATCGCTCTACCTATGCAGAGCAATACGCTGTCTTCCAATGATATAGTGTAAATGCCTGGCTTAAACCAGGCACATTATGGCGCATTTCTTAACTTCAACCACTCAATACCAACAGACTATTATAATTACCAGTCCTAATTTTTGCTGCATTTAATCATAAGTAAGGCCAGAATATACCGCTGTCCTCTGTTTGAATTGGATTGAGAGAAGTTAATTGTCATGTACATGTGATAATATTAAAGACAATTGGTGGTACTTAATAGCTTATTGACTGCAATTCATTTGCAACCCATTTTTGGGGGTGCTTAAGCACCTCTAAAATGAATCCCAGCAACCTTAAACCTTTGATCCTAGAATCGCCCCCGTTGAACCTGAACCAGCCTTAGAAGTCTTTACAAAACTAGTAGCCCTTTACATTCATCAGTACCCAAGAAGTAGCTCTCAGTTTTAAAAAGGTTGGTGATTACTTCAGTCCCTCACTTGTGATATTACTTATTTAGTTTTAAATTTAGTCATTAAACTACCAGATAAACAACAATAATAGGAAGAAATGATTTTGAAAAACATTTTTATGCAAAATAAAATGTTATCCGATTACTCGATGGAATAATCAAGTCTAAAAATATTTTATGGCTGCAGCCCTAGTTATGAAGTGGTATTAAATTGCATGCATTAATAATGTAATTCCCTTGCATGTGGTCAAGGATGACATTCTTTATTCTTCATTCGCATTATTCCCACAAGCGGAAACAGAAAGCACATTCATACAAGAGCTGCTATCCGCTACAACTCACGCCTGAGCACTCCACACCCAGACTCCCACACACACACACTCCCTGATTTGAGCCAACGTTAAAGCTTAAAAGTCACTTTGCTCTATCATCTGAAATATATCTTTCTTCCTTTGAGCTTTCAACTTTGTAGACATCACAACCGCCAATGAACATTAATTCATTCATTAATTTTCCGTCCTCGCCTCACTAGGATCGCGGGCGTGCTGGAGCCTATCCCATCTGAAGAGACCACAGAGCACACACTCAAGAGTTACATTTTACAATGACTTGAAATAATATATGAGCTCACTTGCCCAAGGAAAAATGCCTCTGAGGACTTGCTAGAGACTAAAAGGTTAAGTCTTGAGACTCAAGATTTACAAGTGTGACTTGATCCCATGTCTCCAAGATGGTAACCAAAATATTCGAAACACCTTTCAGTGTGATAAATCAGTTACGTCACTGCACGCTACAACCATGAACACTTCTCATAGTGTTGATTAAAGCGGCAAAGCTCTTGTACTGGTCTATCGTACTGTGTACCTAATGTTGTGGCTGAGCAGTGCAGAATAGATTTGTATAACACTACAGTATTTGGTTAATATTTGTGGGTTAAATATGTGCTTGGAAAACGAGCACTCAGGTTTATAATTGTTTTCATAATTACCGCTCTACTTCTATTATTATTTATTATAATAATTAATAATAATTTATGCAGTATTTATGACGAGGGCACAAGTGTTTAAAGTGTGTCAATACGTTGTATAATTACGACAAATACGTTTACTTTAAATCGTACTTACTCTGAAGACTTACCGGAAGTTCCCAATTACCATACGTTTGTATCTTGACTTGGGACGACATCTGATGTCGAAATTGAGCCTTCTTGAGGGTCTGACCTGGGTACCGGTGGTAAGAATATTTTTTATTTGGGACCTATATTCTTTTAAGTCAACGTAACCTGCTGGTACGTTGTCTCAGAGACTAACAATGCGGAAGACGTGAGTTTGCTGGCCCTTTTCTACTTTTTAGGCCTGCAGAAACCACAGTGAAGCTAACGAGAAAAGCTACTATGCCAGGGGAAGAAATCTCTCCTTTTCTGGCCTCCTTTCGTCAAGGGTCGTTGTTTCGTTGATACCACAGAACTACGACACAAGCGGAGAGACTTCAGACTTGTCGCTTAGCTGTCAATGCTTCTGACAATTTGTATAAATTGTTTAACACCAGCATTTTAGCTCCAGCTTGGTAGCCTGCGAGCTATGGCGGACAGCATTGGAGATGCGTCAACCGGTGATACACTTGGCTCTGGCGTCACCGGACAAAGCGGTGGATCCTCGCCACAGACTTTGGCTAACTCTCTGACGGGTGCACCCCTCATCCCCAATACAGTTTCGGCTTTTGAGGGTGACCAGAGTGGCCTAAGCCCTGAAGGGTCCCCAATGGATGGCCTTGCGGCTACTCAGACGAACTTCTGGAACGCTTTTGGCGTATCTCCACCGGTCGTGTCGGTATCAACAAACGTACACACCTCTTCACCACTTCAGGGTGCTGGGCAAGGGGTCGCCGGGGTGGCCGAACCGGACCCCTTAACACAGGTATACGCTGCTTCCTGGGACCCGACCCGTAGTACGGACTGGGACAATGAAAAGACTTCACAGCCTGCAATTTTAAGGATAAAGAGGTAATCTACTTTTCAACAATGAAATCAAAACTGAACTTGCATGAACACCCCCCCCCCCTTTTTTTTTTTTTTTCTAATAAGTTAGAACTGAGAGTATATCAACTTTATGGAGACGTTCGGTAATGTGAGTTGTTACAAAAATGGTAATCATACTTTATTTTAATTTTAAATATGTAGACCCCTTGAAAACCACTTGTTGAACGAGTGACCTGTTATTTTGTGTTGCAGGGATATCATTGTTATTTTGTGTTGCAGGGATATCATGTCTATCTACAAGGAGCCGCCTCCAGGCATGTTTGTTGTCCCTGATCCCCAAGATATGACCAAGGTAAAGCACCTGCTAGCACCAGAGATTCGGCTTTTAAATGATTGTTACTGCTTTTAAAATAGACCTGTGACTTAGCTTTTGAAATAAGTCTGACTTCCTGATTTAAAAAAAAAAAAAAAAGTGTGAGGCTCAGCTAAAAAAAATGATGTTGGACATGCGCTGCAGTGTGAACGTAGCCGATGATGAGCAGTGTTGTGGTTGTGCCAAACACCCTTAAATTTATGGACAAAAAGTTCAATCTTGGTTTCATTGGACCCGACCGCATTATCCCAGAGGCATTTGGGAGAGTTCAAGTGTGTGTTTCCTTTTTTTTTGTCAGATAAGGCTTTCATCTTACCACCCTACCCCCATAGCCCAAAAAATGAAGAAAACAGGAGACTGGTCAAATGCCCTAAACTTGTGGTCAAGTGTAGGCTTTACACATTCAGTATTTTTGGAGCCAATTACAGATTAGCAAATTGCAATTAACTGATACCCAATCACTGCTCTGATCATAATATATTAGGGATGGCGTACCCAATCGCAGATCTGATCAGAATATATTAGGGATGCAACTGTTACTAAAATCCATGGTTCAGTTCGTATCTCGGTTTTGTGGTCATGGTTTTCTGTTCGGTACACGTTGACTCTTAGGAAAATAAGTTCTCTTGTATAGTTAGGTTAAAACTGAAAGTATATCTTCACAGCATTATTAATAATTTCTATTATTGTATTAGAATTTAAATCATGCTTTATTAATCAGAAATATATGTTCTATCTATGCCGGCAGCACATCGTGACAGGCAGAACAATTAAATGCTCTTCCCTTGGATAGCAAAAAAGTACAATAAAACTGTATTCACCTCTCCCCAGTCATACAACAGAATAAGTCATGGCTTCCTGCAAATATATAAGGTTTGTGTTCAATTACCGTATTTTCATGACCATAAGGTGCACCGCCGCATTAAAAGGCGCAGTCTCAGCTACGGGGTCTATTTCTGTATTTAACACGTACACAAGGCCCACTGTATTATTGGGCGCAGGCATGGTAAAACATACGCTAGCTTAAAACATACGGTAGCATGCATGCACGCTAAAACAATGTTTTTAAAAAGGCAGCAGGAGGAAAACTGAGTTCGGTTGTACGTTATTGAAGTATTTAACAATGTACTCATGTTATTTTTTGATCAATCCTCATGTTCTGTATACAAAATGAACAGCTGGGCAAGTTCTCCATCAAACACGCCAGGTTCCCTCTCGTCATTGTCGGAGTCAGTCTCGTTATCGTGCGGCTCCTCAGAAATTATGCTGGCTTTTACGAAAGCTCGAACAACAGTGCAAGCAGACACGTTAGCCCAAGCATCCGCAATCCATTCACAAATTGTGGCGTAACTCGCCCGGCGCTGCCTCCTTTTCTTAGTAAAGCTGTGTTCGCCCTCTGTCATCCATCGCTCCCACGCCACTCGCAACTTCACTTTGAACGCCCTGTTTACACCGATGTCCAGCAGTTGAAGTTCCTTCGTCAAGCCTCCCGGAATGATGGCAAGCTCTGAGTTATTGCACTCAGCTGAATGGGGACTGTAGAGACGCTTCTCCCGGCTGTTCTTTGCTCATTAATCCATTGCTCGAGTTGGTTTTCCCAACTCGGGCCACCTTGCCTTGTTTCGGCGGAAACTCAGCTTCGTCTTCTTGACTTGGCAAAGCTCGTTTTCCTGCTTCCTCCACTTGCGAACCATGGATTCGTTGATGTTGACTTCTCTCGCGGCTGCTCGATTCCCCCATGTTCCTCCGCGTAACTGATAGCTTGCAGTTTTAACTGTGCTTCGTAAGCACGTCTCTTCGTAGGTCCCATTTTCGGGGGTCCTTCTCCAAACCGATGTTGTTTTGCACAATGCACATACCGGCGCTATATAAGTACTGGGGGCGTGCCTTTAGCGTCCTCCTTCACGTGCACCCTTCCCCCTTTAACGGCCGCATGTTGTCCTCAGCCACGTCCGCTTTTCCTCTGTATAAGCAACGTGTCGGCAGGAAATGCACCCAGTCACTCAAGCAGAGCGCTCATCACACAACAACATTTAGAGATTTTGGATTTCTGTGCACACATAAGGCGCACCGCATTATAAGGCAGCCCGTCCATTTTGGAGAAAATCTTAAGACTTTTAAGTGCGCCTTATGGTCGTGAAAATACGGTAAACAACTTCGATACTTTTTAAAACCGTGAAGTTTTTGTAATGTTATAGGTTCCTTGTCTCAACAAAGGTTTGCAAACACAGATCTCATCATTATTTTTATAAATAAAAGCTCGTTATTAAATAAGTCTTATGATGCATATAGATTGACATGTTTCATAACTCATAGCCAATAGGGGTAGAGGAGTGATTCTATTATCTAACTGATGACAATCATACATGAATTACCTCAGCTCATGCATAACATTCACGCCATACATTTTCATCTCTTCATACATTGGACATGGACACTATTCTCATCTTTTGGCTCTGAACACCACCACAATAGATTTAAATTTATAAGAACAAGATCCGCTTTAACTGGAGACTTACGGCTTTAATTTGAGGGTATTTTCATCCCAATCAGGTAAACGGTGTGGGAAGGATAGCAGTTGGGCGATATGATGTATAATTCATATGACAGTATAAATTGAATCCATTCGCGATAACGGTATATATTGCCATAGAAGGCTTCAGTGTAAAAATGATCAGGAAAGCATTTTTTTCAATGAAAATCAGACTGCTTTGAAATTGTGATTCAACAGAATAATTTGTAAAAATATTTTTAAAGCATATTTAATGTATTTGGAAAACACAAAAATGACGTAACTGGGTCTTTAAGGAGGCTGCACAGGGCCACAATAGAGTTGAGGTCAGGAGAAGATAGTGGCCACACTGAGTTTTTCTCCCTTTACACGCACAGCAGCCAGAGCTTCATTGGTCATTTTTGCAGCATAAAATGGTGTGTTGTCTTGAATGAAAATTATTGTTCTGTGGATTATTATTATTATTTTTATACCATTGCAGGAAATAGTTTTTAATACTGTTAGTTTTAATCAAAAAATATATTTTGCAATGTTAATTTTGAGACCTTTACTAAACCTCTAAAGTGGTGTACCATTGCACTCCCTAATATAGCTTAGAACATCTCTACCAACTCCTTGCTAACTTCGCAGCCTTGTTGGAAAGTGGCCATCTACAAACCATCCGGAACTCCAGCCAAATTATCACAGCATTAATCAGTGAATAAACCAGCTGTAAAATTATTCAAGTGTACTTCTGAGGCTACTATAAATGTTGGTCCTTGTGAGCGTTGGTATGAGGGGGCCGAAATCAACTTATTGCAAGTTGAATGGGAGACTGCAGACCTTTGGAGGATCCCGTGAGGTTCTTCTGACTACCTGCTTGTTGTTCATCAGGGTTTTTATTTGTTGTGTTTTTTTATATAAAGGTTGCATTATTATTATGGTGCATTTTCCTGACAGAAACCTGAAGGAATTTATTTGAAGGAATTTATTTGAAGGAATCAGTTTGCAGTAATCTAAATATTGTCCATGGAGATATTATCCATGAAAAAACTTCCCCAGAAAATGAAAATTAAATTGTTCATTTTAACTTAAATGATATATGAATAATAATTTGTAACAGAGTATGCGGTTTATTTTCTTTCTAAGATCCATGCTCTGATCACGGGGCCATTTGACACACCATATGAGGGTGGTTTCTTCCTCTTCCTGTTTCGATGCCCTCCTGACTACCCCATCCATCCGCCACGGGTCAAGCTCATCACCACCGGTCAGAACACTGTCCGGTTCAATCCCAACTTTTACCGCAATGGCAAAGTCTGCCTCAGCATCCTCGGGTAAGTAGCACATTTTTTTTTAAATTCTTTAATTTAATTGTTTCTTAATTCTTCTTTAATTCATTCAGTTAATATTAACAATAATTACACTTTACACGATCAGGATTTTTGGGGCCGATGACCGCTCGGCGAGTTTAAAAAAACGATAACCGATCACCAATCCGATCATAAGATGGAGCATTGTGTCTATTTAAATGACCTGTTCATTTACTGAATATACTTATGTACTTAATTGCTCAAAAAAATATATTTACAATAAATTTATCTTTGTTCATCTATTTATGCCAGTGACGCATAGTGACAGACAGAACGAATGAATGGTCTTCTATTAGATGGCAGTTGAGACATTTTTGTTTTTTGGAGTGCTGTGAGATTATTCTAATTGTAAAATATGTTCCTTGGCTCCATAAAGGTTGGAAATCACTGATCTAGTCAGATCGTGCTATTCTAATTAGTCAGGTCAAACCAACATTACATGACAGAAATAATGGGTGCTAACTTACTCTAATTAAATTACTTTATTGTAATTAAATTACTTCACCCACACCGAAACTTTAGAGCATGATTCAACAGAACGGCGGCATGCTTACGTAAAACCGTTAGTGCTAGCACTAGCTTGCTAGGCTACATAATGTTTTGTTGCCTGCTTGCGAGCCGTATCGTATTAAAAGTACATGAACATACCTCAAGCAAGCCTTAAACAAACGTCCTCTCCTGTCCTCAGCACCGATGATCACCAACACACGTTTTTCCCCATTTTGTCCTTGAAATACAGTCTGCGCGATCCACTCTTGTTGTCGTCACGGTAACGAGTGTATCCGGTCGCATTTGAGTTGACAAGATCAAGCCAAATGATCGTAAAAAACGGGATGCGGTGGTATACAAGATTTTTTTGCAGTAGTCTGAATTTGTCTTGTAGTCTGATACGGGCATTACTTGTTGTCTGTCTCTGACGTGTTGTCTGTGCCACACCGCCGACATGTTTTTTTAAATGTATTTATTGGCCGTCAGATATTTACAGTACTACGTCAAAAGACACCCAACAAGGCTACAAATACACTAGCTTTTGATTTCAAATATATTGTATATGATGGCAACGCGGAGTAAATGTCTTTTGGCGGAGTATTTGATCGGATCGGTGAATTATGACATTAAAGCCGAGCAGCCGATCCGCATAAAATGCTAATTATCGGCCGATACCGATCAGACCGACAAAATCGGTGTGAACTCTAACAATAATATGCAGTCTAACTTAACTGTATCTACTCATGACTAAAGTGATAGTGACATGTGATTTTTATTTTATTTTATTAGGGCCTGAGCAGGTGAGCTGCGAGGTCCCTGTTGTATTTGTAGAAATTATTATTATTATTAGGGCCCGAGCAGGGCGGCACGGTGGACGACTGGTTAGAGCCTCAGCCTCACAGTTCTGAGGACTCAATCCCCGGACCCGCCTGTGTGGAGTTTGCATGTTCTCCCGTGCCTGCGTGGGTTTTCTCCGGGCACTCCGGTTTCCTCCCACATCCCAAAAACATGCATTAATTGGAGACCCTAAATTGCCCGTAGGTGTGAATGTGAGTGCTTGTTGTTTGTTTGTATGTGTCCTACGATTGGCTGGCAACTAGTTCAGGGTGTCCCCCGCTTCCTGCTGGATGATAGCTGGGATAGGGCAGTGACCTGCTGAGGTCCCTATTGTTTTCTATTGTTTTTGTAGAAATTATTCTTATTATTTTAGTCATCACAAACAGAGCCATTTTTGAGGCACTAAACGTACATGAAACTCAAGAAATTGTGTACGCACGTCGGGCCTGGTGAAACATTTTATAAATTCACGTTTTCGGGCGGGATTTTCAAAACATGGCTCGCCACCGCCCCCTAGAACCATGCCGAAAGTACATCAAAGACAACTCTGTGATCCGTATGACCTACGGCTCTGAAAATTGGTACGCCTATAGAGGGGATCCAGACACACACAAAGTCAGTGCGTGCGATATCATAACTCCTACAGGAAGTGATCAGGGTTTATCCTTTTGCGAACTCCTACAGCTTTCATCGGATTCGGTTCACACTTGGTGTGTATCAATTCAAGACATGGGACATTAAAAATTATCAAAAGCTTTTTAATCCGAGGAACTATATGACAGGGGTGGGCCTTCAAACTTTTCATTCCACACTTCGCCACAAAACCGAAAATGCCTAAATTTAATCAGTCTCGTTCGTGTTATGTTTCACCTAGAGCTACAAAACTCGGCTTGACAACTGCATCGACCCCAGACGTACAAGAACTTCAAAGTCACGCATGCCCTAAACCCAACAGGAAGTTATCTGCGACTTTGTAATCATAAGCTTTGACCTTTTTCGCATGGTTGCTGATGCCATACAATTCATCAAAGCGCTATTTGTGGTACGTCACACCTACCAAACTTGGCAGGTACCTGTATTACCCCGACACCGACAACATTGTAATTACAACCTATATCCTAAACTCAACAGAAACTGACCTATGACCTTTTAAAGATACACTTTTGGAAAATTTACAGGTGTCACACTTTTGTGAACCTGTCCTACAGATTTCATCCAATTTACTTCAAACTTGGTCAGTACCATCTCAACACCAAGGACATCAAAAGTTATCGAAAGCTTTTTTTTTTCCCGACATACTATATGCCAGTGGCGGCTCTTGAACCGTAGCTTTTCTAAGGTCGCCGAAAACGGAACATGGTGGCAGTTCATCAAAGACCTATTTGCGCTACGTTGCATCTATGCCTATGAAAATTCCTATACCCGTGAAGCACCCCCACATGAACAAAATTGTAATTACAAACCATGTCCTAAACTCATCAGAAAATCATCTACGGTCTTGTAAATGTAACATTCACAGTAGTTAACAGTCCGATCATCATTACTGACAACACATACAGTAGCGTATTAGGCCTAAGAGTCCATTACCTTTTTCAACATCCGCATTCACTCAATACAACCTTTGAAAAGGCTTTGCACTTGTCCAACAGCAGTGGTTTCCAACCTATGGTTTGGGGTCCATCCCCCATTTTTTTGTGTGGCCTGCATCTCTATATAACCTTTCACACGGCTTTGCGCTTCTGACAGCAGTGGTCTTCAGCCTTTGGCCCAGGGGTTATTTCCAACCGGTCCTCCCATTTTGTGTGGCCGGACCTTTTTGCAGCATTTGCATGTGTCATACGTTTGAACTTGCACAGTGGTGTCAACCTATGGCCTGGGGGCCATTTGCGGGACATATTCATTTTCTGTCTGGCCCACATGTACTCAATATGGGCCATAACTTTGCAAATGTCCTACGGCGTGGTGTCCAACCTACCGCCAGGTGGCAATTTGCGGCCCTTCATTGTGCCAATACCCCAACCTGCCAGGACCTCAAACTCCCAGTACAGCAGGGGTGCAAGGGCTGATTATAGCTGCTCGCAGCTCTAGTTAGGGCACGAGCAGCGACTGCTGTGAGGTCCCTATTGTTTTTGTAGAAATTATTATTATTTTAGTCAATCCAAATAAGGCCATTTTTGAGGTACTGAACGTGCACGAAAACTCACAAAGTTTTGCATGCACATCGGGCCTGGTGAAAAATTTAGTCATTTCACGTTTTTGGGCGCGATTTCCCAAAAAAATGGCTCAACAGCGCCCCTGAGAACAATGCTGAAAGTACATCAAAGGACAATTCGGTGATATGTTTGACCTCCAGGTCTGAAAATTGGTATGGATATAGAGGAGAGACCCAGATGCACAAAAAAGTCAAGATGAGCGATATTGTAACTCCAACAGGAAGTGACCTGTGACCTCCTGAAGGAAAAAAACGGGTTTATACTTTTGCGAACTCCTCCTACAGCTTTCATCCGATTCGCTTCAAACTTGGTCTATAACATCTCTAGACATAGGACATTAAAAGTTATCAAATGTTTTTTTATCTGATGAACTGTGTGACGGGAGCGAGGCTTCAAACATTTCATTCCACATTTCGCCACAATACCCCGCCTCCTGCCCGATGATAGCTGGGGTAGGCTGCAGCACGCCCACAACCCTAGTGAGGAGAAGCGGATCAGAAAATGGATGGATGGATTTCGCTACAAAACCGAAAATGCCTAAACCTCATGAAAATCTCGTTCGTGGTATGTTTCACCTAGAACTACAAAAATCGACTCAGATCTGTATCGACCCCAGACTTAGAAAAACTTCAAAGATACGCATCCCCTAAATCCAACAGGAAGTGACCTGCGACTTCGTAATTGTAAGGTTCGACCTTTTTCGCATGCTTGCAGATGCCACACTTACAGTTCATCAAAGAGCTATACGTGGTACATCACACGTACACCTACCAAACTTGAGTGGTACGTATATTACCCCGACACCTACAAAATTGTAATTACAACCGATATCCTAAACTCAACACAAACTGACCTTACGACCTTTTTCAATGTATACGTTTGGAAAATTTACAGGTGTCACACTTTTGCGAATTTGTTCTACAGGTTTCATCCAATTGACTTCAAACTTGGTCAGTTTCATCTCAACACATGGGACATAAGTTATCAAAAGCTCCCCCCCCCCCGACATACTACATGACGATGGAGGCTCTTCAACTGTACCTTTTTTCATGTCGCCACAAAACAGGACAGTGACAGTTAATCAAAGACCTATTTGCGCTATGTTGCACCTACACCTACGGAAATTCCTACACGCGTTTAGCACCCAGACACAAACAAAATCATTACAACCTATATCGTAAACGTAACAGAAAATGATCTACAACAATGACCAACAATGGATACAGTAGTGTAGGAGGCCTAGGAGTTAATTACCCTTTTCCAACATTTGCATGGGTCACAATTTTGCATTTGTCTTGCAGAAGTGGTGTCGAACGTAAGTCCTGGGGGCCATTTGCGGGTCATCCTCCTTTTTTGTTTGACTCACATTTACTCAATATGGGCCATACCTTTGCACTTGTCGTACAGCAGTGGTGTCCAAACTACCGCCCGGTGGCCATTTGTGGCCCTTACTTTATCATGCCAATACTCCAACCTCCAAGGACCTCAACCTACAGGCTGGGGGCCATTTGCGGCCCATCCCCCATTTTTGTGCGGCCAGCATTTTCTCAATATAACCTTTGACATGGTTTTGCACTTCTCTGACAGCAGTGGTGTCCAACCTACGACCCAGGGGCCATTTGCTGCCCGTCTTCTCTTTTTGTGCAGCCGAACCTTTTTCCAACATTTGCATGGGTCATACTTTTGCACTTGTCCTACAGTGTGGGGTCCAAACTACAGCCCTGGGCCATTTGTGGCCCTAACTTCATTATTCCAATGCCCCAACCTGCCAGGACCTCTAACTGCCAGTACCCCAACAGGACCAAGTCGCAGGGCCAGGTCGCAGCTCAAGTTATTTTTTTTAAAATCGGATTCTTACTTCAATTGGAGGTTTATGTGCCGATGAGGTGGTTATATTTCCACAAACAGATGCAGTCACTCCCCAGGCAGTTCTACACAGCGGTCATCGAATCAGTCCTGTGTTCCATCACAGTCTGGTTTGGTGCTGCTACAAAAAAGGACAAACTCCGACTGCAACGGACAATCAAAACTGCTGAAAGGATTGTCGGTACCCCCCCTACCCACCATTGAGGACTTGCACGCTGCCAGAACTAAGACAAGGGCGTGCAAAATCCTCTCGGACCGTCTGCACCCCGGTCACCGGCTCTTCCAGCTCCTTCCCTCAGGTAGGCGCTACCGATCAACGCAAACTAGAACTAGTAGACATTCCAACAGCTTCTTCCCTCTTGCGATCAACTTCTTAAACACCTAACCTAACCATTACAACAAGCTGGCAATTTTTTGACTTGAGTTCGTTGTCACATTTCTGTGGGGCCAATTATGTATTACTCGTGCACTCACTGTAGTTGTCTCGCCATGCTGCACTATTTGCATATACTGGCCACTCATGCCAGAGTAGCATCTGCTCCATTTGCACACTGATTGAGGAGTATCTGTAACATTTGCACAACCAACATTGTCCCAGATGATCGCACTACTCGTCACTTTAAACCACATACACTCCTTGAAGTCTCACCGCCCTTTGCACAATGGTCATTGCACCGGACTATTGCAATATTAGTCGTTCGAACTGCTCTAAGTGCTAGAGGACTCTGCATTTTTTTGCACAATTGTTTTTTGTCAATGTCTTGATGTCCCCAAAGTGTTCTGTAAATTGACTGTCTGTTGTACTAGAGCGGCTCCAACTACCGGAGACAAATTCCTTGTGTGTTTTGGACATACTTGGCAAATAAAGATGATTCTGATTCTGAATCAGTAGGCTTCAGCCATGTCCAATTAAGACAATCTTAAACCTTAATTCCCTCTCATTATGTACATTTATGTAATACTTTGAGCATGTACAGTTGAAACCAGAAGTTTACATATATAAAAAGATGTTGTTTTTTTTCCTCACTGCCTGACATGAAATCAGACTGAACTTTTCCTGTTTTAGGTCAATTGGGATTACCAAAATTATTTCTCTTTGCTAAATGCCAGAGTAATTATATATATAAAAAATCATAATCATCTTTATTTGCCAAGTATGTCCAAAAAACACAAGGAATTTGTCTCCGGTAGTTGGAGCCACTCTAGTACGACAACAGACAGTCAATTGACAGAGAACACTTTTGAGACATAAAGACATTGACAAAAAAAAACAGTCACTGAGCAATAAAGGGTTGCTAGTTATCTGGTAATGCCGGTACATTTTTTACAAAAAAAATTTAAAATATATTTTTTTCTTTTTGATGAATTTTTATTACTTTCTTCCAAGTCAGAGGTTTACATACATTTTATTAGTATTTTAGTACCATTTTCATACAACTATGATTTGGGTCAAATGTTTTGGATATCCTTACACAAGTTTCTCACAGTAGTCGGGAGGAATTTTGGCCCATTCCACCTAATGGAACTTGTGTAACGGAATGAAGTTGTAGTCCACCTTGCTAGCACAAGCATTTTCAGGTCTGCCCATAAAGTGTCAATAGGATTGAGTTCAGGGCCCTGCAATGGCCACTCCGAAACATTGACTTATCCTTAAGCCACTTTTCTAACCAGTTTGGCAGTATTCTTCAGGTCATTGTTCATTTGGAAGACCAATTTCTGCCCAAGCTTTAACTTCTTGGCTGATATATATGTGATTTATATGTGAAATTTATATGTGAAATTATTAACATATTACTACATAATTTCACGTTATTTTCACACTGACAACCACAAGAGGGCGATCTAGGCCTGCGTATCTGTACCTGCAACTGACGATGAGTCTGACGAAAGTGACATTGAAGAGGAAGCGGCGCATCGTCTACCTCCGGAGTTGGTGGAGTAGTTTAGAAGTGACACAGAGGATGAAGATTTCATTGGATTTAGTCATTTGGAGTGACACTGATGGTTTAGTAAACTTGTTAGCATGTTCTTTATGCTATAGTTATCTGAATAACTGTTAATATGTTAAGTTAACATACCAGGCACGTACTCAGTTCGTTGTTTATGCATCATGTAACAGCTGAATGTTTTACGTTAGCATACCATACACCTATTCAGCCAGTTGTTCTCTTTTCTATTTTTATTTTAAATTGCCTTTCAAGATGAAATGTCTGTCCTTGGTGTTGGATTTCATCAAATAAATTTCCCCCCAAAAATGCGACTTTTACGCCAATGCGACTTATGTTTTGTCCTTCTTTATTTTGCATTTTTTGGTTGGTGCGACTTTTATTCGGTATTTGTGTGACTTATAGTCCGGAAAATACTGTAGTTCTTTCCTCATGCTGCCATCTATTTTGTGATCAAAATTTTCGACAATTTATTCATCAATGCCGTCCTTTATTTTTAAGATTTGTTTTTCTGTCACTGACGGTGTAGTGGTACACTCGCCTGACTTTGGTGCAGGCACCTTGGGATTCAGTTCCCACTCAGTCAAGGTGTAAATGTGAGTGTGAATGGTTGTCCGTGTCTATGCGTGCCCAGTGACTGACTGGCGTTCAGTTCAGGGTGTAGTCTGTCTTTTGGCCCAAGTCAGCTGAGGGGGGGTTCCAGCGCCCCGCGACCCTAACCAGGATAAGCGGTGTTGAAAATGGATGATGGCTGGATGGATGTTTTTCCTCTCTAAAGCGCTTGAATCCTACCAATGCTCGCCGCGCGACCTGTTGTCTGCCTGTGGCGTGATGCACATGCGCAATAGTGATTGTCCGGGGACTTTTGTGATGACGCACATGTGCAGTAGTGGTCTTCCGGGTCAGCCTTGCTGTACGTACGTGAGCAACAGCACTTGGAAGTTTAAGCATTTAAGCCCCAATACTGAAGAGGAATGCAATTCAAAACTTGGGAGACCGAACGCGCCGTTCATGGCAGCATGACAGTCTTCTTCTTTTCCTTTCAGCTTGTCCCTTTAGGGGTCGCCACAGCGCATCATCCTTTTCCATGTAATCCTATCTCCTGCATCCTCCTCTCGAACACCAACTTCCCTCATGTCTTCCCTCACGACATCCATCAACCTTATCTTTGGTCTTCCTCTAGCTCTCTTGCCTGGCAGCTCCATCCTCACCATCCTTCTACCAATATACTCACTATTTCTCCTCTGGATGTGTCCAAACCATCGAAGTCTGCTCTCTCTAACTTTGTCTCCAAAACATCGAACCACGGCTGTCCCTCTGATGAGCTCATTTCTAATTTTATCCAACCTGGTCACTCTGAGAGCAAACCTCAACATCTTCATTTCCGCCACCTCCAGCTCTGCTTCCTGTTGTCTCTTCAGTGCCACTGTCTCTAATCTGTACATCATGGCTGGCCTCACCACTGTTTTATAAACTTGCCCTTCATCCTAGCAGAGACTCTTCTGTCACATAACACACCTGACACCTTCCTCCACCCGTTCCAACCTGCTTGGACCCGTTTCTTCACTTCCTGACCACACTCCCCATTGCTCTGGACGGTTGACCCCAAGTATTGAAAGTCCTCCACCCTTGCCATCTCGTCTCCCTGTAGCCTCACTCTTCCCCCACCACGCCTCTCATTCATGCACATATATTCTGTTTTACTTCGGCTAATCTTCATTCCTCTGCTTTCCAGTGCATGCCTCCATCTTTCTAACTGTTCTTCCACCTACTCCCTGCTTTCACTGCAGATCACCATATCATCAGCAAACATCATGGTCCATGGGGATTCCAGTCTAACCTCATCTGTCAGCCTATCAATCACCTGCAAACAAGAAGGGGCTCAGGGCTGATCCCTGATGCAGTCCCACTTTCACCTTAAATTCGTCTTTCACACCTACAGCACACCTCACCGCTGTTCTGCTGCCCTCGTACGTCCTGTATTATTCTAACATACTTCTCTGCCACTCCAGAATTCCGCATGCAGTAATCACAGTTCCTCTCTGGGTACTCTGTCATAGGCTTTCTCTTTTCCATCAGCATCCTCAAGGCAAATAATTCATCTGTGGTACTCTTTCTAGGCATTAAACCATACTGTTGCTCGCAAATACTCACTTCTGTCCTGAGTCTTGCCTCCACGACTCTTTCCCATAACTTCATTGTGTGGCTCATCAACTTTATACCTCTATAGTTGCCACAGCTATGCACATCACCCTTGTTCTTAAAAATGGGCACCAGCACACTATTCCTCAGGCATCTTCTCACCTGCTAGAATTCTATTGAACAAGCTGGTCAAAAACTCCACAGCCACCTCTCCTTGATGCTTCCATACCTCCACAGGAATGTCATCCGGACCAACTGCCTTTCCATTTTTCATCCTCTTTAATGCCTTTCTAACTTCCCCCTTACTAATCATTGCCACTCCCTGGTCCACCACACTTGCCTCTTGTACTCTCCCTTCACTCTCATTTTCCTCATTTATCAACTCCTTGAAGTATTCTTTCCATCTAGTTAGCACATTGCTGGCACCAGTCAACATATTTCCATCTCTATCCTGAATCACCCTAACCTGCTGGACATCCTTCCCATCTCTATCCCTCTGTCTGGCCAGCATGTATAGATCATTTTCTCCTTCTTTAGTGTCCAACCTGCCATACATGTCATCATATGTCTCGTTTGGCCTTTGCCACCTCTACCTTTGCCCTGTGTTGCATCTCAATGTATTCCTTTGGCCTCTCCTCAGTCCTCTGTGTCCCACTTCTTCTTAGCTAACCTTTTTCCTTGCATGATTTCCTGTACTGTGAGGTTCCACCAACAAGTCTCCTCTCCTTTCCTGCCAGAAGATACACCAAGTATTCTCCTGCCTGCCTCTCTGATCACCTTGGCTGCAGTGGTCCAGTCTTTTGGAAGCTCCTCCTGTCCACCGAGAGCCTGTCTCACCTCTTCCCGAAAAGCTTCACAACACTCGTCCTGTCCCAGCTTCTACCACATGGTTCTCTTCTCTGCCTTTGTCTTCTTAATCTTCCTCCCCACCACCAAGAGTCATCTTACACACCACCATCCTATGCTGTCGAGCCACACTCTCCCCTAGCCCTACCTTACAGTCGGTAACCTCCGTCAGATGACATCGTCTGCGCAAGATGTAATCCACCTGCGTGCTTGTACCTCTTCTCTTGTAGGTCACCCTATGTTCGTGCCTCTTCTGGAAAAAAGTGTTCACTACAGCCATTTGCATCCTTGTTGCAAAGTCTACGACCATCTGTCCCTCCAAGTTCCTTTCCTGGATGCCGTACTTACCCATCACTTCTTCATCACCCCCATTTCCTTCACCAACATGTCCATTACAATCTGCACCAATTACGACTCTCTCTCTGCCTGGGATGCTCAGAACTACTTCGTCTAGCTCCTTCCAGAATTTTCTCTTTCACCTCTTGGTCACATCCTATCTGTGGGGCATAGCCACTAATCACATTATACATAACACCCTCAATTTCAAGTTTCAGCCTCATCACTCGATCTGTTACTCTTTTCACCTCCAAGACATTCTTAGCCAACTCTTCTTTTAAAATAACCCTGACTCCATTTCTCTTCCAAGCTACACCATGGTAAAATAATTTAAACCCTGCCCCTAAACTTCTAGCTTTACTGCCTTTCCACCTGGTCTCCTGGGCACACAATATATCAACCTTTCTCCTCATCATCATATCAATCCACTCTCGAGATTTTCCTGTCATAGTCCCAACATTCAAAGTCCCCACATTCAGTTCTAGGCTCTGTGGTTTCCTCTTCTCTTTCTGCCGAAGAACCCGCTTTCCACCTCTTCTTCGATTTCGACCCACAGTCGCTGAATTTCCAACGGCGCCCTGCAGGTTGACGGCGCCGGTGGCGGACATTTTTAACCCGGGCCACGACCGATCCGTTATGGAATTCTTTGGATGAACGCTCATTTGTTTGGCAAAATTTTAAGCCGGATGCCCTCCCTGACGCAACCCTCTGCATATATCCGGGCTTGGGACCGGGCCTACAGTTTGCACTGGCTTGTGGCCCCCCATAGGGCTGCATTTATGGCAGCACGAGAGTGATACATGAGAATCTAAAAAGGAAATACATTGGGGCTGATTCCATTTCTGACGAAGAGGGACAGTCCTTTTGGTAAGCTGTTAGCTGCTAATAGTAGCGTCAATGGCTTTAAGCTAATTGCTTAATGCTGTAAATGTTAGTTTAAGACGAACAATGACAATTTATTGTTTAGCACACAGGTTATGTGTTTGATATGTTATAACCACATATACAGTCCCCTCCAAAAGTATTGGAACGGCAAGGTCAATTACTTCAGCTCAAAAGATGAATGAGACAAAATTCCAGCTTTTATTTCATGGTATTTACATCGAGATGTGTTTCACAACTCAGGACAGAGCACCTTTTGTTTGAAGCCACCCACCTTTCAAGTGAGAAAAAGTATTGAAACAGACATTAAATTAACTTAAAGTGAATACCATTTAATATTTGGTAGCATAACCATTACTTGCAATAACTGCATCAAGCCTGCGACCCATTCACTTCACCAGACTGTTGCATTCTCCATTTGAAATGCTCTTCCAGGCCTCTACTGCAGTCTTTCAGTTCTTGTTTGTTTCTCCTCTTAGTCAGGAGGTAAAATGCATGCTCTATTGGGTTAAGGTCCGGTGATTGACTTGGCCAGTCTCTGACCTTCCACTTTTCCCCCCTGATGAAGTCTTTTGTTGTGTTGGTAGTGTGTTTTGGGTCATTGTCTCCCGATTAGGTTAGGATGCATTTTTTTTTTTTGTTAATTGCCAGACAAAATGGTTTTGTCGACTTCACAATTCATTCTGCTACCAGCATGAGTTACATCATCAATAAAGACTAGTGAACCCGTTCCAGAAGCAGCCATGCAAGCCAAACCATGACATTACCTCCACATGCTTCACAGATGAGCTTGCGTGTATTGGATCATAAGCAGATTTTCTTTCTCCATACTTTGGCCTTTCCATTACTTAGGTCGAGGTTATTCTTGTTCCCATCAGTCCATAAAACCTTGTTCCAAAACGTTTGTGGCTCATCTCTGTACTATTTTGCAAAATCCAATCTGGCCTTCCGATTCTTTTTGCTGGTGAGTGGTTTTCATCTTGTGGTATGGCCAGTATATTTCTTCTCTCAGTCTTTTTCGAACAGTGGATTGTGCTACCTTCACCCCTGCCCTGTGGAGGTTGGCAGTTATGTCACTGACTGTTGTCTTTGGGTGTTTCTTCATAGCTCTCTCTCAATGTTTCTGTCATCAACTGCTGTTGATACCCTTGGCCAACCTGTTCGATGTCTGTTGCTCAGTACACCAGTTTTTCTTTTTCTTGACCTTCCAAATTGTTGTATTGGCTATGCCCAATGTTTGTGCAATAGCTCCGACCGATTTTCCCTCTGATCTCAGCTTCAAAATGGTTTTCTTTTTTCCCATAGGCAGCTCTCTGGTCTTTATGTTTGCTTAACAGCCAATGCAGTTTTCACAGGTGAAACCCAAAGCCAAAAACAAGCACCGTCTGTTTAAGCAATCTAAATGGCAACACCTGAGGAACTAGAAACACCCATCAGTCGCGTTCCAATACTTTCGCTCACTTGAAAAATGGTTGAGTTTAGAATTCTGATCTTTTGTCTCGTTATCTTTTGATCTGAAACCCAAATGTCTTCTGTATACAACAACAACAAAGGAATTGACCTCGCAGTTCCAATACTCTTGGAGGGGACTTTATTACTCGAAGATTGATGCTCTAGTAGGCTACCTGAGCGAGGTGACTAGATGGCAGCCATGTTAGCGGGGGGCAATGTATGTACATTGAAAATGAATCAGAACTTGCTAATTTCTCAAACGAATTTCATAAGATTCGTTTGTCAACATCAAAGCATGTGCTATTATGCAGAACAATTTATGAAAAATTTGCCTATGAAAGGTTATTCCTAGATGTGATTATACATGAACACTAAACAAAACTAAAACACGAAACAACTAACTAAACTTAACTGAACAGTTAATGTTAAAAGCCAGGGTACCGCCATCATTTTAATTTGCGCTATCATAACTCTTGTCAGGAATGGTAGTAAAAGCTGCAAAGTTTTAGTTGAATACACTAATATACTACTGGGCTCCAGCAGCCAGTGACCCTAGTGAGGATAAGCGGTAGAGAAAATTGATCTCGTTTGATGTGTGTCCCACGTCTGAGACGCACAAAAATGAGCAGGGACGCGTAAACTAAGATGAATGTGTCCGGTGTGGTGCTGGAAATCTGGCGCATGAATAATTTTTTTTTTTGACAAGACAGGGCTCTAGTGTGACTAATTTGGTCGCATATGTGCCCTAATTTCAGAATGGTGCGGCTTAAAAAAATATATAAAAAAAAGAAAAAGAAAAAACCTGTCCGCCCCAGCCATTTGAGGAAGAAATGCAACTTGAAAGCAGAGCGAAAACCCATCTGGTCTCCACACCCATCAAAGATAGTGAATGGCGGGTTCCCTCTGATTGGTCGTATGTGTGCTTTTCAAATACAGGCCCTCAAAGCTATGTTTTCTGACGACACCGTTATAGAAAGTTGCACGTCATAAATGGAATTAGTCCCAAGGCTAATGGCACCGCGACAATGTGGGAACATTTTGGATTCAAGCCAGATGAATGTGGCAATCCCGCCAACACCAACAAGCTGGCATATTGAATTTGTATGACGTAGCAACAAAGACGACTTGAAACTTCCAAGTGACAAAATCCATTTTAAACACAACCGTCCCACCCAATTTCTTCAGATGGGAACAGACAACACAGTGGTACATTTCCCGTTTCCTTTCAGCTTGCAATTATGCAACCCTTTGCGCAACAATGCAAATACAAACGTGACAGCGTATATATGGTGCGCTTATGCTCACATAATATACAGTATAGCATACTCCCTATTGTAAAGAGATGTAGCCATTGAACATATTGACAAAGCAGCATTCTAAAGAAAGGCTGCAGACTTTTAATAGTACAAATCCTGAATCAAAACAGGTTGCTTTGATCTACTTGTGCTGTTAAGGTTGCTATACTTGGCACTTTTTCATAACCAACTGGAAACTTGATTAGCAGTATATTGCCCATTAATGACTGTTTATACATCTGTGCCAAATGTTTAATATTTAAGTGCAATTTTTGTGACCAGAGCCTGAATGTTTTATTTATATTTATCTATATTAGATGTTTTACTTATTGTACTACATTACAATGCCAATGTTCAATATATTCTTTGAGTTAATTGTTCTTAAAAAGTCTTGTTTCCAGACATGTGGTCAAAATGCTCCTAAATCAGTTGGGGGGAAAAAAACAGACAACTTCCCAAAAAAAAAAAAAAAAATTGTAACCAGTGTTATTGTTCTTAATATCATTGTTGTTGTTGGCCTTATAGATTCTAATTCTTAAAATATAATTGCTCTGATTACTACAAATTGCCAAAACCTACTGTCCATTTCCAAATATCGTAAATTTATCGTATTCCTATTCACCTTCTACAGTCTGAGAAACTATTTACACATTAGGTGACTGGATCTTCAATTTTGTTCTTGCTGTTACAATGACAAAGTGTTATTCTTAATCATAATTGTATGTATGTGCATTGTTGTGTAGAACATGGACAGGTCCAGCATGGAGTCCAGCGCAGAGTATCTCCTCTGTCCTCATTTCCATCCAGTCTCTGATGACAGAGAAACCTTATCACAACGAACCTGGATTTGAACAGGTACACCACTCTGCCTGATTTTCTTTTGTGAAATCCCCCCCACCCCCATTGTACAGTAAACCCTCACCGATTCCCGAATTGCCATTTGCAAATTCACCTACTTGTGAACTTTTCTCTAGAACGTACTAAAACCATTTGCTGAAAAAACGCACTTTGCCCCTACCTATGTATTTTTGTGTGCTTTCTGTAACAACCAAGATCCTGCTCAAACGCCCTGCTGCTTTTATGGCACGATGTGAGCAGATATTAGCTGATCAGCTGGTAACGGCTAGCAGCTCAACGTATGGTACAGCAGTATGCGCCAAACTACATTGAATTGTTTGCTTGAGATGTATTAAAAAAAGGAACCATGCATTACTGAGTGAAAAACAAAAAATTACTAATATTCAAGTAGTAATTTGTATGTTTACAGGTTGGAAAGCGACAACATTCTGGTGCGTTTTTATTTTATTTTTATTTATTTATTTATTTTTTTAAATCAAACCATCTCTTAAGTGTTTTGGGATTGATCTAGTTAAAAAGCCTTAACAAAGCATTGTCCATGTGGTATTTGTTCGGCTTTTATTTTGAAGTTGGCCTTCGCAGCGTGTTACTCTAATGCATAGTATGATCGTTGTGGTGGATGGCCTGACCGAAGTAGTCTTTTGTGCCTGGAAACCCTACATGTGACACTGCAGCTTCCTTATCCAAAGGACGATATCAGTCTGGAGGCCTTGGTCATGTTTGTTTGAAACGACACGACAATATTTAAAATGTTTTTAACGTTACTAAATGTGCATGAGACGTCACCATATTTTAAATTCATTACAATAGAAATATGAACTTTTAATTGGTGCAAAGGGGAAAAAAAAAATCACCATTTAATCACTAATGACCCAATGCAACTTCCTAGCTGGGTGCTGTTTGCTGTACTCATTACAACTGATTGCTTATAAAATACAACCCCAATTCCAATAAAGTTGGGATGTTGTGTTAAACATAAATAAAAACAGAATACAATGATTTGCAAATCATGTTCAACCTATATTTAATTGAATACACTACAAAGACAAGATATTTAATGTCCAAACTGATAAAATTTATTGTTGTTAGAAAATAATCATTAACTTCTTTTCTGAGCAAGGAATTGAATCGCCGCAAGTGTGCCTAGAGTTAGCAGCCACTTTTTTTCTGTATATTTCTCCGACCTGCACATGCGCTGGGCACCACCCTTTTTTTCACACAGACTAGGGGACCGCTATCGCTGCATTTAAATTATTATTTTTTAATATTGGGACTCAAAAATGGTAATACTGCATAGCTTTTGCTGGCCAGGTGCCATGACACGGTTTTAGTGCAACCCTAATTTGGGATTAAAAGCAAGAATGTGTTAATTTCGTCATTTATTTATTAAATTTGCACTGGCCAGGTCAATGCCATAGTGGCACAAGGCTGTCGAGCCACAGTCAATGTCAGACACTGTTGGCTTTTTGTGTCTTTAACTTGCAACACTTCTTTAGCATCATTCTCAAAAGCAACTGTTAAGAGAAAATTAAGTATTGTGCAATTCCACACTTGTCAGACCCACTGTTATAAGTAGGAACATTATTAAAGACGTATTGATAAGCTACACACTTAATGGTTCCGTTAACTGTGAGATAAATTATTCAAATTTATTTTCAATAAAATTACGACATTTTTATAAAATTCTCAATAAAATTAAGATATTTGTCAATGGGAGGCGAGCCATCTTGCCCTACTTCAGCATCAGGCATGAGAGGCATGGCGAGCTCCTTCCCGTGCCCGTGTAGTGCTTTGCGATCATACTATGATATGATTTGTAGAATTTTGTAAAAATGTCATGCGACCCTATAGCAGAGGCCACTAACTGGCAGAAGCAGTCCCGTATGGATCCCCCCCGTATAGCCAAAAAAGGTTATGATTCGAAACATACGAGGCGCTTTTTTTTTTAGCAGGACAGCTTTGCAGGATGTATGGAAGTGACGAAACATATAGACCAATCAGCAGCCATCCTACGTGACCTTACTCAGCCAGTCAAGACTGCATCTTAAGTGGTAATCACTGACTGCGTGCAGACCGAAAGCAGCCCTATCGGGGGCACAAGCCAGTGCAAACTGTAGGCCGGTCCCAAGCCCGTATAAATGCAGAGGGTTGTGTCAGGAAGGACATCCGTCTTAAAACTTTGCCAAACAAATATGAGCGTTCATCCAAAGAAATCCATAGTGGATTGGTCGTGGCCCGGGTTAACAACGTCCGCCACCGGCGCCGTCAACCTGCAGGGCGCCTTTGGAAATTCAGCTACTGTGGGTCGAAGTCGAAGAAGAGGTGGAAAGCGGGTTCTTCGGCAGAAAGAGAAGAGGAAAGCACAGAGCCTAGAACTGAATGTGGGGACTTTGAGTGTTGGGACTATGAGAAAAATCTCCGGAGTTGGCTAACATGATGATTAGGAGACAGGTTGATATATTTTGTGTCCAGGAGACCAGGTGGAAAGGATGTAAGGCTAGAAGTAAGGCTTTACCATGGTGTAGATGGGAAGAGAAATGGAGTCGGGGTTATTTTAAAAGAATAGTTGGCTAAGAATTTCTTGGAGGTGAAAAGAGTATCAGATCAAGTGATGAGGCTGAAACTTGAAATTGAGGGTGTTGGGTATAATGTGATGAGAGAGAGTCGTGATTGGTGCAGATTGTAATGGACATGTTGGTGAAGGAAATAGGGGTGATGAAGAAGTGATGGGTAAGTACGGCATCCAGGAAAGAAACTTGGAGGGACAGATGGTGGTAGACTTTGCAAAAAGGGTGCAAATGGCTGTAGTGAGCACTTTTTTCCAGAAGAGGGACGAACATAGGGTGAGCTACAAGAGCGGAGGTAGAAGCACGCAGGTGGATTACATCTTGTGCAGACGATGTAATCTGAAGGAGGTTACCGACTGTCGGGTAGTGGTAAGAGAGAGTGTGGTTAGACAGCAGAGAGGCAGACAGGTGAGTACTTGGTGTATCTTCTGGCAGCAAAGGAGAGAAGGAGACTTGGTGGTGGAACCTCACAGTCCAGGAAATCATACAAGGAAAAGGGTTGCTAAGAAGAAGGGGGACACAGAGGTCAGAGGAGAGGCCAAAGGAATACATTGAGATGTGACACAGAGCAAAGGTAGAGGTGGCAAAGGCCAAACAAGAGGCATATGATGACATGTATGGCAGGTTGGACACTAAAGAAGGAGAAAATTATCTATACAGGCTGGCCAGAGAGAGGGATAGAGATGGGAAGGATGTCCAGCAGGTTAGGGTGATTAAGGATAGAGATGGAAATATGTTAACTGGTGCCAGCAATGTGCTAACTAGATGGAAAGAATACTTCGAGGAGTTGATAAATGAGGAAAATGAGAGTGAAGGGAGAGTACAAGAGGCAAGTGTGGTGGACCAGGAAGTGGCAATGATTAGTAAGGGGTAAGTTAGAAAGGCATTAAAGAGGATGAAAAATGGAAAGGCAGTTGGTCCTGATGACATTCCTGTGGAGGTATGGAAGCATCAAGGAGAGGTGGCTGTGGAGTTTTTGACCAGCTTGTTCAATAGAATTGTAGCGGGTGAGAAGATTCCTGAGGAATGGAGGAAAAGTGTGCTGGTGCCCATTTTTAAGAACAAGGGTGATGTGCAGACCTGTGGCAACTATAGAGGAATAAAGTTGATGAGCCACACAATTAAGTTATGGGAAAGAGTAGTGGAGGCTAGACTCAGGACAGAAGTGAGTATTTGCGAGCAACAGTATGGTTGCATGCCTAGAAAGAGTACCACAGATGCATTATTTGCCTTGAGGATGTTGATGGAAAAGTACAAAGAAGGTCAGAAGGAGCTACATTGTGTCTTTGTAGAGCTAGAGAAAGCCTATGACAGAGTACCCAGAGAAGAACTGTGGTACTGCATGCGGAAGTATGTTAGAATAATAGAGGACGTACGAAGGCAGCAGAACAGCGGTGAGCTGTGCTGTAGGTGTGACAGACGAATTTAAGGTGAAAGTGGGACTGCATCAGGGATCAGCCCTGAACCCCTTCCTGTTTGCAGTGATGGATAGTCTGACAGATGAGGTTAGACTGGAATCCCCATGGACCATGATGTTTGCAGATGACATTGTGATCTGCAGTGAAAGCAGGGAGCAGGTGGAGGAACAGTTAGAAAGATGGAGACATGCACGGAAAGCAGAGGAATGAATATTAGCCGAAGTAAAACAATATACGTGCATGAATGAGCGGGGTTGTGGGGGAAGAGTGAGGCTACAGGGATACGAGATACCAAGGGTGGAAGACTTTAAATACTTGGGGTCAACCGTCCAGAGCAATGGTGAGTGTGGTCAGGAAGTGAAGAAACTGGTCCAAGCAGGTTGGAACGGGTGGAGGAAGGTGTCAGGTGTGTTATGTGACAAAAGAGTCTCTGCTCAGATGAAGGGCAAAGTTTATAAAACAGTGGTGAGGCCAGCCATGATGTACGCATTAGAAACAGTGGAACTGAAGAGACAGACAAGAAGCAGAGCTGGAGGTGGCGGAAATTAAGATGTTGAGGTTCGCTCTCAGAGTGACCAGGTTAGATAAAATTAGAAAAGAGCTCATCAGAGGGTCAGCCAAGGTTTAATGTTTTGGAGACAAAGTTAGAGAGAGCAGACCGCGATGGTTTGGACACATCCAGAGGAGAAATAGTGAGTATATTGGTAGAAGGATGATGAGGATGGAGCTGCCAGGCAAGAGAGCTAGAGGAAGACCAAAGAGGTTGATGGATGTCGTGAGGGAAGACATGAGGGCAGTTGGTGTTCGAGAGGAGGATGCAGGAGATAGGCTTACATGGAAAAGGATGATGCGCTGAAAGAAGAGACTGACTGTGTGCAGACCAGACAGAAAAAATGGAGAGCACGGGAGGAAGAGAACAAAAGACTATGTGGAAGTAATTTGAGAAAAGCTGGAGAAACTTAAGAAAATGACATAAAGGAAGAGAAAATTTGGAACCAATGGCGCTCTCCTCAAAAAAATGTATGGAACAGCCAGTCATTTTTGCTTATACTTAATGCACTAATTAAAAGTGCATACTGTACGTAAAACTCCATTATGAAACAAAACAAAGGTTTTGAACAAAAATACCCTCTAAAACTGTTCATGTTAAGATTTGTTAAATTAATTTTTAATGGGTCTAATTAAACTCGAAGGCATTTCAGAAAGTACACCCATTAAACAAAACAAATGGAAATAATGACACACTCCTTGTTCAGTCATCAGTCATATTAAAAAAAAAAAAAAATCAGTCTACGTACGTAAACTTACAGGCCTCCCTCATCTTTTTAAGGTGGAGAACTTGCACAATTGGTGGCCAACTTAATACTTTTTTGCTCAACTGTAGCAGTAAAGCCTCATCAGTGAATCTGTTGTTAAACTTTATCAAAGATGGTGCCTTTTAGAAAGCTGCCTGTTTGTTACAAAGAGCTCCGCTGTTTTTCTATTTAATTTGTACTTTTCCACTCTTTTTTTAGTCATTTAATGTTCATGGTTTATCGTGTAAACCCGTTGTGGACTTGTTTCTGGCTGTGATATTGAATCAGCGCTGCTTGTTTTGCACCTTCGTGGAACACCCCAGGTTTTTTTGAGCAGAGAATGTTGGTGCTACTGAACTGTTGCCACTTGTCTGTGATGGTATGCCCACGGGGCACTTGTTGTTTCACAGACAGCATCAGTTATGGGCCAATATACATTGAAAATCGACCAATATATTGGTTTATTATATTGGTTATCAGCTTTTTTTGCATCAAATATCAGAATGGGCCCCAAAAATCCCATAGCAGTTGGGCTCTACTTCTCACAATACAACAACCCTGGACAAAACAGCCTTTGATGGGGAGTGTGAAAGGGGCTCCAAGTATACAGTATCTCGACTACCATGTGTTGCACAAAAGGTCAGATTCTAGAAACTTTGCACATACTGTATGTAACACATTGACTTGACCGTATGTCTGTGTGACTTTTCAGGAGCGACATCCAGGGGACAGTAAGACCTATAACGATTGTATCCGTCATGAAACCATGAGGGTTGCTGTGTGTGACATGCTGGAGGGCAAAGTTCCATGTCCTGAAGCTTTGTGGCAAGACTATTTACATTCCCATCTCTTTAGTACTTCCTTCCCATCCTTTCCACACCTCTGACCCATGCATATCATTTGTGTTTATTTTAAGGAGTGTGATGGAGAAGTCCTTCCTAGAATACTATGATTTCTATGAGGGAGTTTGCAAAGAGAGGCTGCATCTTCAGGGACAGAACATGAAGGTGACTACTTATATTTCACTTATTACTGATAAACGGTGTGTTAACAATGACCAGTTATATCATCAGAATCGTTATTTGCCAAGTATCTAAAACAAAATTTGTCTCCGGTACTTGGAGCTGCTCTAGTATGACAATAGACAGCCATTTTGACAAATAACTTTAAGACATAAAAACACACTTCGGAGCGTCACTTAGCCTCTAGCAATTTAATGGCAAGAGGGAAGAAGCTGTTGGAATGTCTGCTTGTTTTAGTTTGCATTGATAGACAGCGCCTACCTGAGGAAAGGAGGTGGAAGAGGCGGTGACCAGGATGTGGAGTGTCCAGGAGGATTTTCCATGTTCTTGTCTTAGTTCTGGAAGCGTGCAAAGTGGGTAGGGGGGTAGTGACGACGGTAGTCCTGATTGTCCGTTGCAGTCGGAGTTTGTCCTGTTTTGTGGCAGCACCAAACCAGACTGTGATGGATGAACACAGGACTTATTTGATGACTGCTGTGTAGAACTGCCTCAACAGTTCCTTTGGCAGGCATGCTTCATCAGAAGCCGCAGGAAGTAAGATGGAGTTGATGTTGGTCTCCCACTTCAGGTCCTGATAGACTGTAATTCCCAGGAACTCGAAGGTTTCAACCGTTGACACAGGGCAGTTGGACAGCCTGCTTCCTGAAGTCCACGATCATCCCTGCCGTCTTGAGCGTGTTCAGCTCTATAGGTAGTGTCGGCTGCACCAAAGCTCCAGCTGCTCCACCTCCTGTCGATACGCAGACTCGTCACCGTCTTTGATGAGACTGATGACTGTGGTGTGGTCTGCAAACTTCAAACGTTTGACAGCCGGGTGTCTGTAGTCATTCAGACCCAAGATTGCAGGTTTCTTGGGGACTGGGATGATGGTGGAGCGTTGGAAACTGGAGGGTACTTCACACAGTTCCACAGATCTGTTGATCTGTATGAAGACTGGAGCGAGCTGGTCCACGCAGACTTTGAGGCAGGATGTGTTGAAACAGGAGGGTACTTCACACAGTTCCTGAGAGTTGTTGAGCTGTGTGAAGACTGGAGCGAGCTGGTCCCTGCAGGATGGGGACACAAGGTCTGTGCCCGCCGCTTTGTTGATCTTTTGTCGTTTGAAGATGCGTGTCGCATCCTGTTCATGAATTGTCGACGCAGAAGTCAGAGGTACGATTGTGGTCGGTGGTAAGGCTGGGTGGGTGTGGGGTGTGAAAGTGTCCTTTTCAAATCTGCAGTTGAAGGTATTCTAGTCGTCAGCTAGTCCTCTTTTGTTCTCCGCTTGGGGGGGGGATGGTCGCTTGCAGTTGATTTGAGATTTTAATCCTCGCCAGACTGATTTAAGGCCTCTTTATACTTCCGTGCTCGCAACAGTACTCGCATTGCATCATGTGAGTGACTAATTGGGCCGCCCGGCCCCTATGCGACACTCGACGCGCACACGGCACAAATTGTCGCCGCGTGCAGAATGGCGTGGAGATCATCTCTCGTTATTGGTCCGTTTTAGTCACATGCTGTGATGACGTACTCAGCGTTCCCCATGGTTTCCACATACCATCTACGCCGCTGCCTTCTTGATCGATTTTGCAATATAATTAAATGCATCATCTCGTCATCTAGGTCCATTTGTTCTAGCAGGCACTGTTCCACGGTCGCCAATGTTGTTCCTTGTTCCGGAAAGCTAAAACTGCTACCGGAATTGGCCAGAAAATGTAGAGGAAACTCCACCCTGTGGTGTCCTAGCCAATATCAGCGTCGCGACACCCCCGACTCAGACTTTGAGAACTGCAGCACATTTTCAAAACGGCGCGTATGGGTTGTGCTAGAGTATAAAGGCAAACTGCCCGCGGGATAGCGACAGTAACGTCAGCGCAGCGGCGAGTATAAAGAAGCCTTGAGATTTGTTGGCAGTAAACTGTTTTCCAGTTTTTCTGCATAATTTCTCTTCGCGTTGTTAATTTATTTGAATTCTCGCGCGATTATACAGGGCTCTGTCACCATATTAACCTCTTGTTACGAACTGACAGAGGGCATTTTTTGTATGTCAAAAGTATTTCTTTCATTTTGCATGAAAATTATTAAATATATGTCCTGTGTTTGATGCAGTTTTTTTCTGTTGCTGAAAACTTGAAAATATGATTCAGGCCATTAAATGTGGTGATAATTCAATCCCAGTTCTCCATGCAGCAAAACAGACAAAAGGCATGTTGTTGACCCTTTCAAACATGGGCAAAAAATATAATATATATTTTTTTTCCACTAAACAAATAAAAACAGAATACAATGATTTGCAAATCATGTTCAACCCATATTTAATTGAATACACTACAAAGAAAATATATTTAATGTTCATAAACTCATAAACTTTGTTGTGACTGTAAAACGTCTTTTACAGTCATTGCCACTTACAAGCAGTGAGTTCTCCAGATTCTCTGGACCTTTTGATGTTGATATGGATCGTAGATGATGATGATGAAATCCCTAAATTCCTTGCAATTGTACGTTGAGGAACATTGTCCTTAAACCGTTGGACTATTTTCTCACGCACTTGTTCACAAAGAGGTGAACCTTGCCCCATCTGACTGAGCAATCCAGGGAAGCTCCTTTTATACCCAATCATGACACCCACCTGTTCCCAATTAGACTGTTCACCTGTGGGATATTCCAAACAGGTGTTTGATGAGCATTCCTCAACTTTCTCAGTCTTTTTTTGCCACCTGTCCCAACTTTTTTCGAATGTGTTGCAACCATAAAATTTGAAGTTAATGATTATTTGCTAAAAACAATAGTTTTTTTTTAATAAGTTTGAACATGAAATTTCTTCATGGAATATATATCATGAATATTGTGTATTCAATTAAATATAGGTTGAACATGATTTTGCAAATCATTGTATTCTGTTTTTATTTCTGTTTAACACAACGTCCCAACTTTATCAGAATCATCTTTATTTGCCAAGTATGTCCAAAAAGTATGTTCATTGGAGTGGGGTTGTACCTCTGAAAGAACCGGTGGAAAAACCGGTGGATAGACCGTATTGCCATGACAATTATTAGCGTTTGAATTGTTTCCGTCATACATGGGGTGCAACTAAAGAATTTTGTTTGCTGATTAAAAACATCCACATAGAATGTCCTCTGCAAACCCTGTACAGGATCCATTTGGAGAAAAGCGTGGTCGATTTGACTATCAGCGCCTGCAGGCTCGACTCGGCGCCATTCATCGACGAATACGGGAGAAACGTGTGATGAGCGATCCCAATGACGATTCTGACTCTGAAACCAGTTCCTCTGAGACGGACCCTGACAGCCAGGGCAGCATCCAGCCATGACTGTAAAACACGGACGGGCCACTAAGAGAGGACACCTTTTTTGCTTCAAGATAAAACAAAAATAATGTTTAATAAAATATTTCCATGTTGTATGGTTTTGGGGGAAAAAAAGCGATGGAGTTGCTCTCCACAAAGTGACCATACTGCAGCAAAAGAACTCAACACTATTCAGGAGTCAAACACTGGCAAATTTAACCCTTGTGCTACTTTTGTAGCTTACCAGCTGTTATTTTTAATTCATGTTTGGACTGGAAGAGGCTGTGCAGGTGTATTATACATAGTTTAAACATTCCCTTGTGCTTATGAAAAAGTACATTAAATGACATTGCCATTTAAAAAGAAATTGGTCAAACAAGTAGCACGTTGTCTTTTGATGATGTCCCTCAACTGTTTTTACCATTTCCATTTAAAAAGAAATTGGTCAAATAAATAGCACGTTGTCTTTTGATGATGTCCCTATTCTTTTTTTATTTTAAACCCACACTGGGGGGATCTGGGGCATTAGGCATTTAATCTTGAGTACTACAGACATGTTTATACAGATACACACACACACACACACGTGTATTATCCATACAAATCGGTCACTTCTCGGCAAAATTTGCCGTTTTGAACCATTTACATGAATCGTATGGATCCGATCGAGTTTTTCCTGTGGAGGGCGGATCGAGACGAGTCGTTATAGGTGCTCGGGACCTACTTTGGATAAGTCACAGGAGTTTAGAGGAGAAAAACACTCCGCTGCTTCTGCTGTTAAAAAGTAACGGTACTTATACTCAATTATGTTAAGAAGTAACAGTACTTGTACCCTGTAACAATGAACTGTCGCTCGCTACTTTTATTTATCAATTTTCTTTATTGCTTAACTATTTTGGGCGCGAGACTTCGACTTCCGCATTGGGCGCTGTTTACGCCAATCAAATTTAAGCGCGAGTGACTAAGTCCAGTTCAATCAAACGACATGAAAGTCATATGACCTCACACGTAAATTGGGCTTCCCGTGCATAGGTATTAACATTCGATAAGGCAGCCCCGCTGATTGTTGTAGGCCGACTGTTGTGCCTATGTGGTGGCCATGTTGGGAAGGCCTTCGTTGCCATAAAGCAAGCATGCCCAAAGTACGGCCCACGGGATTTGGACCCATCCAAATTTTCTCCGGCCCGAAGCACGTGTCATAAAATCAATCAAGCCAGCACAGTTTACCATCATAAACAATACACACATACCAAAAAAAAGCCGTTTTATATTTCACCAGAGGGTGGCAGTAGACCTGTGGCCGCAATCGTCGCGTGACCCCTGTGTGAACTTTTACCCCTTTGGTATGTTTTTAGCCCATTTCTAAAATGCCAACAAACTAAAAATTAGAGGAAAGTTGACGAGGGCCGCCGTGTCCAGGACAAGTGGATTTTTTTCACTGACATACGAAACAACTGCAACCAGTTCGGGGTGCACCCCGCCGCCTCACTCCCCGATGACAGCTGGGATAGGCTCCAGCACGCCCGCGACCCTAGTGAGGAGAAGCGGCTCGGAAAATTGATGGATGGACGAAACAACTGTGTCTACCTAATTTGCCTAAGAGACTATGGCTGTTTTCAAGGAATTTAATATGAAGAGGCACTACCAGACGAAACATGCTATGACAAGCTAACGGCGAACAAACGTGCCGAAAAACTGAAGCCACTGGAAGCTGCTTTGATAGCACAGCAGCGCTTTTTCACGAGCCCCCTGCCGCAAATGAAAATTCTACAAAGGCGAGCTACGAGTCTCAGCGAATTGATTTTTTTGTGATGATCAAACCACAGTTTTGTCAAATTTCAATTTTAGTATAGTCACTATATTATTCTTTGTCAAAATGCACTGGGGTGTGATCTGTTAAAACAAAATGAATAAATACATGTTTCTAAAAACAATTCACTTAACTTTCATAAAATAGTTCATTTGTATTTAATTTATTATTATTTTAACCTTTAACTATCCTGGTAATGCAATTTAAAACAGATTCTCATTTGCAATATCGACCAAGCTGCAGACTAGCAAAGTGGTGTAGTTACATATTTACATGTTAATTTACAATGGTAATGGTTCGAGGAATGTCAGCCCGAATGGTCGGCCCATACATTTTCTTCTGACTAAATCTGGCCCTCTTGGCAAAAAGTTTGGACACCCCTGCCATAAAGGCAACGGCGCGCTACTTGTGTTTCATTTAGATGAACAAAAGCAACAGCTGTAATGTATTTGTCTGGCACTGTCTGCCCAAAGGTGGATATTTCAGATCACTTGTTGCTTGAGAAAACACTGTGCAGTAAATTGTAAATGTTTTTTTTTAGTGTGTGCTATTTACTGAGTACTTATTTCACTGTGTACTTTTTACTCAAGTATTTTTCGGAGGGCTACCTTTTTACTTGAGTCACATTATTGTCAAGTAACAGTACTCTTACTTGAGTACAATATTTGACTTTTTACCCACCTCTGGAGTGGACATCCTCTATTGCTACTCTTACATTTAAGCAACATTTTTGCTCATCAGATGAGCCAGTGTCGTTTTTGTTTGCGTTGAGGTAGTGTGGGTCGTGGCCCTGGTTGTGGTCTCAGCGGAACCGCAAATCACACATAACATCGGCGTCGAGCTGATCCGCTTGTACATCTTGTTTTAATTAGGAAACACGCCTACAATTATCTAATTAGTTTACGGATGTTAATGTTAAATGTATTAAGCGACGGAGCGATGTTAGTTCATTCTATTTTGTGACATAATCTGTAACTTCAAATTCAGAAATGGCCAATAAAAAGAAAAATACTGTATTTAATATTTTCCTGGAGGATGCGTTTGGGATTATCCTTTGAAGTTGGTAATAGTGAAACAATGAATTATGTTAAAATAAACAAATACTTGAAATTGTTTAAACTATGCGGCACGGTGGCCCGACTGGATAGAGCGTCAGCCTCACAGTTCTGAGGACCCGGGTTCAATCCCTGGCCCCGCCTGTGTGGAGTTTGCATGTTCTCCCCGTGCCTGCGTGGGTTTTCTCCGGGCACTCCGGTTTCCTCGCACATGCCAAAAACATGCATGAATTGGAGACTCTAAATTGCCCGTAGGCATGACTGTGAGTGCGAATGGTTGTTTGTTTCTATGTGCCCTGCGATTGGCTGGCAACCAGTTCAGGGTGTACCCTGCCTCCTGCCCGATGACAGCTGGGATAGGCTCCAGCACGCCCGCGACCCCAGTGAGGAGAAGCGGTTCAGAAAATGGATGGATGGATGGATGTTTAAACTATAATCTATGTAAATTAACTTTTTGAATGGTTGTATGGAATGAATAAACCTTTCCATGATACTAAATTTTTTTGGAAAGGGTCTGTATATCCATCCATCTTCTGTTCTGGAGCCTATCCCAGTTATCTTCGGCCGAAAGGTGGGGTACACCCTGAACTGGTCGCCAGCCAATCACAGGGCAGAAAAACAACCATTCACACTCACGTTCACACCTACAGACAATTTTGAGTCCTCAATTAACCTACCATGCATGTTTTTTGGATGTGGGAGGAAACCGGAGCACCCGGAGAAAACCCACGCAGGCACAGGGAGAACATGCAAACTCCGGTGGGCGACCGGTTATCACATCTGCCTAACAGTTCTGAGGACCGAACTTCAAATCCGGCTTCGCCTGTGTGGAGTTTGCATGTTCTCCCCGTGCGTGGGTTTTCTCTGGGTATTTAGGTTTCCGCCAGCATTATTCAAACATGCATGGTAGGTTAATTGAAGACTCTAAATTGTTAGTTGTGAATGTGAGTGTGTATGATTGTAGGTGCCCTGCAAGTGGCTGGCGACCAGTTCAGGCTGTACCCTGCCTCTTGCCCAGAGTTAGCTGAGATAGGCGCCAGCATACCTACGAGTGTGGTGATAAGCGGTACAGAAAATGGATGGATGGATAAAGGGCCAGAAGTATATTAGCGAGAACATCCCGTTAGAGGTCTTTAACTCAAAAATATATTTTAAAAAGTCATATTGTCATGGTCTGTGCCCTCCAGTTCCTTTTTGGGAATTTGGGTGGCGCTTTGTGCCTCGCCTTTCTCTCGCTCTCTCCCCAGCAATTATCACTTCTCACCCACGCACCTGTCCTCCATCAGCACTCATCACACATATAAGCCTGCCAGATCCAGGAATCCAGCGCTGGAGTATTTACGCTCGTTTGTGGTACACAGGCCTACTCTCATGATTCCTTCTCGTGCGTTCAGATTGATTCCTTGGCGAACTGCAATTCTACTCATCCTCTTGTGTCGTCCTCTGTCTCCAGTGCTCCTTCCGTATCTCCTGCTTCGCTGCCTGCTCCAGCCACGGCCGTCAAACTCTTCCACCTGCCCGCGCTCCCGCACCTTCCCTGTTCCGAAGGACCACCATCACTCCTTGGATATCCTACCCCCTGAGTTGCTAACTTATAAACCATTCTCATCTACTTCCTCCGCCTGCTTTTGAGTCCAGTCCAAAAACCGTTTGATACAAACCATGACATAATTTATATACAGCTCAGAATTGTGACATTAAACCCCATGAACATTGCGTTCATATATACATACATAATACTGTATGCTGTAAGACCAACCATTCAACAATATTGGCTTAGTCCTAATTAGATACGTCTATTTTATTTTAAGAGCCGGATGTGCTAACCGTGCCGACACATAACAGAAATGTAGTTTTATGAAGACTTTGAATACTAATATATGCTATGTACAAACTAATGTAAAATCCTCTGTGTCCTCAAAGAAGTAATGTTAATGGTTTTCCAGTCAGTAAGATATTCAGTAGCACCTTGGCTTTATATAACATGTAAATGACAACAACTAACTTTGCTCATTCCAATTCTCTTACCTGTAACAACATAAACAGTTTCCTACGATTAAATGCAGCAAAAATGAGGATTGGTAGTAGTGTGTTGGTATTGAGTGGTTGAAGTAAAGAAATGTGCTACATATCCTGGTTTAAACCGTGTACTTACACCACGACAGCATTTCTTTCTTTCCGTATTGCTATGTACAGGTACCGGTCAGAACCCAGTTCAGTTCTGAGGAACCCAGGTTCAAATCCGACCTCGCCTGTGTGGAGTTTGCATGTTCTCCCCGTGCCTGCGTGGGTTTTCTCCGGGTACTCCGGTTTCATTACACACATACCAAGAACATGCACGGTTGGTTAATAGGCGACTCTAAATTGCTCGTAGGTGTAATTGTGAGTGTGAATGGTTGTTTGTTTCTGTGTGTCCTGCAATTGGCTGGCGACCAGTTCAGGGTGTACCCCGCCTCTCGCCCAGAGTCAGCTGGGATAGGCTCCAGCATGCTCGTGACCCTAGTGAGGATAAGCGGTACAGAAAATGGATGGATGGATGGATGGATGATTATAGGCTAATATGTGTTTAGAATAAAAACTATAGCCATTTTTCTGTACTCAAAAGAGCGATCAGAGGATGATGGCCACATAACCTACGTTAACTTGTGGAAAATGTTGACTTGGAAATACAGTAGAATGAGCCATAAACAATGCATGCTCTCTTTCTGCTCCAGAGAAATGTGCAATTCTTGAGGTGTTTTAAAATTAAAAAATATATATATTTTAAGGATTAAAATTTGCCTAAATATCAAAATAGCTACAAACCATAACAATGTGGAGAAATACGAGTTTAAACCATATTTTAAAAAAAATCGCAGTATATGTTAATACATCTATTTAAATATAGGGTATGTACTATGTACATATACGTAGCCTATAAGAAATATTTGAGATGACCAATTAAAATGTCTTACAGAGACGTTCATAATTATGTGGTTGTTTTTCTGAATATTTTAATTAAAAGAAAGTATAAGGTACTTTGTTTTTTAAAATCATTATTCTTTATTAGATTATGTCTGTATTGTCTGTGTGATTTGTACATACGAGAATAGCCACTCCCCTCCTGATCCCATGGTGCACCTGGTGGTAAACTCAAATTCAATCTCCTTCACGGTCTCAAACAACCGCTCGGACGTGTTGGGGATCAAATTGCGTCAGTCGGCTGCTGCTTTCCAGGTAAATAATTGTCTCAGACTTTTAAGCCATTTTAGAAAAGATTGGTATTTTCGTCAGGAGTCCTGACGCCTTGCGTGTTCTTAGCTGCTTCATGCCTTTAAGCACCAATTCTTTTCGTCACTCCACTCTTCAACGTTTAATCACACCGCCCTAAAGTAGTAATTCCACACAGACAAGAGTAAAAGTTTACTCTTGTCTGTGTGGAATTAGTACTTTTTAAGTGGGAAGATTTTCATACAAAATGTGTTTCACGTGTTTCTTTGCTGTAATTAACGGTTTAACTTCTCCATCGGCACGCAGCTGCGTTTTTAACAGTCGCTTTTCGGAAAGCAACCTAAGGGAATCGTTAAAGTGGCTGTATGGAAATACTACATTAATGGATTTTTAATGAATTCGTTCAATTTTGTTGTCATTGTAATGCTGCCCCGTTCCGGCTGTCCTAAATATTACAAGTAGTGCTCAACTTATTGCTTGAAATATTTTGATTGTGTTCTTTAAAAAGGGAAGTAGTTTTTGAGCGCTATGAGGGAACCGGTCTGTTCAGATCACTCACTGCTTGTCTGAGGTGACTTCACGCGTACCGGATGTCAGGAATGTTTCATTTTAGATTTCAGGTGTATCCAAATTCATAATGGCATTGGTGGTTTATTTATGATTTTTTTTTTTTATTAAGCTCTCCATATACACACACAAAAAAAAATAGATTTTGGCTACGGTATAGGCTTTTAAGTTGTACTATAAACTCTGCGCTTACATTAGAAAACATTATTTATTTATTTATTTTATTTATTTTACAAACTCACACTCGTTGACTTGATAGGTTAGGGATAGGCTCTCATCTTCCCTGTGGCTCTGATGAGTGAGAATGGATTGTGCCTTAAAGCTTCACTTCAAAGAAAGACAAACTTGATAATACTCTAGTTTGCGAGACTCTCCCAAATGAATGATCATTTTAAACTCTGTTTGTGGCAATGTTGGATGTATTTGTAAAAGTTCTCTTCACTTGACTGGCCAGACCACATACTTATCATGGATAGTGTTACTGTCTTCAAGACTTACTGTCTACAAGTTCTGTAGTGTCATACCAAGTATAGTATATGAAGTAATGTTAAGTCAGACAGAATTTTAGTACCGGTGCACCTCCCCCAAAATTTAAGGAAATGTTTTGTGGGCTGTTGAAAATGAGGTTGAATTTTTTTGGGGGGCCAAAACCAAACAATATATGCGGAACGACTCATAAAAAACCTATGCTCATAGACATAAAACCGATCATACTCTCAGCGTGGTGGCAGTATCATGCTTTGAACATGTTTTTCATCAGCTGTATTGCTTTTAAAGTCAAATTAGGATATCTAATACAGCTTTGTCCAAGAGGGCATTTTAAAAATCGGCTTTGCCTTTTCTTGAACATACTTAAAACTAATCAAGGTGGGTTAACATACACCAAGCAGTTAAACATATATAAATTAAAAAAACGTTTGCTTTGTATTGTAGGTGATCATGTAAATTATTAGTATACTGTGATTATTTTTGGAAAATGTAACATTCAAGACCCTGTAAAGTGTATTAAGAGATTTGTTTCGAAATACATTGTACATGTTTGTATAGATATGCTGTAAATGGAGGACTGACTGAGAACTGTGTAGTACTCAAGTGGTTAAACTGTTTTTCACCATTTAAGTTTTTAATAATTTTTTGTCCCTTTCCAACAATATAAAAATGTTAGCGCCTTTGTTAGAATCAACAGTTAGGTGTAATTGTGATGTGCAATTAGCTAGGTAGCTATGCCTACACCTAGGGGTGCACGGTATAGACGGTAATTTAGGTAGATGGTATGAATTTGGCGGACAGTATAGATTTAGACTCGACTGACCAATCGCGAAAATGCTCGTTGACGATAAAGCATCCATTTTTCCAGGTCGTAATACTGGTATTTGGTTGAATGGGGCGTGGTTTCAGCGGACACGCCCATAATGTAGAGTAGAGAGAATGGCTTGATTGTTAGCAATTTTTAAGCCTAATTTAGAATCCTTTTTTAAAATTTTTATTTTTAATTTTTTTTATATATAAATCAAATTTGGCTGGCTTCTCTGGTATGTCAAATTTAGAGGACTATCACTTTACACTGACTCTTAAACTTTTACTTTTTTCCTTTTCAGTGTGGCTGTAATGCTCTGTAATGTTTTGATATGGGCTGACTAATATTATTTTCAGACTCTGACACGACCCAAAACTAGATGCGCTCCACAATTGATTCCTGGACCTGACATTGGCAAATGCCCTGACAAACACTATGGGGGAAAGTATCCTGACACACTACTTAATCAATTATTAATCAGTCTGGAGTTATACTAAATCCCTTATTTCTTACGAATTTGAGTTCTTCTTCTAAGCACCTTTTTGACAATTGTATGCTTTCATCATCATGGAAAACGTTTGGGGAAGGCCAAGCTCCAGCTTGACTGTGCCCTGTGCACAAAGCAAAGTCCAAAAAGGCATGTGATGTCTAATGTGGAAGAACTTAAACTGAACCCTGACTTCAACCCCAACAAACACCTTTGGGATGAAATATAACAGAGATGGTGAGCCATAAGGACCGCTCTCAGGTCCAAAATCAATATATTTAACACCAATAACACCATTTATTTTGCTGTCCGCTACTACATTTTGGACACCTAACGGTAAAGACATTTTGGCATTAAAAGTTTGAAAAATATTACTTTACAATATTTTTTTTGTCTCAAACAATTATGAGCTTATGATAACAACTGCCAATAATTCAAACATTCATATCGGTAAAATAAATAGATTTTCAAAAGGAAATTCATTAGGCCACGTCTTTATAGTTATAGATCAAATTGTATGAAAATGACCAACATAGCGTATCTTCAAGCTATTTGAACCATTGACAAAACAAAAAACATTAAATTCTGTCAATTGGATCTTTGAAACATGAACTCACTGGGACTCATTTCATTGTCTAATGATGTCACAACAAAATATGTGAATAAAGTTGAATGCCGGATGCCGAGATTACATACAGTATCAGCCTTGTTTTGTTCTATGTGTACTTGCACGTTGCAATCACTGTGATAAAATGTAAGTCAACAGGATTTTAACATGTAGCACTGAAGTCATCAGTTTATGCTCTTGCAACTGATAAGAAGTGAGTGATGTCACATGATTTGTTGTGATGCATTTTGTACTGTTCTTGGAATTTTTACTGAACACAAACCAATCCGGTCGGGACATGGACATTGTTTACGAGACAATCCACGGATTCTGAGTGAATAGAAAAACTCTACGAGTAAGCAACCAATTTTCTTGGTGCCTTGCATGTATGAAAATTATTTTTGGTTCCTGCTTTTTATAGTTTTTAATGAGCATATATTTGCTATAAGTGTATAGGGCTGATGATTTTATATTTCTATTCAAAGTAAATGTTATACTTTAGGTGCATGTATGTTAGTTTTTTGTTCAAATTTCTTTTAGCAATATCAGAATACTGAGCATGATAATTTTCTAGTGTGTGTGTTCTCAGGCATGTGCACAAATAGACCCTTAGTAGTGCTCGAGCATCAGCCCAATTTTCCCTGGTTTAGGAAAGTGCCCTTTGCCTGGAGCCCCCCCTTTTTTTTTTTTTTTTTTTTTTTTTCATTCAAAAATATTAAAACATTTTAAAAATGCTCTCTCTATCATTTCACCTCAAGTGTTTTGATGGGTATTTATTTGAGTTCTTGTGAGAATTGTGTCCCTCGCTGATCCCCAGTCCTCACAAGCCACTGCCATTTGATCGGTGTTCTATGGACTTTTTATATCCGCTTTAGCTTCCCTTCACAACCTTTGTAAGTTTGACTGTTGATTGTGTTCTCAGAAAGTTAAATACATCTACTGTTTTGTGAATTTTGCCAGTGGGTGTGCTTTTTGTTTGGCTTGAGCACCTGCCCCCAAAATTGTCTTTGCACGTGCCTGTGTGTATTTATATGACTGCGTCTGTAAATAATAGCATGTACTGTATGCATGTAGCTGTGTGTTGTAGTATTTTTGACTCCTTGGTGAGTTAATGGTACACTATCTCATTAGCGACATGTTAAAGATGCCTGCTCTACAACAAATACATTAGAAATGGTAAAAGGTAGCATTGCACATATGAGCTATAGTGAATATGAGTTATGATAAACCCACAGTGGAATAGACGGTACACAGTTTATCGACATTAATTGGTGTAATACAAATAATGTAAATTAGAGATGAAACAATATGAACATATCGCGATTGTGACCAAAATGATATTGGCATTATAAAATAACTTTGCAGCTAGTTAGCCAACAGGCCAAGTAACTTAACACTTGAAGTCAAGGTAACAATGCCATGATAAACATTAACCGTTACCGCATTTAAGTTCTACACGGCATTTCCCTTGTCTGTCAGCCATACTACTATCGTATTGGAGCTGCAGTGTTTTGTTTATAGTAGCTACTCAGTTGGCAGTACTGCCTGTGTGAGAACAGGCTGATCACAATTTATGAGGGTCCTTGTCCGTCCCCAACTGTGGTCGCTTTTTCTCTGGGGGGAGTCCTTCTTGTAGCACAATACAAAAACGTTGGAACAAAATAAATATAATGTGGCAAGAAGTTATCCAAGGTTGAAAGGTTGTTCGCAATAGCAGACCCCACCCCTAGGGAATAGGTTCCTGGGCCATCTCTAAAGCCCGATCCCCGAGCAGGGTCTCCATTTGGCTGTGAAAAATGATCAAACTTTATTTTTGGAGGAGTTCCTGTGATTTAAGAACAGGGGTGTACTACCAAATTCTGGGGCCCACGCCAAAACAACCCCCCCAACACCCACTCGCACACAAACACACACTGTATTCTGTCCTTAAATTGTTTCTCATTTATGAGCATCAATGTAATCAATAACAAAAGTTTGTTTCAAAATTATTAGGATAATAGCTAAACAGCTACTACTATTACACTATATAGCTAAACAGACTTAAGTGCTATTTTTAACTAAGTTTTATTTTCCATATTGGACAAGGAATTAAAAATAAAAAAGGTGGTAAACTACCTGTCGAGCAGAAATGCTGCTAAATCTGTCACTTCTGACGCTTGAGTTCCCTCCACCACAAGAAAGGCAGCTCATATGTTTACCCTTGTTTCGTCTTGGGATCTGTCCATTTCCTACTTTCGTCGCTTTACTTCTGTTTGCTAGTCTTTTCATCCCCCCCCCCCCCAAAGAGGGTGGATATTTTGCCATAGTTTCAGCAAAGCTCCTGAAAACAAAGGAAAGTGTAAGGCTGCAGAGATGTGTCCACTGTGTGCCCGCGATTGCATGGCAAGCAATTGACACCCTCGTTGGACACGCCCTCTGTCTCTGATTGTTTGTTTTTCCTTGGGTGCATTGGTTTCTTAAAGATTAAATTAGAGGTACAAGATGAGGTCAGAGAGGGCTGATCTTCTTATAAACAGATAATTTTAGTGATGGCCTACTGTCAAGTCATACTGACAGTTTTAACAAATATGACAAAGTGTTTGTTTTTAAATTGCAAACTTCCCTTTACTCAAATAGCTTGTTTGCTGCTATGACCAGCAGAGCAGGCATATTTGGGGACAGATTTGGAAAATGGTATATGATTAAGTTTATTAGTGTTGTTGAACATAACCGCTGTGAAACATTCATTAAATAACATGTTATTGATCTGATTCAGATAGATGCTGTCTTGAAGCAAAGCAGAGCGTGAAGCTACTGCAGTGTAGTCCAATGTTTGCTGCTTCTTGCAGCACGCACACACACACCAACTACTTTATCATTCACTCCTCCCAGGTGGAATGAAGCATTTTGCATGTTTGTAAGGTAAGGGGTGAAGTTCCTGCTATGTGGGTAAGCCTTGAATGACCAACTGGTTGAATCCAGTGTATGTGGAACCTACTCCCGTGTTTGGCAAAACATGTCTAAGCACTTCCTCCCTGTTCGGGTGACATAGTGGCACCTTTTAAAGGTCTACAGTCTTTTTTAACACAAACTGTCACCACAGAGCCATTAAAAGATGACAATACTCAGTGTTTAGGCTTCATTTGTGTTTCTATGTATCATATTTGTATAAACGAATATGTACTTAACTTTTGTCTGAAGCCATAAAGGAAACATTTTAGCAAGTTTGGCTTCAAACAATCATATAATCAAACCGTAGTCATGCTCGTTAGTTTAGTATACATAGAAAGTCAGCTATCCCATGTTTCTGGTTTGTTTGTGACATTCTGCATATAGCGTATTGATACTTTGGTCAATCTGTTCTCACTCAGTTACCACAATACACTGTTAAAAAAAACAAAAACAAACCTATAGTATTTACCCAATAAATTTAGGGTAACAATTTGCCGCCAGTTTAATTGGGTAAATTTAAACCACATATTTTGGTTGAATACCTTAATTCAATAGTGATAAAATGCTTAAAAAACATGGATAAAGTTGACCACACCTTTCTGATTACATTTCAACCACAGCACCGGAGTTGAGGTGGGGGCTAGTATACTTTGTGTTCCTCAACGTCCATGTTCTCAGTACATTTCACTGATGCAGGTCTGCCTACTGCCTATTTTGGCAGAATCAAGTCTTTCAATGCAAGTGTGGTGCCAATTAACTTGTGGAAAGACTCAGCTGGCCATTCAGTGAGATGCCTACACAGACATCTTCCACATTATCGTGAGCATGGCTAAGGAAATGAAATGCACATATAGCCTACTAACCTAACCTGACACTCATAATACAAGCAGGAACATATCTAAGTAATAATCGTTTAGCTAAGTTTGTTTTCTCATACGGTGCCTTTTTCTTTGTCGTTTTGTTTGCTTTTGTGCTGATTCGCTATTTAACAACGAATCAGAGTGATTAGTTGTCACTGATGGGCAACGCCATTTTGTGCTGGTGAGTTGATGACACGTCAGCCAATTAGTGCGGCATGCACGTGCCACGTGATGCATATTGTAGTCCCAATGGCTTTTAGGTGGATTTTACTAATTTTTTCTTGGTAACACTTTTTTACTGTTGTCAAATAGGTAGTGTAGGTGAAATGTACTAAAATGTTTAGGGTACTTTACCTAGCTAAAATAATGTAAGTTTTAGAGGATTTTCATGGATTATATTTACCACACTCCAAAATCATTTTTTACAGTGTAGAAATTACAACAGTTCCTGCAGACTCGCCACAGCAATGTAGTTTACAGGTAAGCTAACAGCTAACCTAGCATTTTTGCTCATTTTATTTTGCTCAAGACATCCACTAAAAAATTACCCATCTATTTGCTGGTGTATTTACTTTGTAAATTCTTCCGGATAGCTTTGAGTTGAGTAACATTGTTTCCATTCATCAACTGATTTGGACCAGAGAAAATGATCTATAATTATGTATATACTACTGTTTGAGCAACAGTATAGTGTAAATGGGAATATGTCACATATGTATTCGATTATAAATTGTAGTTGTTGCATACTGTAATGCTGCTCTTTTTCTTGTACCCAGTTTTGCTTCAGTCTAGTGAGTAATCCTTTTATAATATAGTTGGATCTTGTGGTGCAATCTTATTTTGTTCTCCTGATGACAGACCTGGCAGGCCTGTTGGGTAAGGTAAAGAACTTGTCCACTTTCAGCCCCACCCAGATACTTGCTCCTCTTTGATATGCACCTGTCAGGCAAGCACATACCCACTCAGGTGTGGCCTTGCGCTTCATGTTGAATTGAGTTCTCCGAGCGTAATTTTATGCTGTTGAAAAGTTCATGGATGTATTTTTGTTTTTGTTTTTCTGCGCTGCGATTACACTTGGGAAAAGCTGACGGCATCTTGTTTGGACTGTTTGACGCACAGATCATCAGACTGACACAGGTGTGTTTCAATTAAATAATTCGGTTTGTGACTTAATTTTAAATGTGCCTCAGTTTGATCATTGAGCACTTGCTAAACATGTTTTAAGTTTGTGTGAAGGTCTTATATTAAGTAATGTCTTATTAAGTAATATTTATAGTACTTTGAACTATAATTTCAGGATGATTTAAAGAATCACCCAAATTTTGGATACAGGTTTCTAAATCAGCAATATTTCAGGAAAGGATATATTTGAGTGATTGAATACTAGCATTTTGAGTGATTGAATAATAGCATTTTTACAATTGTGTGTATGGAATATTTAAAATTGTTTTTATTTTTTTGAACAGAAATAATCATAAGATGGAAAACATGCCTTTTTAATTAATGGATTTATGTATATATTCACCCTTGGGTGTATTTTGTACTCTTAAGGCAAAAGCCCTGACTAATATGAAAGTAGTACCTGTGATTGGTGTCAAGGAAGTGCATTTTGAGTGATACAGCTCTACTGTTTAAAATCCACGTTAGGGTGAGTAGAAATTATCTTCGTGGTGTTTGTTCAACAGCTCATTTATTTTTAAATGTAATGTGAGAAGTTTGAAATTAGTGTTTTGGTATCCTATTTTTCTGTTTAAGGTTTAAACTCGTAATTTATAGTAATACTGTGTGTGTGTGTGTGTGTGTGTGTACAAACAATATAGCTGCTGTACAATTGTGTAGTGGTTCTCAACTGTTGTCACCCTGGGACACGTCTTTTCCTATTGTTGCAAAGTCGCTACCCAGTTTCATAGAAGTTAAGAAAAACAAAGAATCTTTGGTTTATAAATAGCCTCTGAAAATACATGCAGTATATTTCTAAATGCTGTTTGAAATGAGTTTGCTGTACTGCCAAAGGCATATTGCTTGCCATGATGTCCGCAAACCAAAGGCTGTTGTTTAGCGTAGAAAAGTGGCTAGTGCTAGTGTAACATTTCTTGTCACTTTCCTGTTATGTTTCTTGTGGGAATTTTGTTTTACTAACTATATGCAACCCACCCAAAATGGATCAGCAACCCACTTTTTGGTTCCGATCCACCAGTTGAGACTCACTGGTCTAGTGATTTTGCAGAAAATTAGGGTACCTGTGGAAATACTCAGAGTAAAAGTTCTACAGGTCCACTATGCCTAAGAATAAGGAATTGCACTCAGGAAAGAGGCGTTTCCTAAATTTTGTAGCCACTTGGGCCAGGAACTTCGGCCTTTTATGAGCCGAAGAGTGTGAGGCCGGGCCCCTTTGATCAAACGGAAGGCAGACGCACCTTTAGAATCTCATTTCATTTTAGGATGATTTGTGGTTTAAAATCAGTGGAATAAAATAACATTAATTCCCAACTAATGCACCATTTACGCAGTTTAGTTTAATCTATGCAATGAGTGTTTCAACCTCATGTAGTGGCTGATAACACTTACTGTTTGTTTGTATAACATTTGTTTGTTTTGAGATAAACACAAGCATATTCGGTTGGAAAACAAATTTAACCAGCAGATTCAAATTCGGAGAAATGCAATCACGAGTGACATTGGTGTAGTGGTAGACACTGGGAGCATTCATGCAAAGTTCTTAAAATTTCACACAACATTTAAATTCGGTGAAGCTGGTCCCGAGTGTTGTTGCCGTTGGCAGTAACCCTCCACTGTCAGTCGGTGTCACTGGTGTGGTATCCATTGTCCCAGAGGTCTTGAGTTGCATTTCACAGGGCAAATGGTCCTTTGAACTTTTATCTTGGCAGGCGGGACCAGCGGCTTTTTGGGTTGGTATCTTGAGCCCTGCACACACAGGGGGTCTTCTGTTGAATGGGACCCCAGGTTTCTAGGGTAACTGTTAATTGATTTCAAGTCCGGGTGAGAAGCCAGGTTTTCTGGTTTCTGCTTTGATGAGCTCCTTCAGACTGGCTGGTAATTCATTTAGCGTTCGTGTGAGATAAACCGGTGACCGTCTGTCTTGGCAGAGACAGGAATGCAGTCCAATCAGAGATTGGGGGTCGTGATGCCATCTGGCGAGAGCATGTCCGTTACACAACCTAGTGTCCTCCTCCTGGATTTCTCGTGTATAATGCACATTCTCCCCCCCCCCCCCCCAATATCAAGTCAATGTGCATTATACATGGGTATAGGGGAAAATGGGGTGTGGGGGAGAAACTTTCACATTTTATAAATGTATGCCACCATCTTGAGTTTATGAATAAGCTGTACACTTTCATTCCAATATGCCACCTAGAGGTTATGAAAAAGGTGTTACCCTACACTTTCATTTCAATATGACAGGGGTACGTGTGACTGCGTACATGTACAGTTGTGCTCATAAGGTTACATACCCTGGCAGAATTTGTGAAATATTGTTTTTTTAAATACAACTGACTGAGCAACAACCCTCATTAATATCTTTAGGGTTATGTTATGTTAAATGCTCAAGCTTTTCTGAAATGCTTGAGTTTAATTTGAATCCCATTTAAAATGAAAAACATTTCGCCTGGCCCTTCATGTTTTCTTTAAAGAATTGTAGCCATCTTATTCTGCCTGGGTAATCAAACATATGAGCACAACTGTGTGTTTTCTTCGTTACTAAATAAAAGTAGGGCTGTGAATTTCGAAATAAGAGGAAATAAAAAGAATTACATGTTCAAATAAAGTTCTTCAAAATAATTATTTGAAAAAAACTACCAAAATGCATATAATACTTCATGTTTTGACCATATTGGTAGAAGCAAAATCATGCCTTGTAAAAATGCATTATACATGGGTAGAAGGGTATTCCAGAATTTTGAGGTCCACTTTGCACATGCGTATTATACATGGGTGCGCATTATACATGAGAAATTACGGTAATTGTTTAACTTTACAACTAAGACAAAATATGCAACAAAATGGGTTTATTTTTGTTTTGTCATTATCTTTGTCTTGTTACAGTTTAATACGTTAAAATAAAAATCGGCAAAAAATTGGCTGATTTTTCCCATTTTGTAAAAGGCTATTAAATCGGCCAGACTATTGCCTTGACGAGCCCTAGCTAAGATTCCTGATTCTAAAATTACTGTTCTGTTTATTATCACAATTATTGTAGTTATTTATTTAGGGGTTAAAGATTATAATTTGTGCATTCATCGTGTGGAGTTGTTTATTTCAATTTTTAAAGTTTACATAAGGGATATTTGTTTCATGTATCCAGTAAATGTAATGAAAATCTGTTATTTTTTCTCAGTTGTAACCCTCGTCTGTTGCCTCTTTCTACCCTCCACAGTGCCTTTTACTGTCTCGTGACACACACCCAGTCGTCTTAGTCCTGTCATGCTAGACATGACGTCCATGGACCCTCAGGTGTGCCCGCCCCCGCTTAGTAGCAACCAGTCATTGATATCAGGCCTTGACAAATCCCCAGCCAGCGCATACAAACCTGGCCACTCCAGGAGCAGCAGCACTGGCTCCTCCAAACATTCAAAGCAGGTAACTCAACTGCAAAATCTGGTTGGCAATTTTTGTAAATGTTTAAGACCCCTTTGTCGATTGCCTGAAGTTTCTTTTTTCTTTTTCCCAGACATTTTGTTGTTGTTTTTTTAAATTTTATTTATTTTAAAAGAATTATGGGGTTTTAAATGTAGTTTTTCATCTAGTTTGTTCTTTGAGAGATTAGACCTCAATTCAGGTGCATTTTCAATTATTTCAAACTAAAACGGTTAGCTTATTTACTGGGGTAGTAAAATGTCAAATGTTTTACCTAAAAATTGTTAAAATCGAAACTATTCTAAGTATTTGACTTTTCATCACGATCCTTTGCAAACAGTAAATATGGGCAGTGTTTTTTTTTTTTTTTTTTTTTTTTTCTCATAACCTTTCCAACAGACAGACAAACCTACTTGTACATTTGTGTGGCGACATTAACTTGCTGGATCTTATTTTACTCTGTGATTGAGTAATTTGGTTACATTATGTACTTGATGCAGTCTCGTAACTGGGAAGTGATGGAGGACTTGCAGAATCTGGAACAGAATTCTGTTCCTGGCTCCTCCCTGGACTTAAGTATTCCTGGGATATGTGAGGGCTTTTTGATGAAGAGGAGGAAATACCCACTAAAGGGTTGGCACAAGGTATGTACAGCTCTAAAAAATGTTTGAATTTTTTGGGAAGCTCTAAGCCCACTTTAACATTGGCTGAAATTGAACAGATTTGTTTTGTAAATGATGTCTTCTATATTTCAGAGATACTTCATGTTAGAGAAGGGAATTCTAAAGTATTCAAAGACACAGCAAGACGTAAGTAATTAAGTATATGCAACTGCACTCTAAATATTTATCTTGTAAATGTCATTAAATATAAAGCAAAAACTTATCAAACAGGTATGCCCATTCTTGAGGTATTCACTCACTGAAATGACTCATGAAGGAAAAGTAGCCTACTAAACCTGTCCTGGATGTACAAAAGTTGAAGAAAAGATGATTTATGACACTATGACCTGCTTGCTTTTGAATGATTATTAAAAGCACCGATGGACAGTAACTAAGTCATGCGCATTGGTGTGGTGTGTGTGTCAAAGGGGACACCGTTTTCTCTGGACAGAATTCACAACATGGATGGGGGGGGGGGTTGTGCGTGCTCTGGCACCTGCCCCTTTTCCCCTTGATCCCCAAAGTGCCTTTTTGAAAACCTGTCTGTGGCCTTTCAACTCTAAAATATTAACTCTGCCAAAAAATTTATTAAATCCCCTTTTAAAATGGCGTTCTACACATTTCCGACCTGTTCTTTAGTGCATCACTAATGGTGCGCACACAAGCAGGGGCTTGAGTGTACACGATAACGCTGGTCTTGGCAGCAGAGCTGATCTAATCTTCAACAAACGAGTCATGTAAGTTGAGTCAGACTGTTACACGTTGATAAGGTAGACAATTTGGAAAATTAATTGGTAATGTAAACGTTAAGGCGGCACGGTGGACGACTGGTTAGAACGTCAGCCTCACAGTTCTCAGGACCGGGGTTTAATCCCCGGCCCCGCCTGTGTGGAGTTTGCATGTTCTCCCCGTGGCTGCGTGGGTTTTCTCCGGGCACTCCGGTTTCCTCCCACATCGCAAAAACATGCATTAATTGGAGACTCTAAATTGCCCGTAGGTGTGACTGTGTTTGTTTGTATGTGCCCTGCGATTTGCTGGCAACCAGTTCAGGGTGCACCCCGCCTCCTGCCTGATGATGGCTGGGATAGGCTCCATCAAGCCCGCGACCCTAGTGAGGAGAAGCGGTTCAGAAAATGGATGGATGGATGTAAACGTTAACAGATGTGTAGTGACTCTGTCATGACTCATTAGGGTGAAAGGTCTACTGACCGGGAGGTGTATATTACAAAAATAAAGACACAAAAAAAAACCACCTAAACTCAGGCTGATATTGTAACCCAGCTTGCGATAGCTATTTTAATGAAGAAACAAAAGAAAAGGTTCCTTCATTTGTGCTCACTGCTTTGCACATAAATGGAAAAAAATAGACCACACTTGTTTCTTTTAGCTTCTTGTTCATTTTTTTGTCTGGTACAACTAGAGGTGCATAGATCATTTTACACTTGAGACTGTGAGTCCCGGGATGCACATGTTAAGGAAACAATGAGTCCCAACCAGAGAACACTGAGTCCCTGCAACTTATCACACAATACAGATACAGTAATCGTCCGCTATATCATGGCTCTTGCTGTATTGCAGATTTTTATTATAGTTGTTGCTCCATTTTTTAAAAATACTGTTTGTACAATATTTTTGTTATCAATTGCTCTTACTCTCTCGCAATATATTATGCGTTTGGCCTGTCACAATAGCAAATATTTTAACGATATATTTTCCCAAAAACTATCACAACAAAGGAAGGTATCGTTGTTTTTTATGCCACTGATATAATGATGATAGAATATAATAATGCAAGTACATCCTTTTAAAGAACATTTTAAAAATATTTTAAGAATAATGAACATTGATATTATGGATGATAATAAATTAAATGTATTGGATAAAAAATAGAAAAAAACAAGGCTCAGACTGTTCACAAAAATTGCACTTCAACAAATTAATAAACATTTGCTACAGAAGAATAAACTTTCAATGCCGAACAGGCAATATACTGCCAATCAAGTTTCCACTTGGTTAAGAAAAAGTGCCAAGTAGCAACAATAACAACAACACGAGTAGATCAAAGCAGGCTGTTTTGATTCAGGATTTGCACTACCTTTCAAAGCTCTGCAGCATTTCTTTAAACCGTGCTTTGTTCACTGGCTATATCCCTTACAGTAGTGAGTACACTATACTGTATATATGAGCACACATGCCCCATATACACTGTCACGTTTGTATTTGCATTGTGGGGCAAAGGGTTCCATAATTGCAAGCTGACAGGAAATGTCCCACTGTGTTTTTTGTTCTACAGCTGAAGAAATTGGGAGGGATGGTTGTTTAAAAATGGATTTTGTCACTTTGAAGTTTTGTGTTGTCTTTTTTGGAACTTCATACCAATTTGACATAACAGCTCGTTGGTGTTAGCGGGATGGCAGTTTTCATCTGGCTTGAATCCAAAATGTTTCCACATCATCACGGTGGTGTTGGGTTTTGAACTAATTCCATTAATGCCGCTCAATTTTCTGTAACTGTGCAGCTACCAGCTTTCCGCCAGAAAACTTAGCTTTTTGGGTACATATGGGTAAGCAAATTATTCTCACCTTTGCTGGAAAAATCAACGCCCGGTGTCATTTAGTCTGATCTTGTCAATATCCTGCAAAGCAAGATTTTTCAGATGGTATTTTGAAGTTTGTTCCCAGTCTAAAAGAAAAGTCAATCTTACTACTGTATCCCTGTCCATTGTCTTTAGCCCAGCCTCTAACTTACCGTTTCTCGATCTCTCGATTTGCTTAGCCAATTGTCCAGTCAGGAGCGACAAATTTGTATTGTGTGGCCACAAATAAGCATTTTGTGACACACAATGAAAAAATAAATGTTCCATGTGCCCCCTTTTTACTTTGAGCCACATGCCCATGATTCATTTTGTAAAAATCTGAGTTTGGGGGGGTGACTTTAGTGAGGCAATGGCCCTGGTTATATGAGCTGGCTGGCTCCCTTTATGCTGTACAGTACAATTTAAAACTAGGTAAAAGAGACTTGATGTTAATGCTGCACATGTTGAAGCAAATCACTTTGCGAATCTGAACTGAGACCACCTTGGGATCAAATGTTTCAGATGATTACTAATGACAATTGTCAAGATGATCCATGTGCAGCTCCATTAGTCAGAAAGCATCTTTGATGAAGCAGCAAATTGGTTTGTTCAGTGGGTAGTGGGATGATTAATTCTGTTTCTCATTCTATTTTATAGATTCAAAGAGGAAAACTTCATGGCTCGTTGGATGTTAGTCTGGCCGTTATGTCTATTAATAAAAACTCTAAACGTATCGATTTGGATGCTGGAGACAATCTCTACCACCTTATGGTAATTGACACAGAGCAGCAGTAATGCATTTATTCAAATCAAGTTATTTTGCACAAATTTTCTCTCTTTTTCTGAGTTGTCTGTTTTCTTTCTTTTTGTAAGGCCAAGAGCCATGACTTGTTTTACATTTGGTTGACCAAGCTGTGTGCCCATCGTGTATTTCGCAAAAACGAGGCTATGAGCGTCCAACGTGGAGTGCTTCACGCCATCTCTCTCGGCCACAGTTCTCTGCCAGCTATGACCAATCTGGCCCAGAAAAAAAGAACTTCTGTGAGTAGAAATTTTGCACAAATTGTATTTTTAAAATATTGAATTTGTTTTATTTGTAATCACAAACTGAATGACCATAAACTTTTTCCCCGGATAAGTTCTTTGTTCATCCTTTTTTTTACGCTAACTGACCACAGAAAGAAGAAGATATTGGGGTGAAAACTAATGCAGTGGGCTGGCTTAATGGTAAAAATGTGGTGAATGACAAAGGTTTTGCAGCATGACATGTCAGTGATGAAGTCTTCTTCTGGTCTTTTAGCATTTAGTAAAAAGTACAGAGATGAACCTCAATTTTACAATGTTTTATGGACTAATGAAACAAAGATTAAACTAGTCTTTAAACGATCAGGATTTTTGGGGCCGATCACCGATCAGAGAGTTTAAAAAAGATAACCGATCACAAGATGGAGGAATGTGTCTATTTAAATGACCTGTTCATTTACTGTATATACTTGTGTACTTAATTGCTCAAAAAATTACATTTACAATAAATGTATTTGTATGTTCCTCTATTTATGCCAGTGAGACATGGTAACGGACAGAACAAATGAATAGTCCTCTATTAGATGGCAGGAAGTAAATATAGTAACTTGCATCCACTTTTTGACATTTTTGTTTGTTGGTGTGCTGTGAGATTTTTCATTTATAAAAGATGTTCCTTGGCTCCATAAATGTTGGAAATAACTGCTCTAGTCAGATTGTGTATTCTAATCAGTCAGGTAAAACCAAAATTACATGACAGAAATAATGGGTGCTAACTTACTGTAATTAAATTACTTCATCCACACTGAAACTTTAGAGCATGATTCGACAGAACGGCGGCATGTTTACGTCCAACCGTTCATGCTACTGCTCGCTTGCTAGGCTACATAACATTTTTGTTGCCTGCTTGCGAGCCATATCGTATTAAAAGTATGTGAACATACCTCAAGCAAGCCTTAAATGAATGTCCTCTCCTGTCCTGAGCACCGTTGACCACCAACACACGTTTTCCCCCATTTTGTCCTCAAAATATAGTCGGCACGATCCACTCTTATTGTCGTCACCACGGTAATGAGTGTATCCGGTCGTGTTTGCGTTGACAAGATAAAGCCCAATGATCGTAAAAAACGGGATGCGGTGTTGTCGGAATACAAGATTTTATTGCAGTAGTCTGACATAGAGCAAATTTGTCTTGTCTGATCTGGGTATTACGTGTTGTCTGTCTCAGACGTGTTGTCTGTTCCACACCACCTACATGTTGTTGTTTTTTTATATATATAAATAACTTTATTGGCCGTCAGATATTTACAAGACTACGCCAAAAGACACGCAACAAGGCTAAGAATAAACTAGCTTTTGGATTCAAATATACTGTGCACGATGGAAACACGGATTAAATGTCATCTACGGAGCCGATCAATGACGTCAGTGATTATCCCAAACATACAAGCACTGAATGACTCAATGGAAGTGCGCTTATTAGCAACAAATCACGCCTGTCAGTCACGTTTCAATACATTTTTACTAGCTTGTTTTACCGAACCTTATATGTGCTCACAACTGTGATTGTGATATTCTGTAGCTGCCCATCTATGCCAGCTCAGCATCAGTGTTCCAAACTGAGATGGGAAGCCCATCCCTTCCTATTACCTCCCATCCAGCGGTGACCAACAAGGTGTCAGCCTGGCTGCAGCAGACAAATGACATTGATGCAACTTCCAATGGTGAGAAACAGCTGGAATCTTTATATCCAAGGCACAAAGATGATGCACCTAGAGTATGTACAGTTGTGGTCAGAAATTTAGATCTTTAACTCTTAATGGGCATTCATGGCGTAACTTTCTCTATTCCCCACAGGCCATAATTATTCATCGAGCCTCAAATATATACAGGTACATACAGTACATCAAACCTGATTAGTAAGCTCTGCTGAAGTTTCTATAATATATTTTAATTTGAAACACTCAGCCCTGTTTACTAATTGATCATGATTGACTGCAGAAGGTAGTTTCTCTTTGCCAACATAAAACAGATTTTTGCTAGCACTCATTCGATCAACCAATAGTCAGAACAAAGGAAAAGTCCAAGGAACTGGTTGAAGATCTAAACAGGAGAATTAAATGTATTATTTTAGATTGAAGAACTTGGAAAGTTAAAAAAAAAAAAAAAAAAAAAAAAACGGGTTCCAAAATCATCAGTTAAAACAAATGGAAGTAAAGGTTATTAGGCTTTGTCACCACCTGTCTGTGGTTTGGAGTAAGGTTTTATACTTTCACCCTCAGATGATGTTCAAGAACAACCCAGGAATAAGCCTACCACGAAAGGGGAGGCATTTTTGTCTCCTCTCACCTTGCAGGACTGTGTGTGTGATCTAGTTCTATGGGATGTGCAACACAAAATATACAATAAAGTGCTAGTTGATTTTCCCTTTTAAAGGTTATAGTAAATGCATAAAAAAAATTTTTTTTAAAAAAAAGTAAACTGCTGGGATACCTGTCAGTGAACAGTTTTACATTACTGTGGAGTGACAGTTTGCCGACAGAGACCCTTGTTCTGAAATCAACAACTTCAAGCTCAATTGAACTGGGGCTGTTTTCTTGCCAGTGCTATTGGAGAACAAAGTGGATGGAATAATGAAAGAGGATTACTACTACAAATTCTTCAAATTCAATTCAAATTAACAGTCGGCTGAATAAATGAAACTTCGACTCAGTTGGATGTCCCAAAGTTTCCAAACACACAAAGTTTTTGGGGGGAATGGATGAAGCAGACTAACCTTAAGCTTCATTTAATATTTGTGGACCATACAATACTTATAGGCATGGGTCAGTGCCAGGGGGGGGGGGGGAAAAACAAAACATTTGCCTCACCACATTCTGGCAATAAATGCATTTCAGGCTCGAATAGTGGCCAAAGCTTGATTTATACAGAGGTGTGGCTGACGTGAACTAAATATCAGTGGGTTTGTTTGTGTACTGCATATTTGAGACCATGTATAATTTTGACCCGGTTTAGATTTCAGAAAATGTTTACAAATCATTGAAATTTTATGTTTTAAAATAATTACACCCTTGAAAAAGAGTTTTAAATATCAAAAAGCCCCAAAGTAATGTCAATGGGCCTCATTCACTAAATTTGTGCATAAATCATGTGTACGCTGACACTACGCACGTTTGACGCACAAACGTGATTCATAAAATATACTATACCATCTTACTTGAATTTGTTCATACTCTGCAAACAAATTTAGAACTTCAACTTAAAAAATGTATTCTTTGTCATCAGATTTGTCTCGTTGTCAGACAGACCTGACAGAACTGGCCCATCTCATTCAGCGACTCCATTGGCTGGAAGGAGGCTTCCCAATCACTGACACAGACCTGGAGATGCGCATCAGCATGCAGGTGAGTCCTCTGTTTTCCCTTACTTGCATACAGTACTTTATACATTTAAATACATGTACATTATGTATTTGTTGTCTCCTATTTTACAATTGTAATGTATATGGTGAGCGAGTTATATAAAGTATTTATGCAATTATATACAGTGTACTTACTGCACTTCAGAACTTAAAAGGTGAAAAAGTTGTTGAATTCTTAAAATACTCAAAATTTGAGCCAAATGTTTTTTACCCACCCAGAATCTTTTCTTGGAGAAACCCAAGAAGAAGACTGGAAAAATGTTTGGTCACTCCAGGACGTTGTCCCGTGTGGAAGCTATGGGAGGAGTTGTAAGTTTTATGACTTGAAATGTATTTTTTATCTGCTGTATTTATTTGCCCATGGTAGGTTGAACTATGAGACACATTATTAACCCCCACAACTGATGAGATCATTCCCTTAACATGGTTATGGGAAACAAAAATCTGTTCTTAAGTGGAATAAATTATACAAAAAAAAATTAACGGAAATGGACAAGCAATTGGTGACATTTAAAGACATGAACATGGTTGTAATGCGTTACTGCTGTCTCAGACTCTGTCTGTCTGTCTCCTCCAGTTCCCTTCCAGCCACATTAGTAACAATTTTAGGTCTGTTCAATCTATCCCGGACTATGTCTACTCGCAGCTGTCTAATCCTCAAGTCACCTCACCAGAGGCTAAGAAACTCCAACAGGACATCTGCATAGTTTCGCAGAAGGGTGTGTGTCTGATCTTGTTGAATTTCTGTGACTTTTCTATTTTTTTTAATTAAAAAAAAAATTTTGGGGGACAAAAATATTAAAAACCATGACACCTTTTACTTTTTATAAACTTACTTGCTAAGTAATCAAATGTCACTGTATTATTCATTATTTGAACCAAACATGACTGATTATAGCCTGTCTAGTCTTTAACTGATTACATATGGTGTCCTTTCTAATTACTATGTCTAAAACCAGACCGTCGGTGAGCAATGATCCATCCATTATCTTCCGCTTATCTGAGGTCGGGTTGCCGGGGCAGTAGCTTTAGCAGGGGAAACCCAGACTACCCTCTCCCCAGCCACTTCATCCAGTTCTTCCAGGGGGGGATCCCGAGACTGTCTCGAGGCCAACCTCGAGACAATCTCACCTGCGTGTCCTGGGTCATTCCTGGGGTCTCCGCCTGGTGGGACATGCCCAGAACACCTCACCAGGGAGGTGTCCAGGAGGCATCCTAAACAGATGCCCTCGCCACCTCATCTGGCTCTTCTCAACGTGGAGGAGCAGCAGCTCTACTCTGAGCCCCTCCCAGATGACAGAGCTTCTCAACCTATCTCTAAGGGAGAGCCTACACACCCTGCAGCGGAAACTAATTTCGGCCATTTGTATCCAAGGATCTTGTTCTTGTTCACGACCTACAACTCGTGACCATAGGTGAGGGGAGGAACGTAGATCGACCGGTAAATTGAGAGCTTCTCGCCTTTCGGCTTTGCTCCTTCTTCACCACAATGGACCGATACAAAGTCCGCATCACTGCAGATGCTGCACCGATCCGCCTGTCGATCTCCCGTTCCATTCTTCTCTCACTCGTGAACAAGACAGAGATACTTCAACTCCTCCACTTGGGGCAGGATCTCATCCCCAACACAGAGAGGGCACTCCACTTTTTTCAAACTGAGGACCATGGTCTCAGATTTGGAGGTGCTGATTTTCATCCCAACCACTTCACACTGATGCAAACCGCACCCGTGAGTGTTCGGTATCATGGCTTGATGACGCCAACAGAACCACATCGTCTGCAGAAAGCAGAGATGCAATACTTAGGCCAGCAAACAGGACCCCCTCTACGCCTTGGCTGCACCAAGAAATTCTGTCCATGAAAGTTTTGAACAGAATCTGTGACAAAGAGCAGCCTTGGCGGAGTCCAACCCTCACCGGAAACGAATCAGACTTACTGCCGGCAGTGCGCACCGAACAGCCCGTATCAGTAGGTTCAGTACCCCATACTCCCAAAGCACAGGCACAGTCGAACGGCTTCTGCAACTCCACAAAACTCATGTAGACCTGTTGGGCGAACTCCCATGCCACCTCGAGGACCCTGCTGAGGGTATAGAGCTGGTCCACTGTTCCACGGCCAGGACGAAAATCACACTACTACATGCCACCTCGAGGACCCTGCTGAGGGTATAGAGCTGGTCCACTGTTCCACGGCCAGGACGAAAACCACACTACTGCTCCTGAATCCGAGATTCAGCTTTCTGACGGACCCTCGTCTCCAGCCTCCCTGAATAGACCTTACCAGGTAGGCTGAGGATTGTGATTCCCCATCTTAAAAAGGGGGACCACAATCCCAGTCTGCCAATCCAGAGGCACCGCCAGGGTCCCTGGCTCTTGAGGGGGAGCCCCAGTGACCCGTGTCGGGGCAAGGGAAAACGTGATTCAATCATTTCACTCACCATAGGGGGTCTTTTAGCCGTGAAGACAACTTAGCTCCTAGGATAACAGGAACACACACACCCCTCCACCACGATAACGTGACTGCTCGAGGAGGGGGGGTCAATGATCCTTTGCTTCAAAATATATCGCCACCAGCTCACCTGACTTTTCTATTATTTAAATCTAAGGTGCTCTGTCACCAACCAACTGAGAAGTGAAGGATAATTTGATTAATAGCCCTTTTAGTGATCTATAGTTCCATGCAGAAAATACAACCGTCCTCATTGTTGACACGGGTTTCTCTGGTTCATTTAACATTCTAAATAAGCAGTTCCAAATTTAAAATGTTTTGTCAGCATCTGCTATTTTTACTCTTTAAGCTCTTGCTCTTTTTTGATTAAGACGCTTTGTATGTTGCAGTTTTTACCTCTCTCAAGTCTGTTCATGAAGTTTTGACCTTGGAGAGAGAACGACTTAGACAGGCCTGGACTGACCCTGATCTGAGGCAGGACGCCACAGAACGGCTCGCTACTCTGTGCAGCACACTGTCAGAGGTAATGGTCACCCACACAAGCCATAGCCAGTTAAATGTTGTTTCAAGTATGTACAGTGTGTGTGTGTGTGTGTGTGTGTGTGTGTGTGTGTGTGTGTGTACTACTTTATGGTACGGAACAAATACGTTTGACAGATATTTTCATGCAAAGCAAAATATTTTAAGTTGATTTATTTTGAAATGTATCCTTTCTAGTTTGATTCACATTTAAGTTAAAAATGTTTAGTTTTTGTCTGTTCAATAAATGTTTGTTTGGTCAGGGACCAAAAGTGTGCTTTGAGTTTTGGCCCCTTGTGCGATTAGGTTTGACACCCCGAAGATATAAAGTATTTAACAAAAATGAGTACACCCTCACATTTTTGTGAATATTTTATTATAGCTTTTCATGCAATGATACTAAAGAAATAAATGGCCATAGTTTTGAAAAGTGAGTACAGCCCTAAATGAAAATATCAAAATTTTGCCCAACGGTTTAGACATTAATGGATGTTATTTTGAGAGGGCAGTACATTTACACTATCAGAATCCGAATCATCTTTATTTTGCCAAGTATGTACAAAAAAGGAATTTGTCTCCAGTAGTTGGAGCCACTCAAGTACGACAACAGACATAAAGACATAAAAACAGTCACTGAGCAATAAAGGGATGGTAGTTTTCTGGTAATGCCAGTACAATTTTATTTATTTTTTTGGGATAATTGTGCAAAAAGATGCAGTCAATCTTTTCTTTTCAGCAGTTTTGATTGTCCATTGCAGTCGGAGTTTGTCGTTTTTAGTAGCAGCACCAAACCAGACTGTGATGGAAGAACACAGGACTGATTCGATGACCGCTGTGTAGAACTGCCTCAACAGCTTCTGTGGCAGGCCGTGCTTCCTCAGAAGCCGCAGGAAGTACATCCTCTGCTGTGCCTTTTTGAGGACGGAGTTGATGTTGATCGCCCACTTCAGGTCCTGAGAGACTGTAATTCCCAGGCACTTGAAGGTCTCGATGTTTGACGCAAGGCAGCTGGACAGCATGAGGGGCAGCTGCTGCGAAGGATGTCTCCTGAAGTTCACAATCATCTCTACAGTCTTGAGCGTGTTCAGCGACAGGTTGTCGGCTGCACCACAGCTCCAGCCACTCCATTTCATGTCGATATGCAGACTCGTCACAGTCTTTGATGAGGCCGATGACAGTGGTGTCATCTGCAAACTTCAGGAGTTTGAGAGCCGGTTGCGTTGAGGTGCAGTCGTTTGTGTAGAAAGAGAAGAGCAGTGGAGATAGGACACAACCCCAGTGCTGATGCTGCGTGTGGATGAGGTGGCCTCACCTGCTGTGTCCTGCCCGTCAGAAAGCTGTAAATCCACTGACAGATGGCAGGCGAGACGCTGAGTTGTAGAAGCTTGGAGGAAAGGAGTTCAGGGATGATGGTGTTGAACGCAGAGCTGAAGTCCACGAACAGGATCCTTGCGTAGGTCCCTGCACTGTCAAAGTGTTCTAGGATGAAGTTCAGTCCCATGTTGACTGCATCATCGCCAGACATGTTGGCTCGGGAGGCAAACTGCAGGGGGTCAAGCAGGGAACCTGTGACACTCCTGAGGTGGTCCAGCACGAGGCGTTCAAATGACTTCATGACCACAGATGTCAGGTCGACAGACCTGTAGTCATTCAGACCTGAGATTTTATGTTTCTTGGGAACTGGGATGATGGTGGAGCGTTTGAAACAGGAGGGTACTTCGCACAGTTCCAGAGAGCTATTGAAGATCAGTGTGAAGACTGGAGCGAGCTGGTCCGCGCAGACTTTGAAGCAGGATGGGGACACATGGTCTGGGCCTGCTGCTTTGTTAGTCTTTTGTTGTTTGAAGATGTGTCTCACATCCTGTTCGTGGATGGTCAACGCAGATGTCAGGTGTGATGGTGTGGGGTGTGAAAGTGTCCTTTTCAAATCTGCAATAGAAGGGGTTCAAGTCGTTGGCTCGTCGACTATTGATCTCAGCTTGGGGGGATCGTCACTTGTAATTGGTCAGCGATGGTAATGCATGCCAGACTGATTTTGAGTCGTTAGCGCTAAATTGTTTATCCAACTTTGCTGCATAGTTTCTCTTTGCAATGTTAATTTCTTTGGTCTGCTGGTTTCTAGTGCGATTTATACAGGTCCCTGTCCCCGCTTCAATATGCGTCCTCCTGAGCTTGGCGAAGTTGCTTAAGTTTGGCAGTGAACCACGGCTTGTTATTGAATGCGCGAAATGACTTTGTTGGTACACACACATCTTCATAGAAACTAGTATAGGATGTGACCGTGTCCGTATATCCATCCACGCTGCCAGCTGAATTTTCAAAGACACTCCAGTCTGTGCAGTCGAAACAACTTTGAAGTTCTATCTTTGCTTCATTGATCCACTTTTTCACTGTAGGGGGGAAACTGCTACATAATCAGTGTACAGCTTGTACCAACTTTCGCAAATCCGCTCAAAGTGTAATTTCTTTAGTGTTGTCCCACGAAAAGGTGCGTACATGTGTGGGGGGCCCCAGAATGTCAAAGAAATGAAAGCTAATACCCTTATTCATCTATAGTTCATACACATTACCATCTGCATGTACACTAAAAAGTGCACATCTCTTCCATCAGCTGGTCTGAGCTGTTGAGGTACAGTGTGAAACTGTTAATCAGGTTTGGCCTGTTTTTGTTTTTTATTTTTAGCGGGGAAGCACCAGTTGCTAGTTTATGCGTAGCTGGGGTTTTTTTTTTTTTTTTTTTTTTTTTTTTTGGACCAGAAACAGGCATTCGTTCCATGATTGTAAATTGATAATTGCACAGAGTTGTGATGCTGCTTGTCATGTGACTGGCAGGAATGAAGATTGCCAGCTCAATCAGCTGTCAGGGGGAAAAAACAAATAGTCAAGCATAACCTGGTTCATGTTTGTTCAACCTTCAATTCCTTAATGTCATGGTATCACCCTGCAATCTTTCTGTGAGCAACATGCTGCACAGCCAACAGCTCCTTTGGTGAACAAGGGCAAAGATCCAAATTGAATGCTTGGCAATTGTGAAAGTGTGTTCTACTTATAACCACTCATCAATTCAGCTTGTTATGAGTGGCTGTTGACAAATGTTGAACCTAATGGTACAGTATACGATTCAATGTTTTTAGTTCCTTAGATTTACTACATGGGTTTGGAATGGCTCACAAATTGAATAGGGAAAAATATTGGACACTCATGACATACTTTACATACAATAATGATAGTTGATGGGTTACAAGCAGCAAGATTTTTTTTTCATCCCTACATTTTTTTTTTTCCCTTCTCATCCTCTCTATTTCTCATGTCGGGACTGTGCTTGGATGTTAGCTTGACATACAGTCTCATCTGACCAAAATCCATTCATTCTCCCTGTCCTCGGAATCTACTGAGGAATCCTTCTGCACTGTCCAAGCAGACCAGGTGTGTACTCTTCCAGAGTTGTTAGTCAGTTAGGTATTTTAATATACTCGTGTCAATGCTCCATTTTATTCAATTCTTTACAAAGTGAAACATTTAGTTGACTTTCAAGCTTTTTATGGACAAACGAGACTCCAACCATTTCCCCCCCCCCCCCATGTAGTTTAGTGTTAAATACTCAGCTCTCTAACAATTGGTTGGTTATGTACAGTATATGCAGTTATATACAGTGCCATGAAACAATATTGGTTCCATTCTCAAATATTTGTTTTGTTGTAGTTCTCCTAATTTAATAAGATCATAAAAGAAATGTAAATAGAAAAAGATAACCATCCATTTTCTGAGCCGCTTCTCCTCACTAGGGTCGCGGGCGTGCTGAAGCCTATCCCAGCTGTCATCGGGCAGGGGGCGGGGTACACCCTGAACTGGTTGCCAGCCAATCGCAGGGCACATAGAAACAAACAACTATTCTCACTCACAGTCATGCCTACGGGCAATTTAGAGTCTCCAATTCATGCATGTTTTTGGGATGTGGGAGGAAACCGGAGTGCCCGGAGAAAACCCACACAGGCACGGGGAGAACATGCAAACTCCACACAGGCGGGGCTGGGGATTGAACCCGGGTCCTCAGAACTGTGAGGCTCATGCTCTAAACAAAGATAACCAAAGTAAACATAAAATTGTTTAAATGATTTTATTCATTGAGGAAAAAGAAAAACTATTCAAAGCTACCTAGCCCTGTGTAAAAAGGTAATTGGCCCTGGTTGAGCCAACCTCAGCAGCAGCAACTGAAAAAGTATTTTCTATAACTAGCAATGAGTCTTTCACATAGCTGTGAAGATATTTTGGCCCAATCTTCCTTGTAGAATTTTTAATTCAACAATTTTAATTAACATTGGAAGGTTTTTGAGCATGATTGGCCTTTTTAAGGTCATGCCACAGCATTTCAATCTGCTTCAAGTCCAGACTTTGACTAGGCCACTCCAAAGCCTTCATTTAGTGAAACCATTCAGAAGTTGACTGGGTGGTGTGTTTTGGATCATTCTCCTGCTGCAGAACCCAAGTGTGCATTGGCTTGAAATCACGATCTGATGGCCGAACATTCGCAACGATTTTCTGGTAAAGAACAGAAATCATGGTTCCATCAATCACAGCAAGTCGTCCAGGTCCTTAAGGAGAAAAACAGCCCCAAGCCATCACACTACCACCACCATGTTTGACTGACCTATGAGTTTTACTGAAATCAATCCAATCAATCATAGGGGTGGGTGATATATATTTCACCTTCGATATAATCGTGACCTTTGCTTTAACGATGAGCAATTTTACGTTATTGAGTATTTATACGGTCTTTAAAAGAAAACAACTGGACGGGATATGGCATATGAGGAGGAGAGAGAGGTGGAAGTGCATAAAAGTTTTCATTTGCCAAATCAGCAGGCATGATTCACTCACATGACTTAGTGGCAAGCAAAATAAACTGACTCTCATACTTGCGGACCAACCTTTTCAGGAGTTTAGCAGCTTAACAAGTGGGTGAATTGAAACAATAGAACGCATGTATAGTTTTTTTGTTGGCCAACAAGAAAATGACACAGGCCAATCAATATACGTGCTGGCTTCCCAAACGCAGCCAGTTTAAAAGCGAAACAAAGAGAATGGATGGCGCTGTTACGATCGTATAGTCACTGGAGGATTATTCATTTTGGATAACATTTTAAAAGAACTGTACACTCTCATAGTCATCCTGACTGCTGGTGAGGCTATTGGAGGAGCTACAGGAGCTAGCATTGCCCTACTCCTGCCACAGCTTTTTGTAAATACTGTATTTCACTATCACTGATCACCCAGTGCTTTACTTATTTGAACCCTGTACCAATATCAGCTGCTAAACTGTGAATTTAAAAAAAGGATTCCGTGGTCATATTTCAAAATTACGTGCGCCCAGTGAGTGTAAAGCTTGCTGATTGTTGATATAGCGGACGCCTCTGTCTTTCTCCAAGAACAGGATTGAAGGGTTTGTAGCGATACCTCCAAGATGCACACGCATATCCAGAAATAGAGAACGCCGCAACAAATACCTAATAGCCCAGGGGTAAGAGACAACTTTGATTTGAGGGTGTAAAGCTTTTTTGTATTTCACTCTTCATAAGAAACACCTAGTCATGTGGAAAGATTTTAAAACTTTATAAAGCTAATAAATCTAATTGCCCTCACGAGATGAATAAAGTATCCATCCATCCATCCACGATTTCTGCTGAAGAGGAGAAAATCTGCAAAACACACAAAAAACCCTGTCATTTAGCAAACAAGTACTATATGACAAAAACAAGTATATGTTGGCAAGACCTAAAGATCGCCATCCACTACATTTTTATCTGCAGTGTTCCAGCCAAATTTGTATGCCAGTGTGTGCTGTCGTGACAAACCTGTCTATGGTTTTCAAATATTTAATTAGGGTTGGGGATGTCATCTTAATATTTGGACATTGGACTTCTTGCTCTCATACAGTGTAAATGCTTTTTTTTGCTCTCTCTGCTTGCTTTGCTTTTGTTTACATTTTTCTTGCTGATAAGCTTTTCTTTCCTTTTTTTTTTTTTTTTTTTTTTTTTTTTTTTTTGCTCTCTCAAAAAAAAAAACGAGGTAGCGACTCCTGGATATTTTTAAACCTGTGGGACTACTTTTTTTGTAGATAGTTGTTGCTATATTCCAATATTTTCTGATACCCTCTCACCATTACGTGAGCGTTGTCTGCTAATTAGCTAGGTCTATTATCAACAAGACCATCAATAAAGATGCCTCCCTTTTCCACTGAGGACTATCACCGACTGCTGCAGAGGATGTCACTCCTGGAAACGAAAATCCAACGTTTTGAAGTGTATGTGAATGTAAATGGACAGCCGGGGAATGAAACCACTCTACCGATGTCTCAAAATGGTGAGCAGAAGTGTGCTAACAGACAGCCACTTATCTCAACAAAGAGGACTGATGTGGACTGTGGAAACGGTCATGGACCATCCAGCAGTTCTCCCTGGAATATACTGGGAGCAAAGCCCAAAAATATGGGACAACATCTAAAAGGGAAGACACAACACCAGCAGATTACCGAGGAATCCGGCTGGCCTGCGTTGCGGGCTGCAGCGCCGAGTGAGCGGCTGTGAACGGTCGCTACAGCGAAGCGCAAGAAAAAAGAAAGTCAATGCAAAACGTTGTCATCAGACTTACAAATAGATTTGAGCCACTTTTACAAGAACCTGGCCAAGAATGCTCATCCCCCACCGCCCCTGAAAGGTATGAAACCTAATCATACAAGAGAAAAATGGCACCCCAAATGTTAATAGTTGGTGATGGAGCTGTCAAGGATGTGAAACATTTTTGCAGTGAGGAGAACACCAAAGTACTGTGTTTTACCAATGACATTGTGTCTGATATCTCTCTTTTAAAAAAAAAAAAAAAAAAAAAAAAAAAAAAAAAAAATCATGGAGATCACTAATCACCACCCAAACTGTGAAATATGTCATTTTACACACACGGCCCTGGATGTTCTCAAGCAGCAATCAGAGGTATTGAAGCAAGATTTCATTGATCTAACAAAAGGGCAATGTTTGGATGCTGAGGTATTTATTAGTGGACCTCTCCCACTTGTACGTTTTGGAGATGAATGATTCTCTAGGCTCAGTCAATTAAAGAACTGTGTACGGCACGATCCGTGAGTTTCATTGACAATTTCTGCATTTTTTTTGGGAGACATCTTTCCAAGGCAGACGGTTTCTGTCTAAATAGACAAGGGGTTGAGTTGTTGCCTGCCAAATTTTTTTTACTAGCCTAAATCCTCTGCCAGGTGTGAAGGACAGGATGAAGACGATTGTCAATATTGGAATCCAACGCCCACCACGCCAAGATCTTCCTCCCATCCCCCCTCGCCTGAAACCTCCGTCCACAAAGATGCGAAGGGCCCCTCCTCCACCCATGAAGAATCTTATCTGTGAATCTGACTATCTGTGGGGTCTTTTCCAGAATAAGTCAGACCCCTATAGAGATCAGGCATTTTTGATCCCTGTAATTACAAAGGACAAAGTTGGTCAAAAAAAGTAGAACAAACTTAGTGAGGATAAAATGTGAATCTATCAAACCATTGTCTCCAGTTATCTCTGCAAGACTAGCTCTTTTCAATATGTCGCTGATTAATAACATCATTACAACCTATGATCTGGACTTTTTGTTAATAAATGAAACGTGGTTAACAGAAAGTAGCTGTCATACCATTTTAAATGAGGCAACACCAGCAAATTTTAATTTTATGAACAAGTGTTCAAAAAGGCGCTGGTATTGCTGTTATTTTTAAGTCATTAATTCAGTGTAAAGAAATTATACTGGGTGAGTTTAGCTCTTTTGAATATCTGTTTTTTGTTAAAGGTGACCCAAAGGTTATTGTTTTAATAATTTATAGGCGTCCAAGATTCAACAGAAAATGTATGGAGGACTTCTCAGAACTGCTGTCAGTTATTTGTACTGACTACAACTATTTTGTCATAACAGGAGACTTTAATATTCATGTTGAAAATGGGAAAAAAATCTCAAGAACTCTCTTCTATACTAGACACATTTGACCTCTTTTAACATTGAGTCCAACCCACACTCAAGGTCACAGCTTAGACCTCGTCATCTCTAAGGATGTTGAAATTCTATCAATTGACAGTAAGGATATGGCTATTTCTGACCATGTTTGTGTATTATTTGAATTACAGATTCTTCCAAAAGTTCAGACAACCTCTATTAATAAAAGGTACATAAATCAGAATCATCTTTATTTGCCAAGTATGTCCAAAACACACGAGGAATTTGTCTCCGGTGGTTGGAGCACCGGCACTAAGTTTATGGAGACAGTTGCTGTGTGAATGCTGAGACAGTTAATTAACTTTTGGATAATTTCATCTGTAAAATCTAAAATGCCATGCATTCTGTTGCTCCTATTAAAACTAAGACAATCTTGAGGTGACCTTGAACACCGTGGAGGAGCACAATGATGGTAAAACCTCTAAATCAAAGTGTAGGTAAGCAGAATGTAAGTGGAGACAAACTAAACTCCAAATTGACTGACCTCTACAGACAAAATCTTTGTAATTTTAACCAAGAGTTAGTCAGGGCTTGACGGCAATGCTTTTCTGAAATAATCAGTAAGAACTTCAACAATACTCGCACTCTGTTTGCTGTGGTTGACAAGCTCACAACCACCACACCCCCAAATCAGATGGCTCCATAACTCCTAACAGCAGATAAATGCAATGAATTTGCTTATTTTCGTCAAAAAATACAATCAGGTTAAATATTAGCACAAATCAGCAATGATAAAATGATACTACATCTGAAGCCACCCAGGAAAATCTGAATTTAATAGTTGACCAAAAAACTGTAGAGCAAACTGCTCAGCAGCTGAAACCATCAACGACCTGTCTTGACTCGATACCATCGGACTTTTTCAAAGCTATTGCGAAGTCTGTGCTAGCTGATTTGCAGCAAATTGCTAACTGCAGTCAGGAGAGTTTCCTAAAGCTCTTAAAGTAACTGCCATTAAGCCTCTGCTAAAAAAATAGAGCCCCTGTACGCTTCCATGTCAGCAAGCTATTGACCCATCTCAAATCTCCCTTTCATAGCAAAGATTGTGGAATTTTTTTTTAATCAACTCAGCAATTTCTTGGACTTTGACAAATTTCAATCAGGGTTCAGAACTCATCACAGTACAGAATTTGCTCTTATCAAAGTACTAAATGATATAAGGTTGAATACTGACTCGGGAAAGGTGTCAATTCTGGTCCTGTTGGACCCCAGTGCGGCTTTTGATACGGTAGATCATAATATACTGCTGAACAGGTTGGAAACGTGGGTAGGACTAAATGGAACAGTCCTTAAATGGTTCAGGTCCTACCTGGAGGAAAGGAGTTATTTTGTAACCATTGGAAGTGCTCAATCTCATCGAATAGCAATGACCTATGGGGTCCCTCAAGGATCAGTTCTTGGACCCCTCCCGTTCAGCCTGTATATGCTACCCTTGGGTCAAATTCTTCAGAACTTTAATCTTGACTATCATAGCTATGCAGATGACGCACAGTTATATCTAGCAGTGTCTCCGGATGACTACAGTTCAATTCAGGTGTTGTGTCACTGTCTAAAATGGATAAATATCTGGATGAGCCAAAACTTTCTTCAATTAAACCACAGCAAAACTGGGATAGTTTTTGGCAATAAAGTAAAGAGAATTGCTGTTAGTAAATACCTGGAGTCACTCTTTAAAAACCAAAGACCAAGTCCAAAACCTTGGTGTTCTGATAGATTCCGACCTGACAACAGTCATATCAATTCAATTACTAAAACTGGCTACGACCATCTGAAGAACATATCCAGAATGAAGGCTTGCATGTGTCAAGCAGACCAGGAGAAGCTCATCCATGCTTTTATCTCAAGTAGAATTGACTATTGTAATGGTCTTCTGACTGGACTCTTTAAAAAGAGCATTAAACAGCTGCAGCTCATTCAGAATGCTGCTGCTCAGGTTCTGAACAGAAGTCAGAGCGTATTACTCCAATTCTAAAGTCTTTACACTGGCTTCTACAGCTTTCGACTAGATTTTAAAGTTCTGCTGTTGGTCAATAAATCACTAAACGGTTTAAGTCTTAAATGCTAATGGGATATGAACCTTGTAGGGCTCTGAGATCGACAGACTCGGGTCAAATAGTAGAGCACAGAGTCCAAAGCAAACATGGTGAAGCAGCGTTTAGCTATTTTTCTGCACACAAATGGAATAAGTGACGTCAGCCCCAAGTGTGCAGGTTAAAAACTCTTTTTCTCCCCCATGCTTTTTAGAGCATTTCCACTTTTAAATGAGATTTCTTGCACTGTATGCTGTTTTAATTGTATTTTATTTTATTATTATTATCTTTGTTTTAAATGTGGCGGCACGGTGACCGACTGCTTAGCGTGTCTGCCTCACAGTTCTGAGGACCTGGGTTCAATCCCCGGCACCGCCTGTGTGGAGTTTGCATGTTCTCCCCATGCCTGCGTGGGTTTTCTCCGGGCACTCCAGTTTCTTTCCACATCCCAAAAACATGCATCGTAGGTTAATTGACAACTCTAAATTGCCCGTAGGTGTGAATGTGAGTGCGAATGGTTGTTTGTATGTGCCCTGCGATTGGCTGGCAACCAGTTCAGGGTGTACCCTGCCTCCTGCCCGATGATAGCTGGGATAGGCTCCAGCATGCCCGTGACCCTAGTGAGGAGAAGCGGCTCAGAAAATGGATGGATGGATGTTTTAAATGTTTATAAGCAGTTTTTTTTTTTTTTTTTTTTTTTTTTAATTCTTTTAAACATGTAAAGCACATTGTGTATGAAATGCACTATATAAATAAATTAGCTTTTCTTTACATTTTTTTTTAAATTTTATTTTTTTTTATTTTTTTTAAAAAACAAAAGCTTAACTAAAATACTTTTGTGCAAACCTGATTTGGCATGTTCTCCTGTATACAGCCTGGACATTTGAAGTTATTAATTGCTGTACAATATTCTTGTGCAATGTCCTGGATAACTGTCCAGGGAACCAAGTAGAGATTAACTGTTTTTTTTATAGGATATTGTAAAATTATCATAAAATAAAATGATTTGCCCATATCGCCCACCGCTAATCAATTAATCAGTCAAACTTTATTTATATAGCATTTTTCACATATACAATGCAACCCAAAGTGCTTTACATGAATTAAAATCAACCCCCCCAACCACTTGTCCACAGACATGCACACACATACAGGTGAAAAGAACTTGTAAAGACCTGAAACATACATACTCTCACATACTAGTAAAAACACAATACCTAAATGACATAAGAAACCTGAGGCTGCGGGCGAAGCATCCAGGTGAGGAAACACAATCTCAAGGAACCTGCTGCACCAGGGCTATATGTACCATAGGCTGTGGACATGGACCACCAGCATGTAGCCCCCAGTGCAGCGGCGCAGCAAGTACCTGAACACACAGCGACCGGGGATCCCATCAGGCAAAAACACGGCCACTGTCCACCGCAGCTTTCAAAGCAGGAAACACCGGAAGTTGCAGAATATTATTAAACAGTAAAATCCATATAAAAGAAATGATCTAAAGACCTGACGGGACTAAACTGTTAGGCTAAAATGACAAATAACAAACCAAGAAATACAAAGCAAAAATGATCAGACCCTAAAAATATGCAGGCTGAAATAAACAAAACATAACAGACCTAAGAATTTATTAAAATCCATATAAAAGAAATGATCTAAAGACCTGACGGGACTAAACTGTTAGGCTAAAATGACAAATAGCAAACCAAGAAATACAAAGCAAAAATGATCAGACCCTAAAAATATGCAGGCTGAAATAAACAAAACATAACAGACCTAAGAATGTAAAAATAAAAGCGAAGATGAATCAAAAAAATATTTAAAAGCTACATTTGAAAAAGTACATCTTGAGTCTGTTCTTCTAAACAATGCTGTTACATTTTTGCCAGCTTTACTCACACCTTTAAAAAAGTAATTTTGTTTTCAGCCCATAGAATACTCTTTGTTGTTCTGTTTTTGCATTTTGCAAAAGTAAAATGAGCCTTTGTTCTTTTTGGTCAGCAGTTGTTTTGGCCATGGATGCCATTTTTGCCGAGTCTCTTCCTTATTGTTGTCATGAACACAGAACTTAACTGAGGCAAGAACTGGAGGCCGCCTCCTAGTTCTTTAGATGTTGTCCTGGGTTCTTCTGTTACCTCCTGGATGAGTCATTGCTGTGCCCTTAATTTTTGTAGGCCGGCCACTCTTGGGAAGGTCCACCACTATTCCATGTTTTCTCTATTTGTGGTAAATGGTTCTCACTGTGGTTTGCTGGAATCATAAAGCTTTAAAAATGTCTTTGTAACCCTTTCCAGACTGATAGATGTAAATTACTTTTTCTTGTCTGTTTTGTATTTCTTTGGCTCTTGGTGTTTTGTTGGAGCTTAAGTGATTGGACAAGGGTAATCAACCTTCGGTGTGGTCAGTGGAATATGAGTCAAAAAATTTCATTAGGAACAGTTAAAGCTATACTCTGCCATTTCTGGTGTCCCCTAATGCTGGAATTCAGCATTACAACAAAGCCTTCGTCACGACGTAGGCTAAATGCTTGTCTGCGCCCCCAACACACACACACACACACATTTATAGCACCATTTCTTAGAATATAAACTACTAAATCTGGTACATGCAATACATCCTACTTGAAATATCTTATAAATATCTTACTTGGTGATCCAAGCAGCAAGGCGACAACCCTTTCAGCCAACATTTTTTTTTTCTTCAGTTCTATATGCTGAGAAAAAGCAATGCCAAGAGAAATCTGTGTTTGTCTAAAATGTTGGTCACTTCTTTGCTAATAATCCTTCAGCTGAACAACGAGTAGGCTTTTTCTTTCTGGTAGGATCCACTTCTGCATTATAATCTTTGATGGTTTTTTTGGGGTTCTCCTCAAACATTGCTTCAATTGCGTTCTCCTTTCTCGATGACTCATTCGACCTGCGCGCTGTCCATAACGGGCATGCCAGTTCCTCTGTAAAGTGCGTAATTTCATTTTAGAGCACCACCAAGTGATCCAGCGTGGGAATGTATAGGATTGTCACTAAATATGAAAATTATAACAAGATATCAGAAGCTGATGGGCTTAATCAAATATTTATTTATTTTTTAAATAGTTGTGGATTAAAGCTTTATCATGATTTTAATAAGGGGGGCTATTACTTTTTCACACAGGGCCAGGTTGCGTTGACTATTTTTTTTCCTTAATAAATAAACTCAACTGTATTTTGTTTGCATTTGTTTGATGTCCTATGTCCTACAATTGTTGTTTGTGTTGGTTTCTTCCTTGGTATTTTGACTGTTATACAGTTGTACAGCATACTGTTTTGGGATATTTGATACTACAGTTCTCAAAATCACTTTTGCTTTTCTCTTCGGGGCAGGGGACACCGACTTTGAGTCAGAGTCAACGTGCACCCTCCGTGGCTGATTCCATGGCAGAGTATTTTGATGCCAGTGAAGTGATCATATGCGAGAGCTCCTCTGAAGCAGACTGTTCAGATGAGTCCGGTCTGAGTGACATCACCACCACAAGCACATCCGAGCCTGAAGAAGGACATGGTTAGTGTTTCCTATCCTTCCCAAGGGAATAATACCTACTATACATACCTGATGTTTTCACTCTTATGTTTTTGAGTATGAATGTTACTCATAGCAGAGAAAATGTTGCTTTGGACAAAGAGGAACGGTCATACACATAAATGAGTTCTAGTTATGTTACCTTATACAAAATGTAGCAGTACTTGAATATTATTAAATGAAATGTAGTGAACAAATCATAGTGGGGTTTAAGGTTACTAAATTCCCAAAGATTGCAGTCATGACTGAGCTCCTCATGAGCAGGAACTAACATGTATTGAGACAAAGACCAAACTATTACAATCTGAAAAATTCTTCAAGGAATGTAGTTAATGAAAATTGTTAATGAAGTTATTTGGCATGAAATTATCACTGTTTCTTCTCTTGACTTTTGCTCATCACAATGGACAATGAGAACCATCCCTGAAGACAGCAGTCAGAAAATCCAGCACATTTTAATGAACAAAATTCTTAAGACTTAGACTTTCACTTTTTTCTTCTTCAGCCAGTGCCGCCCTCAAATACCGAGCCAGTCTAAAGAGTGCGACTGACAAACCCAGACCGGTGTCTGACACAGGTATCACTCGTTGTTAATATGAAGTGTAGTTGCTTGAACCTTTGATCTGAGTCATTTTAAAAATCTGTTTAATGCAGCTAAAGCAGGACAAAACTCTATCATTGCCATTAACTGTTAGTTGTCTGTTTACAAGTATCTGTTTAAAATGAATTATTATTTTTTTAAGTTATGCTTGCAAAAGATTGGACCGTCCATTACAGGACTTGGTGTCTGTTGACACTGGTAGTTCTACAGTATAGAGGCTACAATGGACTCACTTTGAGTATATTATGTTTTGCAAATCTTTTGATTTAAAAAAAATAAAAATAAAAACACTGAAGTCTACGTCACTGTGATCCAGGTCATCGCACTCGTATCCCTGCCCCAGGAACAGACAACAGCCACATTGGCATCATGAACATCCTGTATAACAACATTGGCAAGGATCTTTCGAGGGTCTCTATGCCTGTTGCACTCAATGAACCTCTGTCTTTGCTGCAAAGAATGTCAGAAGAGCTAGAGTACTCTGAGCTGCTTGACATTGCTAATCATACCGATGATCCATATGAGAGAATGGTGAGTCTGGATCCCATAAATCTAAATGAAACACTTTTATTTTCAAAGTTCTCTTACCCCTGGGCTACTAGGTATTTGTTGCGGCGTTCTCTATTTCTGGATATGCGTGGGCATCCTGGAGGTATCGCTACAAACCCTTCAATCCTGTTCTTGGAGAAACATATGAGAGTCACAGAGAAGACAGAGGCTTCCGCTATATGAGCGAGCAGGTACCCTTCCTACTGTAATAGATGAGATTATATAAGCACTGATTTTGATTGTTTTTTGGAAACTATTTAATGCTCTGTTGTCTTCAGGTTAGTCATCATCCACCCATCTCTGCCTGCCATGCAGAGTCTACAAACTTCACCTTCTGGCAAGGTAATGAACTGTGATCAGTGCCAGTTTCTCTCTTGGCTGTAAGGGTATGTAACAATCTGTTTGCATTTGTTTTCTCTAGATCAAAGATGGAAGAACAAGTTTTGGGGGAAGTCAGTGGAGATCCTCTCGAGTGGACCGGTCCATGTTACCTTACCCAGGTGAGATTGTGCTTTCTTGGACATGCATGCCAGCCAAAAATCAGGAAAAGATCAGATTTCTTCACAACCAGCTCGTTAGATAACACCCACACGAAGTTGTAATTCACTGTGCCTTGTTGTTATAAAATTAACATTCACAATGCAAATGCCGTTATGTTGTGCAGTGATGTGTCAGCCGTGAACGATCCAATTCTCTTTGACGTGAACGACGGGAACTGGCTCCATTTGTTGTTTTTTTCTCACCTTTCTGTTAAAGCTACATGTCAAATTGGTCAAGATGTGTGGTGGTGTCTGTCTCTCCACACTAAGCAGAAGGGGGAAGGTGGATGTTACTGACAGATAGCACAGTGAGCACATAAACTGGAGTGAGGGAGAGACATGAGTGCAAGAGAGGCATTGCTATATATTGAGAAAATGCACGTAGCTTAAGGTGGGAAAAAAAATGAACATTAAAACAATGAAAATTTTGACACATTTTGAATAGACTAAGCCCAGTGTCCAGTCTTGAGGAGCCACTTGGAACCCGAAAAGGAAATACCCAACACTGATGTTGTGAATGGTCAATCATTTCCAAGTGTATTATTTAACTGAACCAATTGCATGTAGGTATGGCGATCACTACGAATGGAACAAGGCAGTTACTTGCATTCACAATGTGCTGAGTCAGCAACGCTGGTTGGAGCACTATGGGGAGGTGGTCATCAGAAACAAAGAGAACGATGTTTGCACCTGCAAGATAACGTTTGTCAAGGTCAGGAAAAGAATGCAAACCATTGTCCTGTCTTTTTTAGATGTACAGTACCTTTTCTTTTTGGTTCCACAGTCTCGGTACTGGACCTCCGACAGCAGTAAAAATGGGGTTCAGGGTGTGGTTTTGGACCAGGCTGGAGAGGTTGTCCATCGTTTTGGAGGGTTCTGGCACGAAGGCATCTTCTGTGACACACTGCCGACTCCCAAGTGCATTTGGAAGCCAAGTAGGGTCTAATCCGTGTCTAACGTGCAAAAAGGATTCATCTTGTTGTCCTTTGCTCTGAAATCTTGATTTAAATTTGCTTTTTCAGATGTGCAGCCTGATGACCATTTCCAGTACTATGGATTCTCACGCTATGCCAGGGAGCTAAATGAACTTAAACCTGAATTGAAAGCTGTCCTTCCACCAACAGACACACGTTTTAGACCAGACCAGAGGTGAAGTACTTTATGCCTAGAGCAGACTACAGGATTTTAGCCCTGATATTTTCCCCATTTGCTATTGCGGGCGATTTCTCAGATCGATTCTGACATATTTTGTGGAGAACAACAAAATGTCTTGTAGTGTGACGACATCCACAACAATTTGGCCCTACGATAGCCAAAATGACAGCGCACATTGATGTCGACCAGTAGGATTGGCAGATTTCCTCCTGTGCTTCCCGTTGTCAACAAAGGCTACTTGGTCGCCGTTCTCAGCATTTATTCACACACAAACCAATGTTTACCGAAGCTTGAGAGCATGATACGACAGAACGTCGGCATGTTTACGTACAAATGTTAGTGCTAGCAGTAGCTTGCTAGGCTACGTAACGTTTTGTTGCCTGCTTGCGAGCCGTGTTGTATTAAGTATGTGAACATAGCTCAAGCAATCCTTTAATGGACAGCCCAAAACATCCTCTCACGAGGACCACGTGATGCCGCACATTTTTTCCCCAACATTCCCACGGCGATGCATTGTTTGACAACTTGTCGCCATGGTAACGGTTGTATCTGGCTGCGATGAAAGGTGACACGTTTTCTGGTCATGCCTGCCCAACAGTCTGTGATTTGACAAGATGAAGCCCAGTAATTGTAAAAGACGGGATACGGCAGTATCGGAATACTTTTTTTTTTTTTTTTTTTTTTTTTTTTTTTTTTTTTTTTTTTTTTTTTTTTTTTTGTCCTGTTCGACTGTTGGGTCAAGCAGAATGGAAAATCTGTATCCCTCTTATGCCCGAACAGTTTTTTCTTCCCTCTCCCCAGAACTTCATCCAGCTCTTCCGGGGGGGATCAGTGGAGTTTTTAAGCTTCCGCTGTGGTTTCTTAGTATTATAATTGAGGTTTATTAGGAATCAGACTTGATTACTCGAACAGAACAAAGTTTCGAGAAGGGAGAGAGAAACAAAGACAAAGCATTAATTGTAAACAGGATTAGAGAAATCATTACATTATCTACAACAATGAAATGTTAAATTAGTGTTGCATGGGGCTGTAGTGCTACACCTTGTGAGGGAAGGACAGGACAAGATGGGACAGGAGAAGCAGCATTGTAGGACAAGGGTCGGGAACCCGGCTGTACAACTGAAGTGTGGTGGGATTTTGTAAATTATAAAAGTCTACAGGATGAGAGTATAAGTGAGGGGATGCACAAGCGATTTGCATATGCATGAGTTATTTGTCGCAGTAAGTCCGTGACCCCCTTATCGTGGTGGAGGGGTTTGTGTGTCCCAATAATCCTAGGAGCTAAGTTGTCTGGGGCTTATGCCCATGGCAGGGTCACCCATGGCAAACAGGTCCTAGGTGAGGGACCAGACAAACCCCGGCTCAAAGACCTCTTATGATGACGACAAAAAATGGACTCAGGTTTCCCTTGCCTGGACGTGGGTCACCGGGGCCCCCCTCTGGAGCCAGGCCTGGAGGTGGGGCTTGAAGGCGAGTGCCAAAAGGGTAACGTGGGTCCACCTTCCCGTGGGCTCACCACCTGTGGGAGGGGCCATAGGGGTCGGGTGCAGTGCAAGCTGGGCAGTGGCCGAAGGCGGGGACCTTGGTGATCCGATCCCGGGCTACAGAAGCTGGCTCTAGGGATATGGAATGTCACCTCTCTGGCAGGGAAGGAGCCCGAGCTGGTGTGTGAGGTCAAGAAGTTCCGACTAGATATAGTCGGACTCTCCTCCATGCACAGCTTGGGCTCTGGTACCTGTCCTCTCCCACGGTGAGAGGCGCCGAGCACCAAACAGCAGTTCAGAGTAACAACCCTTTTCAGAGTCCTTGGAGGGGGTGTTTGAGAGCGCTCCCGGTGGGGACTCCATCGTTCTGCTGGGGGACTTCAATGCTCACGTGGGCAATGACAGTGAGACCTGGAAGGGCGTGATTGTAAGGAATGCCCCCCCCGATCAGAACCCGAGAGGTGTTCTGTTATTGGAGTTCTTTGCTCATCACGGATTGTCCATAACGAACACCATGTTCAAGCATAAGGGTGTCCACACGTGCACTTGGCACCAGGACACCCTAGGTCGCAGTTCGATGATCGACTTTGTGGTCGTGTCATCGGACTTGCGGCCGCATGTCTTGGACACTCGGGTGAAGAGAGGGGCGGAGCTGTCAAATGATCATAACACGGTGGTGATTTGGCTCCGATGGTGGGGGAGATGCCAGTCCGACGTGACAGGCCCAAACGTATTGTGAGGGTCTGCTGGGAACGTCTGGCGGACTCCCATGTCAGAAGGAGTTTTAACTCCCACCTCCGACAGAACTTTGCTCATGTTCTGTGGGAGGCGGGGGACATCGAGTCAGAGTTGGACCATGTTCCGCGCCTCCATTGCTGAGGCGGCTGACCGTAGCTGTGGCCGTAAGGTGGTTGGTGCCTGTCGTGGCGGCAGTCCCCGAACCCGTTGGTGATGTATGCCGTCAAGCTGAAGGAGGAGTCCTAATTGGCCTTTTTGGCCTGTGGGAGTCCTGAGGCAGCTTATGGGTACTGGCTGGCCAAGCGGGATGCAGCTTTGGTGGTCGCTGAAGCAAAAACTCGGGCATAGGAGGAGTTCGGTGAGGCCATGGAGTAAGACTTCCTGACGGCTTCGAGGAAATTCTGGTCCACCATCCGGCGTCTCAGGAGGGGGAAGCAGTGCACCATCAACACTGCTTATAGTGGGGATGGGGCGCTGCTGACCTCGACTCGGGACATTGTGAGCCGGTGGGGAGAATACTTCGAAGACCTCCTCAATTCCACCGACACGCCTTCCATGAGGAAGCAGAGTCTGGGTTCTCTGAGGTGGGCTCTCCTATCTCTGGGGTTGAGGTCACCGAGGTGGTTCAAAAGCTCCTCGGTGGCAAGGCCCCGGGGGTGGATGAGATTCGCCTGGAGTTCCTCGAGGCTCTGGATGTTGTAGGGCTGTCCTGGTTAACACGCCTCTGCAACATCGCATGGACATCGGGGACAGTGCCTCTGAATTGGCAGACTGGGGTGGTGGGCCCCCTTTTTAAGCAGGGGGACCGGAGGGTGTGTTCCAACTACAGGGGGATCACACTCCTCAGCCTCCGTGGTAAGGTCTATTCAATGGTGCTGGAGAGGGTCCGTCGGTAATTTGAATCTCAGATTCAGGAGGAGCAGTGTGGTTTTCGTCCTGGCCGTGGAACAGTGGACCAGCTCTACACCCTTGGCAGGGTCCTCGAGGGTGCTTGGGAGTTCACCCAAGCAGTCTACATGTGTTTTGTGGACTTGGAGAAGGTGTTCGACCGTGTCCCTCGGGGGGGGTCCTGCGGGAGTATGGGGTACCGAACCCCTGATACGGGCTGTTCGGTCCCTGTACGACCGAAGTCAGAGTTTGATCCGCATATCCGGCAGTAAGTCGGATGCGTTTCCGGTGAGGGTTGGACTCCGCCAAGGCAGCCCTTTATCACTGATTCTGTTCATAACTTTTATGGACACAATTTCTAGGTGCAGCCGAGGCGTAGAGGAGGTCCGGTTTGGTCGCCTCAGTATTGCATCTCTTCTTTTTGCAGATGTGGTTCTGTTGGCTTCATCAAGCCGTCAACTCCAACTCTCACTGGAGCAGTTCGCAGCAGAGTGTGAAGCGGCTGGGATGAGAATCAGTACCTCTAAATCTGAGACCATGGTTCTCAGTCGAAAAATGGTGGTGTGCCCTCTCCAGGTCGGGGATGAGAGGGGATGTGCTCTCTCCAGGTCGGGGATGAGAACTCCTCCACTTGGGGGAGATGCCCCAAGTGGAGGAGTTCAAGTATGTTGGGTTCTTCCCTCACTCGTGAACAAGAATTGAACAGGAGATCGACAGGCGGATCGGTGCAGCGTCTGCAGTGATGCATACTTTGTATCGATCCGTTGTGGTAAAGAAGGAGCTAAACCAAAAGGTTGAAAGTCTCGATTTACCGGTCGATCTACGTTCCTACCCTCACCTAGGGTCACGAGCTGTGGGTCGTGACCGAAAGAACAAGATCCAGGATACAAGCGGCCGAAAAGAGTTTCCTCCGCAGGGTGTCCGGGCTCTCCCTTAGAGAGGGTGAGAAGCTCGGTCATCCGGAAGATGGCAGAGTAGAGCCGCTGCTCCTCCACATCGAGAGGAGCCAGATGAGGTGGCTTGGGCATTTGATTTGGACGCCTCCCCGGTGAGGTGTTCCGGGCACGTCCCACCGGGAGGAGACCCCGGGAACGACCCAGGACACGCTGGAGAGACTACATCCTTCGGCTGGCCTGGGAACGCCTCGGGATCCCCCCGGAAGAGCTGGATGAAGTTCTGGGGAGAGGGAAGACTGGGTGTCCCTGCTAAAGCTACTGCCCCGGTGACCCGACCTCGGATAAGCGGTAGAAAATGGATGGATGGAAGTGTGTGACCCCACACCCAGTTGAAGTGTCCTTGGGGGGGGGTGTGCCTGCGGTTACATGCAAGGGACACCGTTTTACATGCACAAAGACTGACAGAAGTGTAATTGCTGTGGCCGCACCGCGGAGGTTGTGGACCCCACACAATCAATCGAGGGGCGAGAGTAGCCCGGTGGACGGGACGCATCCCTCACCGAGGGACCCAGGGCGGTCCGCTGGCCCCACCGAGGCGCCCCAACAACTGGCCACCCAGTGGGAGCCGTAGGGACCCAATGCCCCCCCATATGTCGAGATATGGCAAGATTTTATGGCAATTGTCTGACAGTGCAATCGTGAAATACCAAATTTGTCTTGAAGTCTGATCCAGTCATTGGTTAATTCCCACATTCCATGTGCATGTGCTCGAGGACCACACCTTTTTAAACACTGAAAACTGATTCTGTAGTCGAGGACGGAAGTGACATTTCAAATGGCAATGGTGGAATAAAGGGCTGCTGTTGCTTGTGTGCCACTGAAGATAGAGCTCATTTAGAACCAACTACTGACCACGTTTACAGAGAGCCAAATGACAATTACGAAGGGTTTGGTGCATGCACGTAAAAATTTTTTGAGGTTGAGTACCTCCAAAAAGGTTAAGAACTGGATTAAGGGTTATATTTCATATGCTGTGACCATGTTTAAAAACCTGTATGTATTATTGTATTGCAAAAAAATGACTGAGCTGTGTTATAGCAAGTTACGTCAAAGTGCCTGTTAGAAAAGTTTACCGAACTTGACGCTACAAATGCGCCTTTAAAACCCCTTCTACTGTAATGACCCCACAGTTGTGTGGTGTGTGAAATGGTGTTAAGCGTTTGAAAAGTTCCAAGAATCCGTAGGGCGTTGAATGTGTAAAGGCTGAGTCCTGATTTGTGATTGGATGAGAAAGCCAGGGTGGTGTGACTATAACTAGAATGGTGACTCTGTCTAATGGAACGCAACAGATGGTTATTGCGCACAGTTCTGTTTTTTTATGTAATTTCTTTCAAAAACAAACAATGGCACACTATGAAATGCTGATTTTCACCTGTAAATAGGACAAACTTGTCAGGTCATGCGTTTCAAGCCAGTCTCACTCTCAATACCAACTCAGTCCAGTCTTTCATAAGTTTTAGCCAAGTAAGTCACAAGTCCTAAAATTGGTGACTTGTGTGACACGAGTCCCGTACCTCATCTACTTGGTGTTTTTCAATCGTTTTTGGAGGTCTGTTTTAAAGGGGATCAAACAATCCAATGTTATCTGTGCGAGAAACCTTTTTAAAGAAAAATAAAAACTAAAATTGGAATGAAAACACGTGCCACATGATACATTTCTACTTTACGTGTTGGTGGTAATGTGCATGACAAGATTCCAAATTCTGCAAGCTTTTTTCCATCACTGCTCCAACTGTTGGATATGGTTGCTAAATGCCCCATTTGTCCCTCATGCAATAGTAATGCCAGAAACGAGGGGGAATAAGTGTAATAGGTTCTCCATTGGCCCATGCTTGTAAGTATTTGTATTAAAATGCAAGTATAATTTTGTCAATCTTTTCTATCAGGCTCTTAGAGGAGGGAAAGGTAGCAGAGGCGGATAAAAAGAAGGATGAGGTCGAGGAGAAACAGAGGGAGAGGAGGAAGGAGATGGCCAAGCAAGGGAAGGAGCACATCGTAAAGTTCTTCAGGTGAGAAGACCTTTTTGAGCCAGCAAACTGCTACTTTAAACTTTTCACTTCAGTCTATGGTCTTTCCTCTGTATAATGCAGTTAATGTTAGAATTGCGTGGTTGCTAACTAGTACTTTTCTGTTTTCAGGAAAGAAATCGATGAGGCTGGCCGAGAGAAGTGGCTATACAATGGAAACTACTGGAATCTCCGTAAAGAACCAGGGTTTGCTCATACTGAGAATCTAGACCTGTGGTAGAACATACATTTGGCTTAGTTATCAGCTTTATGAACTGGATGAAATTCACAACTCTTTTTGTAAAAATAGCTTTACACCCACCTAAAGTATACATGAATATACGATAGAACGCTGCTACTGTCAGGATGGAGAGGCTGAGGAAGTTTGAAAGCATACATGAACCTCTGTTTTTGGTTTTTGTTTTTGACCACAAGGGATGAAGTGCCATCTGTAGAACAAATGAAGACATTTTTAATCAAGTCTGATGTTTAAACCCCACCTTGCCGCCTACCTCCTTAGAGCACTGAAATTTCCTTGATTCCAAAGTTTACGTTTCATACCATTTTAGTATTTTAGGTAAAAAAATAATTTGTGGGTAAAAATTTTTATTTTCTATAAATGTTTGAATTAAGATGTCTAGCCAAAATTATTTACCAGTATATTTCATTTAACATCTTTTGTCCAATCAAGTCCTAAATATTAAAAAAAATCCTATTTCCTGTCATTTTTATTTTTGGGCTAGGTGTGTGGGAAGTTTTACACGTGCACTAGGGCTGTCTTACTTTTCTTCCAGTGGGTCATACTGGATTTGTTAAATACTAGTTGCACATTCGATTTTAACATTGTCACAAAGGTCCCTTGTAAATGTAGCACTATTCCTTGCTGTTCTCACTCACTTCAAAGATTAATATCCAAATTGATGATTTGAGATGTGAGAATATAATCTCTTAGACCTTCAGATTTTCACTTGTATTTTTAAATTACGTTTCAGTCATAGCTTGTAAAGGACAATACTGTTAAACGCAGTCACATTTTCTTCTGACTCTTTAGCTTGTAATGAAATGTTTGATCATCAGCTGTATTTTACGTCTTGATTTTAATGAATTAAATGAATCTCTATTCCATCTCAAGCTCCACAATTGATTCATTTAGGGTCATTATTGTTACTTTTAAAGTCTTTGAATCTTAATTGATAAAGGTGGGAATTTATGTATACATCAGAAGTACAATTGTTTTTTAATGCAGACAAACAGAATTTTTGGAGGTGAAAAAGCAATATAAAGTAGCTAGAAGTGAAATTATTTTTTTTTTTTTTGCTTAATTTTACGCAGTGACTTTAATTTGTAGCTGTTTTTAAAAAGTAATTATTTTGATTTATTAAAATGTACAAAAGATCAAAGGAAATGCCCAGTAAGAAGATAAGACTAATGGAGGGTTCTTGTTTACTACATGTGAATCAGATTGCTAAATACTCTTAGTACATATTGGACATACGTTAATATGGAAGCCTGGGGTTGCAAAGAGACACAAAACCACAGTTAACATTTTTGGAAACTTTCTGTGAGAATTTTTGTTTTGGAATTTGGTAAATAATAGTTCAGTAATAAAGAGACACTTTCCATAACAATGTACAGGTGATGATCACGATAATCAGAAATTGACTGGAAGTTTGGCACAATTGAAACACTCGTATGGAAAAATGAACATTGTTTTATAAGGACACATCCTACAGTATTTGTGAGCAGAACTCCCAAACAATTTTATTTAGCAACAACAAAACAATCCTAAAACATTTGCAATGATTCCCGCATACAGGCTTTGGGTTACTGCTGTATTCAGTTACCTACGGCGGTGGTGACTGATGCTGTGCATTTCCAGGATCATAGGAGAGATTTGTATCCCTGTATTGTAAAGCAGAATACTTGCACCGCTTTTTAAGAATAAAACTCAATTAAAAATAAGTGGTAGGCTTCAGATGTCACATTATAGCAAGAGATTTTGCAAATAAAATGTTTCAATTAAAAAGCTACAAGTAGCGGGGACTGTGAAATTCATACCTTATGGCTGGATATTACCGTACAAGCAATTACATTTTTTCCACATCCTTTAATTTGGTTGTTTTATCCAGCAATAGTTTTTTTTGACCCAAATGTTTCCAACGAAATTTAACTTCCTTGTAAGCTAATGTGCCACTCTTTCAGATTTTGAATTCTGCAAGTGAAGCCAAGGTGTTCAAAGAGACCATGCACTAGTAGTGCTTAATTTAAGGGCACAGTTATCAGCAGCTTGAACTTGTTACAGGAGGAGAGGGACACGGTAAATCAGCGAATTGCTCAAGTATACAAAGAACATGACCGGATGCAAATATTTAACACAAGCTACAGTCGGTGTTTTATGAAATAAATTCACAAAGGAACAAATGCAAGTAAAGAATGTGTAGCTTGATTTTCTATAACTACAGTACTGTAGTTAAAAGCATCATTGCAAAGAATTCTGGGAGGCAGCAGGATCTGCCGGCCCTACTTCCCATAATGTTTTGGGCTGCCGACACTGCCAGAACCGTCAGTGTGATGCACAGTGTCTGATGCTATAGTCAGGAAATCAATTGTCTGTAGCACGTCGGCATGGGTTGACATGTCACTCAAGCAGAGGACAGCTGCCTTTCAAAGGTATGTGCTCGTGCAGAAGGTGTGGATAGTGGCCTCGAGTAGACAAATAGAAAATCTGCACCTCTAAAGTATCACTTAATGACATTGAATTGCAGATATTTAACTTTTTAATTTATGTAAATGGTAGACTCGTTGCTATTTTGTCTATTGTGGGGGTTTACTGGAATGCATCCCCTGCGATAGACGAGGGATTACTGTCATGTTTTAGTCTCAGACGACGTACAGTACCAAGATGGTGGCTGTTGTGCACATGCACAGTGTGGAGAGAGGTAGTCAGAGACCCCTGGCAGTCACTTTGAGTCACTACTATTTCAGTCATGAATGAATCCGGAACTGCACACGCACAGTATCCTGACACATGATAGATAATGAATTATTTAGTACTTTATAAAGGGTAGCTTCATAAAATGCAATGCTAATGAAACAAAGATGATTTGTTGAGTGTTAGCACACATTTATTCATTGTTGTGACAAAGTACATAATTGCACACTGTAATGTTTTTATAATTGTGATGGCATCAGTCAATAATTTGAAAATGAAGTCACTCAGGTTTCTCTATTCTAACCGTATCGACCGCATTTCTCAACAATTTGCTAAATACTAACCTAAAGACTTGAAGCCAATGATTTGTATTATTGTGAACATTTAACTAAACTCAGCACAAAGACAAGTTGGTCATGTTCAAAATAAAATCTAACTATACAGGTATTGCATGAAGAACAATAGTATATGTTCAGTAATAGGATATGGCCACAAATACCACTGTGAAATGACCTCTACTTCTGCCCAAATAGGTAAATTTAGTTTTAACCAAGGCATTTCCATTAACACCAGAAAGTGGATTTTTTTTTATTTTATTTAAAAAAAAAAAAAATAATTTCTTCTTCTCTCCTTCCTTTCAAACAGATATTGGCAGACTCATTGCACATATGTATTTATAGCTTATTTGCTTTGGTGCCATTTGGTTGCTGGCCCATGTACTGGTTAATATTGCCCGAACCAGTTTCTCTCCCCCCCCCAATAAAAATTCTGTTTATAAAGACAAAAAGCTGTTATCTTCATATTCCACTTGGAAGAGCACTCGTGGAGCTTCGCTCTTCACCCATAAAGGCAAGAGTGAGAAGTTTTTTTTGGTGGCATACAGTATAAAATAATGTGTGTGTGACCTTGGTGAACAAAACGAAATAAATCAAAAGGAGAGATTTTCAATCAGAAAATAAAACCTACGAAGAAGCCTGTGTAGAATTTGCAGTAAAAAGGTTGCTGGTTTGATTTTAGAGTCTGGATAAAAAGACCTGTTCAAAGTATGTAAACTCAAAGACTATGCACTATTGCTGTCAGTCTGTAAACTTGCCAAACAAAAAAAGGTCTAATTGGAAATGGTGTTCATTAGGAGAGTCAGATCTTGCTGTTCTCCAAGTGCGAGTCGATATGTCTAATGAGGGCATCATCCGGGTAACCAGTTGGGAAGGTCAGCTGACAGAGAGGACAGCTTCGCACAGCACTCTCGTCTGACTCCATCCATAACTGCAGGTAGAGGAAGATGTCAACTTCAAAAATATTGAACTTCAACCCCAAAATAACAAAATTAGATCAACGTTCAATTAAAACATAAACCTAATGCATGCCATAACCCATTTTACAGCTTCATTAAATTGTGACTGGAAGTGTTACCAATTCCTTTTTACAAGGTTCTTTACTCGCAACAAAAATGTTCAGCCAAATTTCATGACTGTTAGCAGTTGTGACTATATCATATAGTTGATTAAAATAAAAATTATTTAATTGAAATTTGTTTTAAGTATCTCTACTCAACCAAAACTTGGGAACTACCATCTCTATTATTTCCTTGAGGCTTCACACTGGAGACATCTGCTGTTTGAGAGAGAGAGAGAGAAAAGGGGAGAGATACTGGTTTGTACTCACATTGATGGAGGGCCATGACTGAGCATGTTCAGTGCTCATGTAGGCAGGCAGATGGCAGGAGAGTGTGGTGGGACCCTCAGGGGCTGAGAGAGATGGAATTTGGCCAGGTTTACTCTGAGACAAGAACAAGGGGTGGAGTGTCTTTTCCCTAAGTGTTCGAGGAGGACTGGTGGCTGCTGAGAGATAAGTGCCTATATCCTGCAAAAGTAAACACTGTTAATTCTTCCATGCTTTAAAAACAATAGGGAGCCACAAAGCTTCACTTTCAGTGACTATCACCTCTTCATCGTCTGATGAGTGTGGGGGTGTCACCAGCGGAGAGGGCTCTGGTCGATCATCCAGGTGACAGAAGTGATGTACCTAGACAAAACGGGCATCACAGAAGAATTAACAATGAAGACTATGAATCAAGTATAGGTTAACTGCCCTGCACTTCAGTTAAAACTCTCAGCTACACCTCAGTAGTCAAAGGGAAGCCCAGATCCACCGCACGATGACGAGGACTACTGCTCAGACTGCTCCCCCCATTTCTCTCTGATCTCACTCTTCGTTCCCCACCAGCTCCATGAGCCGATGCGGGTCTGACCAGTCCCACCAAAGGGGTCCGGAGATGGGATTTGGATTGTCCATAGGTGTGCGTCTCCCCATAAAGGGACCTGGGCTTGGGCAGGGTGGATACTGGATCTCTCATGAGGCGAGGTGGTTGTATCTGGATAGCTGATGGGTCAGAAACCTAGGACAGACAATTTTAAACAATCAAAAAGTGAAACCACCTTATGTTCCATAACATCCAGTAATACTAGGTGCTAATTTACCTCAGAGTAACTACGGCGACCCTGGAACTTTGCTCGAAGGTTTCTGCTGGTTTGCTGATGAGAGTAAGAGGCAGGGCCATTCTGCAGGGGAAGTGGGGGAGAGGGCAGCAGCCTCTCAAGGATTAGGGAAGAACACTGGGGTGGGGTGGGGGAGAGACACTGAGGAGCAGAGGGAGGATGACAAACTGGAAAGTGGGAGAATATACACAGGCAATAAACAAAACAATGCTTTATCATGTGTTGGTCAAGAAAAATACATCGACTAGAACTGCTTTGTGGGGCTCAGTGGTTAAAAAGAATTAACCTAAGATTGTTGACCAACTGAAAATGACCAACGCATCCGATATATATACTGAACAAAAATATAAACGCAGCACTTGTTTTTGCTCCCATTTTTTTTGTGCAATCGACTCAAAGATCTAAAACTTTTTCAAAGATAAAAATCAGTACACGTATGAAAGAGTACATTCTTAAGCCTTTGTACCAATCCCCATTTTCCAGTAATATTACAGGAAATATTGCAGATTGGGTTTTTACATTGAGCAAAATATAGACGCAACACTTTTGTTTTTGCTCACATTTTTCGTGAGGTGGACTCAAAGATCTAAAACTTTTTCTACATACACAAAAGGCCATTTCCTGCAAATATTGTTCACAAATCTGTCTAAATCTGTTAGTGAGCATTTCTCCTTTGTTGAGAATCCATCCCACCTCACAGGTGTGGCATATCAAGATGCTAATTAAACAGCATGATTATTGCACGGGTGTGCCTTAGGCTGCCCACAATAAAAGGCCTCTCTGAAATGTGCAGTTTTGCTTTATTGTGGGGGACTAGGGGATCAGAAAACTTTCAGTATCTAGTGTGACCACCATTTGCCTCACTCAGTGCAACACATCTTCTCATAGGGTTGATCAGGTTATTGATTGTGGCCTGTGGAATGTTAGTCCACTCCTTCAATGGCTGTGCGAAGTTAATGGATATTGGCAGGAATTGGAATACGCTGCCGTATATGCCGATCCAGAGCATCCCAAACATGCTCAATAGGTGACATGTCCGGGGAGTATGCTGGCCATGCAAGAACTGGGATGTTTTCAGCTTCCAGGAATTGTGTACAGATCCTTGCAACATGGGGCCATGCATTATCATGCTGCAACATGAGGTGATGGGCGTGGATGAATGGCACAACAATGGGCCTCAGGATCTCGTCATAGTATCTCTGTGGATTAAAAATGCCATCAATACCTGTGTTCATTGCCCATACCATAACCCTAGCGCCGCCATGGGCCACTTGATCCACAATGTTGACATCAACCGCTCACCCACACGACGCCACACACACTGTCTGCCATCTGCCCTGAACAGTGAAAACAGGGATTCATCAGTGAAGAGAACACCTTTCCAACGTGCCAGATGCCATCGACTGTGAGCATTCGCCCACTCAAGTCGGTTACAACTGCGAACTGCAGTCAGATCGAGACACCGATGAGGACGACGAACATGCAGATGAGCTTCCCTCAGACGGTTTCTGACAGTTTGCAGAAATTATTTGGTGATGCAAACCGATTGTTGCAGCAGCTGTCCGGGTGGCTGGTCTCAGACTATCTTGGAGATGAACATGCTGGATGTAGAGGTCCTGGGCTGGTGTGGTTAAACGTGGTCTGCGGTTGTGAGGCCGGTTGGATGTACTGCCAAATTGTATGAAACTCCTTTGGAGACGGCTTATGATGGAGAAGTGGACATTCCTGCAGTCCGCTTGCCAATAGCACGCTCCCTCAGAACATGCGACAGCTGTGGCATTATGATGTGTGATAAAACTGCACATTTCAGAGTGGCCTTTGATTTTGGCCAGCCAATGGCACACCTGTGCAATAAACATGCTGTCTAATCAGCATCTTGATATGCCACACCTGTGAGGTGGGATGGATTATCTCGACAAAGGAGAAACGCTCACTAACACAGATTTAGACAGATTTGTGAACAATGTTTGAGGGAAATAGCCTTTTGTGTATGTAGAAAAAGTTTTAGATCTTGGAGTGCAGCTCACAAAAAAACGGGAGCAAAAACAAAAGTGTTGCGTATATATTTTTGTTCAGTGTAAAAACCCAATCTGTAATAATACTGGAAAATGGGGATTGGTACAAAGGCTTAATGTACTCATTCATACGTGTACTGATTTTTATCTTTGATTTCTGCCAATCTAAACCCTTTTTCAAGCATCTGGTTTTAGATATCACTGATAATCAACGGTGTACTTTTGTGGATTGCAGTGGTAGGCACCTACTGGGCTCCTGTGGGATTTGACGCAGAAGGTTGCTTTGTTCCACAGCCAATTTTCGGATTTGACCCAACTCTTCTGTGAGCTCAGTGTAGGCCAATGCAAGGTTAACTCTGAAACAGAACAAGATACTGACCCAAAATACTCAGGCGTTCCGATGGTAAGGTGACAAATCCAGAACTTACTGTTCATCCCCAGCTTTCTTGATCCATTCTACATCACAGTGCTCACAGTGTGGGGCCAACTCCTGTTTCAGAGAGATAACAAGAGGACTGTATAATTCTTCATCAGTTTGTATGTATTATAGCACAATCATCCTCGACTGACATTTGGTGGGGTAAACTGGATTTGATGGTCTCCTTATTATGACAATACTGTAATTTTAGGTTAGGTTAATAAACCACTTTGTAACCTATAGATGATGGAGTAAAACCAATAATTCATAATCTGAAGGGGCACAGTGAGAAGTCATTTAGTTTATTTTTTTTGGGGGGTCTATACTAAATGGAGACCCTTAATTGCATGAAGGTATGCATGTGAGTGAGTGGTTGTTTATTTATGTGCCCTGCAATTGGCTGGCGACCAGTTCAGCATGCCCGCGACCATAGTGAGGATAAGCGGTACAGAACATGAATGAATGACTATACTAAATGTTAAATATCCAGACAGACACTTATAGGCTCCTCCTACTCTAACTCCCTCATACTGTATGTCCATGGATTCTATTGTGGCAGTTGACAGTCCTTATTTATTTATTTTTCTTCACCTTCCTTTTAAATTATCATTTTGTCAAGAACGGGTGTGAAACAACATGTGAACCAAGAACACGCAAAATCTGAAAGTCGAGCCATTAGCACAACAGACTGATTTCCAGGTTTATACACACACATTCACTATCATCGGAGCTATACATAGAAGAATTGTGGCTGCAAATACTAAAGCAGCACCCATTCTGTGCCTGACCAAGACTAAAGATTGTCTCCCAGTGCTTGCTGATGTACTGGGCTAGGATCATGCAGTTGAATTTTCTCCAGTCCAAAACGTTGCTCCCTCAGGAATGAACAGAGGCTGCACAGCATACTATCTCCAAATGTGGTGAGCCCCCAGAACACAAATCAAGGATCAAGAAGTCACAGAAAGCCTAGGGAACTTATTCAATTCTTTAATGCTGTTTGGAGAGGGCAGAGCAGCTCTGAGGTCTGCAATATTACATTCTGCACATTTAAATGTAATTAAAGGAATGACAGCCACAATTATTTGTACATTTTGTTTTTAATATGGAAGACAACAGTTAGGCCTGCAGCACTCTCCACTATTCTCTCAAACTTGGACAAGACCATTGTTTAAAAAAAAAAAAAGACAGTTGGCGACTCACCCTCGTACTTTGAGCGATTATATAGCCTATACAGTATGGACACCCTGAACAGTGACACTCTGTAGGTGTTTGATGCTGCACATACAATGTATTGTACTGACTGTACTTAACTGCGCATACTGTGCGACAGTTCAGTTGGGTTCGGCCGCATCGCTCGGTGTGCGGAGTCTCTACACCTGAGCACCCTATAACCAGAATCCCTGATAAGTGTGTTAGTATTTTAGAACACAAGCAACGAAAACGACAGACTGAGAGCCATTTAATACATTTTAATTTTTAGGTCATTTACCTAATCATCTTCTACCCACAACTGCGGTCATATGAATATTTAATTCATTTGTAAATTACACGTAATTCACTGTATTACAAACCTTTTATTCACATTGCTGTGAATATCACTCCTCAGGGTGTATATATATATATATATATATATATATATATATATATAAAAAAGCCTGACCAGTTCTAAAAGTTTCTTGCAGCCTGTCTTCATCCTCAGGCCTACCTCTTTGCGTCTCTGCACCTCTTGGAGCTGGGCTACTTCCTTCTGCAGTCTCTGAAGCTCAGCTCTCAGCACCTTCTCTCTCTGACATGCTCCTTCCGCCTGCTGCAGTGCTCCCTCCAACTCTGCTTCTAGACGCTGCAGCTTTATGTCTGAGAGAGCATCCAGACTGCGGGAGCTCTGCAGCGTTGGCAAGCGGCCCTCTTTCAACATCACACAGATAAAACGGTAAGTATGGATTACATCTCCTCCTATGGTAATAATAATCAGTGGGAAAGTTTTTGTCATATGGCCAGACATGATTTAATAATTGTTTAAGCACCTGCAGTTTATATTTATGATAACCTTTGGCCCACGTCACCCATGGTACAATAGGTAATATGTATCTAGCATCAATGCTGCATGCAATATTGAGAGCTCATTGAGTCGCTGTATGCTCTTGCTAGTAACTTACCTCTGGGCACAACCAGGCTGGCATGTGCTTGACCTTGATGTGCATCTTTGTTACAGCGTTGAGTGTTGAGTTTTTGAAAGGAAGTTTCTTTTTGTCTGAGAGCTGACTCCAGACTGCAGATTCGCTCCATATTTTGCTCTGCTAGAGTGGTCTAAAATATAAAATAGAGGATGTTGAAGTAGTACCCAGACTGAGAAGAGCCACACAAAAAAGAGTATACATTATGGATTTGTTAACCATCTTGTCAAGATCTCTCTGGACATTGCTTTTCTCTAAGTGAATCTTGTTATAGTCTTGAATTATGTCCTCTAACTGCTCCTCTCTGTCCTTGCTCTTCTGGAGCTGAGAGAGAGAGAGAGAGAGAGAGAGAGAGAGAGAGAGAGAGAGAGAGAGAGAGAGAGAGAGAGAGAGAGAGAGAGAGAGAGAGAGAATATATTAGGGGTTCTCAAATTGTTGGGATCCCCATAGGGAGAATTATATATACAACCCCAATTCAAATGAAGTTGGGACATTGTGTTAAACATAAATAAAAACAGAATACAATTATTTTCAATCATGTTCAACCTATATTTAATTTAATACACAACAAAGACAATATATTTAATGTTCAAACTGATAAATTTTATTGTTCTTAGCAAATAATTAACAACTTAGAATTTTATGGCTGCAACACGTTCCAAAAAAGCTGGGACACGTTGCAAAAAAGACTGAGAAAGTTGAAGAATGCTCATCAAACACCTGTTAGGAACATCCCACAGGTGAACAGGCAAATTGGCAACAGGTGGGTGCCATGATTGGGTATAAAAGGAGCCTCCCTGAATTGCTCAGTCTTTCACAAACAAAGATGTGGCGAGGTTCACCTCTTTGTGAACAAATGCGTGAGAAAATAGACTAACAGTTTAATGACAATGGTCCTCAACGTACAATTGCAAGGAATTTAGGGATTTCATCATGTACGGTCCATAATCAAAACGTTCAGAGAATCTGGAGAAATCACTGCATGTAAGCAGCAAGGCCGAAAACCAACATTGAATGCCCGTGACCTTCGACCCCAAAGGGCGGCACTGCATCAAAAACCGACATCAATGTGTAAAGGATATGGCATGAACATTTCAGAAAACCAATGTCAGTAAATATAGTTCGGCGCTACATCCGTAAATGCAACTTGCAACTCTACAATGCAAAGCAAAATCGATTTAACAAGACCACCCATCTAAAATGGACTGCTGCAAAGTGGAAAAAGTGTTCTGTGATCTGACGAGTCCACATTTTGAATTGTTTTTGGAAATTGTGGACGTCGTGTCCTCTGGGCCAAAGAGGAAAAGAACCATCCGGACTGTTATGTACGCAAAGTTCAAAAGCCAGCATCTGTGATGGTATGGGGCTGTGTTCGTGCCAATGGAATGGGTAACTTACACATCTGTGAAGGCACCATTCATGCTGAAAGGTACACACAGGTTTTGTAGAAACATATGCTGCCATCCAACCAACGTCTTTTTCATGGAGGCCCCTGCTTATTTCAGCAAGACAATACAAACCACGTTCTACATGTGTTACAACAGTGTGTCTTCGTAGTAAATGAGTACGGGTACTAGACTGGCCTTGGCCTGCCTGCAGTCCAGACCCGTCTTCCATTTGAAAATGTGTGGCGCATTATGAAGCGTAAAATACGACAAGGGAGACCCCGGACTGTTGAACAGCTGAAGCTGTACTTCAAGCAAGAATGGGAAAGAATTCCACCTTCAAACCGTCAACAATTAGTGTCCTCAGTTCTCAAATGCTATTTGAGATTCTCACAGCAACGTCAACACCAACTCGTCTGTCATGGAGAACACTAGCTCCCGCGCTGAGCAACTGCTGAAGGGAAAAAAGGCACATTTGTCGACTTTGAAAGACTATTTACTTGACTCAACAGCGATACAGGCCAGTGTCCTCCTCTCAATCGGCAAGAAATTGTCAATTACACGACTTGCTTCGCCAAGAGATCACCGAACTCAAAAACAGCTTTGAGTTCACACAGTAACAGGTCAAGGAGCTAAGATTAGATAATGCTGTGCTCCGAACAAACATGTCAACATCAGCGGAATTACAAACTCTCAGATTGGAACATAAACCATGCTGGACATTCAATCACGAGGCATGCGCGACGATCTAATTTCTGTTTCATTCTTTCAATTTTTTGCTTAGACAAACAGAACAAATTCACGCATGCCACCAGCATGAATTCTCACTCCTTTCCGTCTGTTTTCCTGCTCTGCTTGTTCCCACCCACGCTAAACGTACAATTCTCGCAAAACTCTACTTCCCGGATTCCATCTTCACCGGGCAGACCACGACTTGGAATCATCGGGCAAAACAAAAGGCGGCGGGATATGCTTCTATAGCAATGAAAAATGGTGTACGGACGTCACGTAGCTCAGCACATACTGCAGCCCGCATTTAGAGTCGCTGTGTTTGACCTGGAAGTCATTCTCCTTGCCTCATGAGTTCGCATCATTCATTCTCGCTGGTGTTTAAATTCCGCCTCAATCTAACACGAACGCCACACTGCTAATGTTCGCCGAACAAGTAAACGAAATTGGGGGAGAGAAAAAAAACACCCCGATTCACTCATTATTCTCTGGGACTTTAACAAAGCTAAACTCAACCACGAACTCCCTAAATACAAGCAGCACATCGACTGTCCAACCAGGGGAAATAACATTTTAGACTACTGCTATACTAGGCTAAATAACACATACCTTGCCATGCCTCGTGCAGCACTGGGCTTGTCTGATCACTGCTTAATTCACTTAATACCAACATACAGGAAATAACTTAAATGCGTGAAGCCTACAGTGAAAAAGTGGACCAATGAAGCTGTTTAGACTGCACAGACTGGAGTGTCTTTGAAAATTCAGTTGGCAGTCTAGATGAATATACATCCTATATTAGTTTCTGTGAAGATGTGTGTGTACCAACAAAGTCATTTCGCACATTCAATAACAAGCCGTGGTTCACTGCCAAACTTAAGCAACTTCGTCTAGCTAAGGAGGGTGCATATCAGAGCGGGGACAGGACCCTGTATAAACGCACTAGAAACCAACTGACTAAAGAAATTAACATTGCAAAGATAAACTATGCAGCAAAGTTGGAAAAACAGTTTAGTGCTAACGACTCTAAATCAGATGAGAATCAGCACCTCCAAATCTGAGAACATGGTCCTCAGTCGGAAAAGGGTGGCGTGCCCTCTCCAGGTCGGGGATGAGATCCTGCCCCAAGTGGAGGAGTTCAAGTATCTTGAGGTCTTGTTCACGAGTGAGGGAAGAATGGAACGAGAGATCGACAGGCGGATCAGCGCAGCGTCTGCAGTGATGGGGACTTTGTATCGATCCGTTGTGGTAAAGAAGGAGCCAAGCCGGAAAGCGAAGCTCTCGGTTTACCTACCCTCACCTATGGTCACGAGCTATGGCCACATCACCGACCACAATCACACACGTGACTTCTGCGTTAACCATCCACGAACATGATGTGAGACGCATCTTTAAACAACAAAAGATTAACAAAGTGTCAGGCCCAGACCATGTGTCCCCATCCTGCCTCAAAATCTGCGCGGACCAGCTCGCTCCAGTCTTTACACAGATCTTCACTAGATCTCTGGAACTGTGCGAAGTACCATCCTGGTTCAAACGCTCCACCATCTTTCCAGTCCCCAAGAAACCTACAATCTCAGGTCTAAATGACTACAGGCCTGTCGCCTTGACATCTGTGGTCATGAAGTCCTTTGAACGTCTCGTGCTGGACCACCTCAATAGCGTCACAGGTCCCCTGCTGGACCCCCTGCAGTTTGCCTACCGAGCAAACAGGTCTGCGGATGATGCAGTCAACATGGGACTGCGCTTCATCCTAGAACACCTCGACAGTGCAGGGACCTACATGAGGATCCTGTTCGTGGACTTCAGCTCAGTGTTCAACACCATCATCCCTGAACTCCTTTCTTTCAAGCTTCTCCAACTCAGCGTCTCGCCGGCCATCTGCCAGTGGATTTACAGCTTTCTGACGGGCAGGTCACAGCAAGTGAGACTGGGGGAGGCCACCGCATCCACACGCAGCATCAGCACTGGGGCACCCCAAGCTTGTCCTCTCTCCGCTCCTCTACATGAACGACTGCACCTCAACGCACCCGGCTGTCAAACTCTTGAAGTTTGCAGATGACACCACAGTCATCAGCCTCTAGAAAGACTGTGACGAGTCTGTGTATCGACAGGAAGTGGAGCGGCTGGAGCTCCGGTGCGGCCGACACAACCTGGAGCTGAACACGCTCGAGACTATTGAGATGATCGTGGACTTCAGGAGGCGTCCTTCGCCACAGCTGCCCCTCACCCTGTCCAGCTGCCTTGTCAACTGTCGAGACCTTCAAGTTCCTGGGAATTGGTCTCTCAGGACCTGAAGTGGGCAATCAACATAGACCCTGTCCTCAAAAAGTTCCAGCAGAGGATGTACTTCCTGCGGCTTCTGAGGCAGTTCTACACAGCGGTCATCGAATCAGTCCTGTGTTCTTCCATCACAGTCTGGTTTGGACTGCCAGAACTAAGACAAGAGTGTGCAAAATCCTCTTGGACCCTCCACATCCCGATCACCAGCTCTTCCAGCTCCTTACTTCAGGTAGGCGCTACCGATCAATGCAAACTAGAACTAGCATACATTCCAACACCTTCTTAGCCCTTGCCATCAACTTCTTAAACAGCTAGCCTACAATTCCATTGCAACATGCTGCAAATCATTTTGTCTTCAGTTTGTTGTCACATTTCTGTCAGGCCAATTATATATTACTCGTGCACTCACTGTGGTAGTCTCACCAAGCTGCACTGTTTGCATATCTGTTGTTGACCAGTACTGGCCACTCATGCCAGAGTAGCATCTGCACCACTTGCACACTGATTGAGGAGTATCTGCAACATTTGCCCAATCAACATTGTCCCAGATTATCCCGCTACTATTCACTGTAAACTGCATACACTCCTTGAAGTCTAGGTGCCCTTTGCACAATGGTCTTTGCACCAGACTATTGCTGTATCAGTCATTCAAACTGCTCTAATTGTGAGAGGACTCTGCACCTTTTTGCACAATTGTCCCAAAAAAAATAAAATTATATCAGCATTACCAGATAACTAGCAACCTTTTAATGCTCAGTGACTGTTTTTCTCAATGTCTTTGTCTCAAAAGGGTTCTTTGACAATTGAGTGTCTTTTGTCATAGTAGAGCAGCTCCAACTACCGGAGACAAATTCCTTGTGTTTTTTGGACATACTTGGCAAATAAAGATGATTCTGATTTGTGCACTCCAAACAACTACCACACACCATATTATCCTCTTATTACTGTTTATCTGTTCTATGGCTATCTCTGCTTTTTATAACAGTAGACTAATAGGAGTCTCAATACTAGTTCATAAGACTACTTTTTCCAATGAAGGCTACAATAGTTCACAAACTATACATAATTGTCAATGTATACGCTCCTAATAAAGATTACCCTGCCGTTTTTGACATGCTATTTTCACGCTTGCTTGTTAACCAATTCTACAATAGTAATGGGAGACTACTTTAACCTTACGCAAAAATCTGGGGGGTAGCGGCCTTCCGGCGGTCATTGGTGGTGGGCTCGCCCATGTTCCGCGGGTACTGGAGCAGTGCTAACTGGTGTCCGCCTTGGTCCCCCGTTCTGGCTGCAGGTGGGGGGCGTTGGGGCCCCACTGTCGCTCCTCAGGCCTGCTTCCTTCTCTTTTCTCCGTTCCTTGTGTTCCACTGCAGTCACAACCTCATCTTCTCATGGAGGGTCCCCTGCGGGCTGTGGGCTTTTCGTTGTGAGTTTTCTTTTTTTTTTTCTTTTTTTTTTTTTCTTTTTTTTTTTTTACTCGTCACATTTGGGCACATACACGTATTCAGGGTTTCTTGGGGGGCTGATGTGGAGTCGGGGGAGTGCGGGTGTCAGACTGGGTTTCAGTACGTCAGTGCTGTTTCCTGGTCTAGGCGCCTTGCACCTCCACCTTGCCTGCCCCCCAAGATTGGGTAGGTGGAGTCCTCAGACCCCGTGGTGCAGGCACAGCAATTACAGGACACTTCTGACGGTCATCGTGCATGAGAAATGGTGTCAATTCACCTGCATGTGTCCGCAGACAGAGATCCCTGGGACTCATTTGCTGGGCGTTGGGCCACACAGTCATTGTGAAAAATAAATTTACTCTGCATATGTAGCGTATATTGGTGTTTGGATAAAACGTAATTCATTTAAGAAATACATTTGTCGAAGCCGCGATGCCTTACGTTGCTTCTGGTTTAGCGTGCTTTGACGCGTTATGAATCAAGCTATTTTATCTCGTAGAGGGCACCGTTGCTTTTTATATGTACACAATTTAGGAAAAAGCGATGACAAACCTTTTATCAGTCTCATAATCTAAAGGTTGCTACATTTTATGAAATACGAGTCCTAGATGACAGACGTTTCCTTATTAAACTCAAAACACAAGAAGTGGACTTTTATCGATTTAATGACATCTACAAGAGATCTATAGGGAAACACACAAACCGGTCTAACTTGAAAATAAAATAACACTAATAATGGTGAAAGAAAAATAGGCACACGAAAAGGGAAATAGAATACAGTGTGTTGCTAGACTAAAGTTGAAAACGTGAGCATTTAATGCGCAGTCCGAACCAGAGCGAGAGAGAGAGTGAGAGAGAGAGAGAGCAAAGTTTGGAGTTTGTGTGAAGCTAGTAATTTCCCCAACATTATTAGGCACGAATATTGTACATTCTAGCAACGGTGGGGGTGGTCTTTCTCCGGACATCTCAGGAGGAAAACGAAGTAGGTTTAGTTGGAGAAAAATGTGGTGAAAAATAAAACAAAAGAGGCGGAATAAGAAAAATTGTTGCGCCTGTAACTTTCCTGCTGATTGATCTTGCTCACAGCTACGTGCATGACCGGTACGGAATGCCAGCAGTTGCTTGTTATGGCTCCGCCGACCGATCACTGCTAGAAAAATACAAATTTAAGTCAGATCATGGCCGGTTTCATTGATCTAAACGGCTGAGCCGTGTCAAGGTCACCCAGAGCCAGCTCGAGGAAAAACGAGAGCCAGACACGAAAGAGAGGAGAGGGGCGGGATTCAAGGGTTAAATACCCAGGGGGCGTGTCTCAGGGACGGAGAAGGTTGGAGAAGACCACACTCATTTACTTGAATTTCAGACTGCAATTTAGCCATTAGAATGGTGTAAAAATCATATCTCTATAAAATACTCCCAACTTTGTACTCTTGCGCATAGGTCAAGCATATAGAATGATTGCTTCAACTTTAGTCTTGGCAAATCAACTGCTTATGGTTCAATCACATTTCATGCTGTTTGGGCTTCAACTTAAGACAAACTGTTCTCAAAGTCTCACAGCTGCACCTTAAAGTTGACACACTGACAGACATTAAGGCATACATTTGGAATATTTCTGCAGTTTGTGAAATATCAAAACTGACATTGTATCTTCAGTTAAAAACAACCCTGAATGGAAATCCATGGGTTGCAGTACTCTCAAACGCCAGTGGGTGGCGCACTGCGTGCATGTTTGAATATTAAGCAAATGGTTCATTGCTGTATTTGTGTTCTGTTATCGAACTGTCCCAGCTTGGTCTTCTCGGAGAGAGGATCCCCAACCTTTTAGCTGCTGTCAGTTCAAATGAAGAAAATTATTCTTTGACTGCGGCACGGTGGACGACTGGTGAGAGCGTCCGCCTCACAGTTCTAAGGACTGGGGTTCAATCCCCGGCCCCGCCTGTGTGGAGTTTGCATGTTCTCTGCGTGCCTGCGTGGGTTTTCTCCGGGCACTCCGGTTTCCTCCCACATCCCAAAAGCATGCATGCTAGGTTAATTGAAGACTCTAAATTGCCTGTTGGTGTGAATGTGAGTGTGAATGGTTGTTTGTTTCTATGTGCCCTGCGATTGGCTGGCAACCAGTTCAGGGTGTACCCCGCCTTCTGCCCGATGATAGCTGGAATAGGCTCCAGAACGCCTGCGACCCAAGTGAGGAGAAGCGGCTCAGAAAATGGATGGATTGATGGATAGTTGTGACACTGTTGTAGGAGGCAGAGAAAAGTTTGTACCAAATAATTGAAGGAAATTGAGATCTGTAATTGTCAAATAAAGAAAATGCCAACAATTAGCTTGCTTATGATGGAAAAGAGAGAGAGCTCAGAAGAGGCAGGAGACTTATCCGATGATTGGAGAGAGACACATGAACAGCAAAACCGTCGTCCTCTGTGGGCAAAGACCAGAACTTATGATAACTCGATAGATGGATATTTAAGATAAGTAATAGTAAGTAATAAGAAGTAATAATACGCCAAAAAATAAGGAACACGTTCTTCTTCTGTGTTGAGGTAATTAGTGAAGACTTTGCTTTTTTGTTTAGCTTGTTAGCTGTCAGTTACATCATATTCTTGGTACTGGATGAAAGTAATGACATAAAGGATACCGTTCAGCTTTTAATTTTTCTCAGAGGGATTGACAATTTCGAGATAACTGAGTTTTTGGCCAGGGAATCCGTGGAGAGAAAAACGTGAGGAAAGGATTTGTATGACAGCGTGTTGGGTGTCATTAAGAGGCAGAAGCTACCTTGCAGTGCACTTGCCAATTCCACAGTTGTCACTGATGGTGTAGTGGTGTACTTGCCTAACTGGTGCGGGCAGCATGGGTACAGTTCCGACTCAGTGACGGTGTGACTGTGATTGCGAATGGTTTTCAGAATCAGAATCATCTTTATTTGCCAAGTATGTCCAAAACACACAAGGAATTTGTCTCCGGTAGTTGGAGCCGCTCTAGTACAACAGACAGTCAATTTACAGAACACTTTGGGGACATCAAGACATTGACAAAAAACAATTGTGCAAAAAGATGCAGAGTCCTCTAGCACTTAGAGCAGTGTCTATATGTACCCTGTGACTGACTGGCAACCAGTCCAGGGTGTAGTCCGCCTTTCGCCCAAAGTCAGTCCGCGAGCCTGAACTGGATAAGCGGTGTTGAGAATGGATGGACAGATGGATCGCCAAATCTGACTGGAAAAACAATTTCAGGAACTCACTAGACGACCTGCATGGAGAATTCTGCCATTGGTTCTCGAATTTGGGAAAAATTGACAAGTCACTTAAGCTGGTGTCATGTCCCCTCACACAAGACCCTGAAACAGTGCCACAGGAGCTGCAGATGGAACTGAATGATCTCCAATGTGATACTGTCTTAAAAGAGAAGTTCAACTCTCAAACTGGATGAGTATTATGCTTCATTAAGCGCAGACACATTTCCCAAAATCCGGAAAATGGCACAGAGGATGCTGGTGGTGTTTGGGTCTACATATGTGTGAACAGACTTTTAGTGTGTTGAACACCAACAAAACATCATACAGATCCCAGCTGAGTGATGAACACCTCAGATGTGTTATGAGAATTTCAACAACAAAAAAAACACCAGACCTTGATGCACTGGCAAAAAAAAAAAAAAAAAGGTAATCAAAAAAACTACACAGATTTACTTTTAATGGGAACAAAGTATTAACACTACAATGCCTTTTATTTTTCTTATGTAAGCATCTGGTCCTGGCTTGGGCCGCCTGTCAAGTCAATGTGGCTCCTAAGCCAAAAAGTTTGCCCACCCCTGGTGTAGAGGATGGTACTTGATTTCATTAAAACATTAATAATTTTAATACTTTGCAAGCAAATAAATGCAGATAGAAATTTGCTGAAATTCCCTATTTACTTTTAATACATATGCAGAGCAACAAAAAGTACATGGGGAAATGAAAGCAACAAGCAAAACTATACAATACTACTCCTGGTAGAATGTTTTCAATGTAATTCAAATTGAATTTCAAATTGTATTAGCTGATTGTAATAACATAAGCGAACCTTACCTCTTGGGTGAGAGAGTTGATCCTGTGTTGCAGGTTGGATGTCTCTGATTGGATGATGTTGTCTTTAATAATTGACTGACAAGAAAAGTATACTCTCTCCTCTCCAAATGTACTGATCGGAAACTGTACGCAATTCGAGCATGTTAAAAGAGAGGAGAGAAAACATTGACTGAATTGGCATGACAGTTAAGATATACAGTTATATAGACAGTTAACATATTCAATGTTTCAGTGTCTTTGTGTGTACAGTGTGTGTATTATATTCTGCACCTTGACCTCGTAGTGTTTGAGTTTTCTTTTGATGCTGCTGTTCTCCCTCTCCAAACTGGCAAGACGGGTCTTAATGTCATGATAAGCTGCAGCTACAGCCAATCCTGGCGCTGGGTACATATCATCTTTGAGATGATCACCTGACCAGCTGATCGCCGACATGTCTATGTCATCTCGCAGCCCTTCGCCACCTCCCAATAGCCCAAACTCTGCTGAGCCAAATACCTCCATAATCAGTTATCTGTTGGAGAGGGAAATAATAGTTTTGGTCAAGAGAACACATTCAGGAAGAAGCTTCAGCATGTACAGTATGTGCTATATGATTGACTAGAAATTTGACTGCGACCCTGAAGACTAAACGCATTTATAGAAAGTAGATTGAGATGTTTATATTTTGACAACAATGTTCAGTCCAAAATTATTCATACTCTTTATTATATTAAGTGTGCTAGAAGTTGCAAGAATCCTTTAGAATGGTACAAAAGATTATTTCTTTAAACTTGGAATCTGAGTCATCTTCAAAAACTATTGTCGTTCTAACACTTTTGCTGTTTAAGATTCACAGGTGCGCAAGAGCCAATCCCGCCTGTTTGACTTTGGGTGAGAGGTGGCCCACTCCCTCGGCAGATCACCATTCGAATCACAGGGAACACAGAGACGAATGATCATTAAACTCTCACCTTACCCTAATGTTTTTGTACTGTGGGAGAGTGCACAAACACACCCAAAAACACACATACACACACCAGAAAAAAGTTCCAACTTTCCAAACTTGAAGTTCAAATGAGAAATTTATATGCAGAAAATGTTTGAAAATGGAAAAAAAAATTTTTTATAACTATAGTCAGGTCCATAGATATTGGGAAATCGACACAATTCTCATCTTTTTGGCTCCAAACCAACCCTAAACAAAAGAACCAGTTCCATTGGCAGCCATACATATCCAACGGCTGACTAGTCAATTGTGCCATCACTTTTGGTCCCTTAAAAAATGTGAGGCACATTATACAGACTTATAATTCCGAAACCATTCACTTGATTTGTATGTACTCGAAATATACTCAAATAAAATCTTAGTCTGCAGTTAAAGCAAATCTAGTTTTGTTTCAAATTTACTGTGGTGTTTAAAGCCCCCACAAACAAATGTCCCAATATTTATGGACTTGGCTGTACCACATCCGTGAAGCATTGTGATGGTAGTGCCGTGGTGTGGCCATTTATGGCTGCCAATGGAACTGCTTCTTTTGCTGACAAAAGCAGCAGGATGAATTCTGAAGTGTTTCAGGCAATATCTGCTTATATTCAGCCAAATGCATCAGAATTCCTTCGACATCGCTTCACAGTGCAGATGAACAATAACCAGAAGCAAACTGCTAAAGCAAAAAATATATATTTTTAAGCCAACGAAATGGAATGTTATGCAATGGACAAGTCAATCACCTGACCTGAACCCAACTGAGCATGTATTTCACTTACTGAGGCCAAAACTGAAGGGACAATTCCACAAGAACAAGCAGGTGTTGGTGGTGTTGAGACAAAAAGATGAGAATTGTCGATGTCCCAATATTTATGGACTTGACTGTATTCACCGCCCACAAAGTCAGTATGTTGTAGAGCCACCTTTTGCTGCAATCACGCCTACAAGTTGTTTCTGAAGACATCTATGATTTTGCTTCATATTGGCACTGGGCTTTTTGCCCATCCCTCAAGGGTAAACCATTCTAGCTCCTTCAAGTTTGATGATCACAGACTAGTACAGGTTTTGCATTGATGATGTGGTTCTATGGACGGATACTTCAGCCTTTGCTTTGGAACTCCTCCAGTGTTAACTTCGATCTGTGCTGCCTTTCTGATTAATGCCCTCCTTGGCTGGAATGCAAGTTTTGGTGGGCATCCCTCTCTTGGCGGGTATGTTGTGGTGCCATATTATTTCCATTTGATAATGATGGATATGATACTGCTCTTGGGGAGCATCAACGATGTGGATGTTTTTTTAACCCAATCCTGGCTTGTTTAAAGAACCCCTTGGTCTTCACGGCTGTGTTCAGTTAGCGGCATCTCTTCCTTTGGTGTTGCGGCCTCTGGGGCTTATCAGAAAAGGGTGTGTATACAGTGAAACATCATGGAACACTTATATTGCACACAAGGTGTCGAAAATTAAAAATTTTCTGCAGATCCATTCAATAAAATTCATACTAAAAAGTAATTTAAATTAGAGGTTGTAATGTAACAAAATAAGTTTTAAAAGAAAAAATACTTTTCAGGGCACTGTAATATCCATCCATTCATTTTCCACACTGCTTATCCTCACCAACCAACTTCAGGCGACACCCCGAAATGGTCACCAGCCAATTGCAGGGCACACAGAAACATGCAACCATTCACACTCACATTCACACCTGTTGAGAAGTTATATTACACTGTAATATAACTTCTCAAATGTTGATGCTACCCTGTGTGTGTGTGTGTGTGTGTGTGTGTGTGTGTGTGTGTGTGTGTGTGTGTGTGTGTGCTGCCTAAAACAGTAATAACCATAGAGGAACGAGGTCAAACCATGCATGTGGCATGTGCATAACTCCCACAGCCCACGCTGTCTTTCTCTTACAAATCCACTTTCAGCCCACACACTGCAAACATGTATTGCTTCCTTCCCTCCTCTAAATCTCCTGCTCCATTTTCAGTCAGCATCGTTGCATTACACATACTCGGTGCAAGCCAAGGGCAGATCCGAACACGGCCATATGTTTTCCTCACGTTTTTTAATTTATTAATGGGCCAACATATTATGTTGAACATAACTCCCTGCAGTCAAGCACCGCCTGTTATAGCATCCAAATAATCAGTGGCTGTTTCTTACACGGATTAGTAGAAAGCAGTATGCTTGTACCAGGAAAAACCAAAAGGAATTTATATTGTAACATTTGAAAATATCAGAACTATTTTTTTTATTTATTTTGATTTTGTACGTTTAGAATGGAAATCAAATCAAACTATAGATCACTTTTCATACATAGTTAATATCTATGCTATCATCAAGAAAAATAATACAACAAGAATAACTGTAAACAGCAGTATGGTGAAGTCGTGATTAGCACATTTGCCTCAGTTCTGTAGTTTGGGGCTCAAATCTTGGCTCTGGCCTTCCTGTGTGGAGTCCATTCCATGCTTGCCTAGGTTTTCTTTGGGTACTCTGGCTTCCTCCCACATTCCAAAAACATGCTTTTAAGATTCATTTGCTCACCCTTGACCCCAATGAGGAAAAGCGGTACAGAAAAGGATTTAGAGGGAAGAATAATCAAAGCTTAATCCATCTGAACTCATTTAGTTACCAGGAGAGTGCAAATATTAGACTCAGCTCTCAGTCAGCTGAGCGCAGCAAATTTATTACTATAACAGTAATAAACAGTAATCAATTTATTGTTAAATTAATATTTTGTGATAGTGTCAATCAAAACTGAGCATTTGTTTCTTTCTAAAGGAAAAACACTTATACAGCTCTTTTATTGGTTCTCAATAGATTGTGGAATTCCACCCTGACCTGTCACCTCATCGTGATGGAGGGGTTTGTGCATCCCAATTATGTTAGGATCTAAGTTGTCTGGGGCTTTTTGCCCCTGGCAGGGTCACCGTGGCCAGGCCCAGTATCCATGGCATACCCTGAAGAGGTAAAGTGGGTTCATCTTCATAGGGGATCACCACCTGTGGGAAAGGGAGCCGGATGCTTTAAGAGTTGGGCAGTAGCCGAAGGCAGGGACCTTGGCAGTCCAATCCCTGGCTACAGAAGTTGGTTCTAAGGTCATGGAGTGTCTCTGGCCTGGAAGGAGCCTGACCTGGTGTCAGCGGTTGAGAAGTTCAAACTAGGGGCTCCCCACACCACACAACTTGGGCTGTGGTACCAGACTTTTTGAGAGAGGTTGGACTCTCTTCCACTCTGGAGTTCCCCCCCGAAGAGAGGTGCCTTGCAAGTGTGGGCATACTTATTGCCCCCACCCCCGGCTCCATGCCTGTACAGTACATTGCTGTTCACCCTGTTGGACGAGCGAGTAACCTCCCTCTAACTTTGGGGGGAGAGAGTGAGAGAGAGGGCGGGGGGGAGAGAAAAATAGCCTCATGTTGCGGAGTGGTCCCCTCCGTCGTCGGGCCAGGAGTATAGTCTAACTGTGCCGATGCACCAAACAGCAGCTCAGAGTACCCACCCTTAAAGGAGGTGCTGGAAAGTACACCTGCTGGGGCATCATTCTACTGTGGAACTTTAATGCTTATGTGGGCAATGAAAGTGAGACCTGGAAGGGCGTGATTGGAAGGAATGGCCTTACCAACTTATTGGACTTCTGTTCTCATCACGGATTGTCCAAAATGAACACCATGTTCAAACATCAGCCATTTGGGACCAGGACACCCTGGCCGCAGTTCGATGATCGACTTTGTCTGGTCATCTGACTTGTGACCTCATGGACACTCGGGTGAAGTGCTGTCAACCAATGAACACCTTTTGGTGTGTTTGCTCCGATGGTGCGGGATGATTCCAGTCCGACCTGGCAGACCCAAACGTATTGTGAGGCAGTGCTCGGGACTGCGACCAAAATGGTCGCTTATGTGACCATTTTTTCAGTGTGCGTGAGTAAAGATTTCATATGGTCACACTTGCATGTTTTAATGCTTCCTTAACAAAGTGGTTGAAAGTCACTATCTTTTTCACTGCTTTAGTCAATCTCCTCCACCTGCATGCTCTCTTTTCTGAAGAAAGAGCGGCATCTCATTATGAACGGCCAACGGGCACCCACACACGCGCCTTTTCAGCCCTCTAGCCAAGACGAGCCACCCGAGCCTCGCGTGGCAGAGCGGTCCACTCTGCCGTCCAGCCAGCCTCCACTTTTTATAATCACCTGAAATTGGATCTCCATCTCGACGAATCTTACAAACCCGACATGGAACTCATGCTATCTGCTTCTCACGTAAAACACTACCTGTCTAGTTACATGTTTTGTTGTATGTTTGTAAGGCTGAGAAGCGCTGGGTGCACACAACTCCTTACACGTCGCAAGCTTTATAAATTCTAACTCTCAGTGGAAATTGTATCAACAGTCACTGCATTGCTTCAAGAGTCTCACTACCCACACTGTAAAACATGAGGCAATGGTGGTGGAACAACTTTTGGCATGGGTGGACACAGTACTTCGGGGGCACTTTTTAGCGCTCCTTTTTTCCGAAAACCAACTGGTGACGGGGCTAGGGGGGATTGCTGGGTGCTAGTCTAATCTGTGGAAATATACCTTTTCTTTAACTTTGACCACCTAATTTTTTACAATGTGCAGCCAGTGGCTAAGGTCCTTAAAGGCCCCATATTTTGGCAATTTACTCTCTAACATGGACTTAATATAAAAGTGTCAATTTCATGAAAGAAACAAACAAAAAAACACACACACTTTGGTTTTGTCATACGAGCTACATCTTCTATCATACAGTTACTTCTGTTTGACCCTGTTTTGGACCCGCTTTGTCCATATTTGACATAGACCCTAAGTCCCTTTCCTCTGATTGGTTGTCTCAGTGTAAAAGACCCACTTGTGAGAGCACGTTATGGTGACAATACTGGCTTCGGAGCGGAAAGGTAGGATAGTTGCTAGTGACGTAGAAATTAATCCATTTTCTGTACCACTTAACCTCAATAGGGTCGCGAGCGTGCTGGACCCTTTCCTAGCTGATACTGGCCGAGAGGCGGGGTATACCCTGAGCTGGTCGGCACCCAATCGCAGGGCACGTATAAACAACCATTCGCACTCACATTCATACCTCCGGGCAATTTAGAGTCAACCTACCATGCATTTTTGGGATGTGGAAGGAAACCAGAGTACTCGAGAAAACCCACACAGGCACGGGGAGAACATGCAAGCTGCTCTCACAGGCGAGGCCAGTTTTGAACCAGTGTCCTCAAAACTGTGAGGCAGCTGTGGTTACCGGTCTTTCGCCGTGCTGCCTGGCGTAGATTTTATATATGCTCCTGTAGCATTCCAACGGCATATGGAGGAGATGCTAGGACCCCTCACGGATGAGTGCTACATCCCATACCTTGACTACGTGCCCTGTTATGCAAAAACATTTGAAAATGTTGAGACCATTCGCATGGTTCTCTTGTCACAAACTCCCGTCTCTTGCCGTAGCCTGATTTTAACCAGCCCTTCACCCTGCATACTGACTCTTCAGACCAGGGCCTAGGATCTGTACTGTATCAGGGTCAAAATGGAAAACTGAGTCATTGGAGACGAATCAAGCACACTGTCGCCAGCCGACCGTAATTACCATCTGCATAGTGGAAAATTAGAGTTTCTCTTATTGAAGTGGCCTGTGTGTGCAAATTTCTGTGACTATCTGTACTATGTGTTCCCACTTCATGGTTTACACTGACAACAACCTGTTGACCTACACGATAAGTAAAGACAAGCTCAATGCTGTTGGTCACCGGTGGGTTGGGGAACTCGCTGATTTTAGGTTTGATGTCAAATACAGGCCTGGAGAGTCAAATATAGACACAGACACTCTATCGCGCCTCCCCCTGGATGTGGAATGATATAAAAGGACCTGTACCGAGGAGCCTTCCATTGAGGGAGTGCGTGCAACATGGGATGGAAGTCAGGCAGCAGAAAGGGAAGATGTGACATTGGTTGTAACTGATCATCGCTTTCCCTGACTCTGACTAACAGTCTCAACCCCACCTGCAAACCATCAGTCATGACGAGTGTTGGATTTATCTTACCCAACATTATAATGAATAGACACAAAAGGAATGAAGACGCTGGTCTCTTTTTCTCATGAGGAGGGCGCATGGGAGATTGTTCAGGTTACAGCCTCTCAACACGCTCTAAACAATCTCCCCCGTCGCTCCTGCATTTATTTGAAAATAGGGAGGTTTCTAAGTTTACAAGACACAACACACTAAGGGGAGGGTTTCAAGGTGAAAACATGGCACCAACACCTGCCACGTCCCGGCCACGTCCTTCTCTCTGATGATTCCTGCTGAGTCATCTTCTTGAAGGAGAGACATCTTTCTTTCTAAAAATTGTCCATAATACTCATGCAAGCTAAGCAAATAAATGATAACTTCTACGATATATCTAACAATGAGTTAGTAAGGGCCCAGAGAGAGGATGAAGCCATAAGTAAGATTATAGAGCTGAAAGGGTACAACACAATGTCGATCGATGACGTGCGAAGAATTGTAATTGGAGCAACTCTGAAGCTACTTCATGAGTGGAACAGATTCACTGACGATGACCTCATTTACAAAAAGACTAACCGCCGCAGGCTGCTAGTCCTCCCTGTAAAATACACTCGCTCTGAAACGTCTTCATAATGTGATGAGTCATGTAGGGACAGAGGACTCCACCTTGCAAGAGAGAGGTTCTACTGGCCATTTATGTCCAAAGAGATTGAAGAATATGTCACTTGAAAATGTCCATGCGTCAAGTCAAAGAAGCCTGTCACACATTTGGACCTCCAATGGGCATCATCACCTCTTTCCCTTAGAGCTTGTATGTATTGACTACCTGCATCTGGAGACTAGTTATGGTGGGTACGAATACATTCTGGTGGTGATCGACCATTTCACTAGATTTGCTTAAGCGTATGCCACAAAGAATAAGAGTGGAAAATCTACGGCAGAACGTATTTTCAATTACTTCATTCCCATATTTGGTTACCAGTCTAAATTACATCATGACCAGGGCTCAACGGCTTAACAGGAACCATCCTGCAGATGTTAAGGACATTGACTGAAATACATCCCCAATTCCAATGAAGTTGGGACATTAAACATAAATGAAAACAGAATACAATGATTTGCAAATCATGTTCAACCTATATTTAATTGAACACACTGCAAAGACAAGATATTTAATGTTGAAACCTATAAACGTTTTAGCAAATAATCATTAACTTAGCATTTTATAGCTGCAACACGTTTTAAAATCCTGGGACAGGTGGCAAAAAAGACTGAGAAAGTTGAGGAATGCTCATCAAACACCTGTTTGGAACATCCCACAGGTGAACAGGCTTATTGGGAGCAGGTGTGTGCCATGATTGGGTATAAAAGGAGATTCCCTGAATTGCTCAGTTATTCACAAGCAAAGATGGGGCAAAGTTCAACTCTTTGTGAACAAGTGCGGGAGAAAATAGTCAAACAGTTTAAGGACAAGGAATTTAGGGATTTCATCATCTACGGTCCATAATATCATTCAAAGGTTCAGAGAATCTGGAGAAATCACTGCATGTAAACGGCAAGGCCGAAAACCAACATTAAATGCCGAAAACCAACAATAAATGCCCGTGACCTCAGGTGGCACTGCATCAAAAACAGAGATCAATGTGTAAAGGATATCACCACATGGGCTCAGGAACACTTCAGAAAACCAATGTCAGTAAATACAGTTCGGCGCTACATCCGTAAGTGAAACTTGAAACTACTATACAAAGCAAAAGCCATTTATCAACAACACCTAGAAATACCGCCGGCTTCTCTGGGCCGAACTTCATCTAAGATGGACTGATGCAAAGTGGAAAAGTGTTCTGTGGTCCGACAAGTCCACATTTCAAATTGTTTTTGGAAATTGTGGACGTCGTGTCCTCTGGGCCAAAGAGGAAAAGAACCATCCCGACTGTTATGGACGCAAAGTTCAAAAGCCAACATCTGTGATGGTATGGGGCTGTGTTAATGCCAATGGCATGGGAAACTTACACGTCTGTGAAGGCACCATTAATGCTGAAAAGTACATACAGGTTTTGGAGAAACATGCTGCCATCCAAGCAACGTCTTTTTCATGGACGCCCCTGCTTTTTTCAGCAAGACAATGGCAAACCACATTATGCACGTGTTACAACACCGTAGCTTTGTAGTAAAAGAGTGCAGGTACTAGACTGGCCTGCTTGCAGTCCAGACCTGTCTCCCATTGAAAATATGTGGCGCATTATGAAGCATAAAATACGACAATGGAGACCCCGGACTGTTGAACATCTCAAGCTGTACATCAAGCAAGAATGGGAAAGAATTATACCTACAAAGCTTCAGCTATTAGTGTCCTCAGTTCCCAAACGTTTATTGAATGTTGTTAATAGAAAAGGTGATGGAACACAGTGGTAAACATGACCCTGTCCCAGCTTTTTTGGAACGTGTTGCAGTCATAAAATTCTATGTTGTTTATTTGCTAAAAACAAAGTTTATTTACTTATGCATTCCTGCGCTGCTAAATACCTTAACTTAGTGGCCCTAACCATCTTCGGTCATTGCATGATTCTCGGCATAGCCCACCTACCCTACCAAAAGACCCAGAAGCTGCGGAACTGCTTAGGACAAGGCCTTCTGTAGTAAAAGAACGGCTGAACCCGAACCTGACCCGAGACGTACAGACGTCCTCCTTCATTCAAACGGGTTCGCGGACCCTTCCACCACCATTTGAATCTAGACTAGGATTCCGTTCTGTCCTCAAGATTTAAACCCATACTTGGCACCTCTCCTCGATTGATGAGTCAGGTTCTACATCTGACTGTTATTCCCCCGTGTGCTAAATTGAAGCGAGCTTCCGCTTCCTTCTTACCCTCCTTCTTCTGTAGAGCTGTGTTGAGTTTCTCCTTTTGTTTGATTTTTACTGAGAACTGTACACTTAGTTAGTGTTAGTTTCTCCCCTGCCCCAAATTACTGTTTTCACTGCCATCCCAACATACACACATCGATCCTGACACCGAAACCTATATGCACATATAGGCACATCTTAAGTAAGACGTTGTCATGGACAACTGTTATAGCCATAAGTGGGGTGATATGCACTAATGTTGGACTTCGGTAACTGCAGTTGTGTGTGTGTGTGTTCCTGCCAACCTGTGCCATCTTCCAAAGAGACGTCGCCTAGATCCACCATCGAGCCGGATCAAGCCGACGAAGGGGGGATATGAAATGGACATGCTCTCATCAGATGGCACCATAACCCTCAACTGAGCTTGCATCACTGTCTCCGGTCCCCCGCCGTGACAGGCAACCACAAGGATGCCTGGTTCATCTCACACGGACGCTAAATGAATTACCAGCCAGTCCGAAAGACCTCATCAAAGTGAAGATGAGGAATCCTGACTCCTCACCCCAGACGTTAAGTTAATTAGCAGTTACCTCAGAAACCTGCCCTCCCGGTTATCAGGAAACCCCCTGGGTGTGCAGGGCTCAAGATACCAATCAAAAAGCTTGAAAATCCACTCATCCTGCATGTCAAGATAAAGTTCAAAAGGCAATTTGTTCCATCAGTCTGGGACAATAGATGGAGCACTAGCGACACCCTCAGGCAGGTGAAAGCTTCTGAAACTCCGGAGGAACTAATCACCATCTTACTGGATTTGAATGTTATATGATATTTTGGAAACTTTGCATGAACGCTGCCAGTGTTACCATCACAACAGCGTCACTAGTGATTGTATTTCTGCAAATTTGAATCTCTGATGTCAAATCTGTTTGTCAACTAAACCGGATGAGATGTTTCACCCCACACAAAACAAATGTCCCATTGGAAATATTAGTGTTCCCGACAACTACATACAATTGAAACATTCATTACAGGGAGTAAAGAGGATTTGCGCGTGACAATGCAAAGCTGTAAAATGGTGTCGTTATCTTAAATCCAGCAATTATTTTATCCCACCGGTTGTAAACTACAAAATAATCCTAGGATGGAAAACTAACATTAAGAGGCGGTCTATCTTCCCTTTGGCCGCGGAGCGGGGGGAAGCACCCAATTTTCAGCTGGGCATAAAGGCCGGAGCCCCCCTTTGTTGAGCGCGCTCGTACGACCAACTTGCCGAAGGCTGGCTCAGCCAGGAAGCCCCACCTCTCACCATGAGGTGGCGAGGACACATCTGAGCGTTCCCCGCCGCAGGGCACCCTGCGATCGCACTCCGAGCTACCCTTTTGGGTGCCTGGGCAAGCTCCATTGGGAAGGAAGTGGGCAGCGCACGCCTGCGCCGAGATTCTTGCGAACAACGACACTCCGACTCCAGCAGTCTTTTTTTTTTTTTTTTTTTTTTTTCTTTTTCCTTCCTCCTTTTTCATCCAAATCCACCTGTTCCCCGTGTGGACCGGACTGGCCAAATATTCAGGAGATAGACTAGCCTGCCTAAATTGTGTTCCATGCACGTAAATCCAATTTGCAGTCTACTAAAATACAGATTAGTGCATATTTGGGTTTAAATTAACAAGATCAGGAACACCCAGCTATATGCATTGTCACTACATGGTCATTTCACCTTCACAAGTCAGTCTCCTTTGCCATTGTGTGGCTGGAGATTGTAGATTCACCCGTTAGATCTTACATTTTCTATAAAAAGTCACTACCTGTATCATTTGTGTGCGTTTGGGTGCGACAAAAGACCTGGTTATCGAGAACTCTTATCTAATTCCTGTGGCAACCTTCAGATTACGAGACATAGAGGTTTTTCGTCACTTTGTCCTGACGTTTTACACATCTTAAAAGAGATTTGGTGCCCCTTTACCTGATGAAAAATAATTAGATTTTTAACGCTGAAACTTAAAATCACGCTAAACCGGACGTGACGAAGGTGTCGCTTCCGGCTTATTCTTTTCTCCTAAATTAATTACGTTTTTATCCAAACAATATACGCTACACTCAATATACGTACCAGGCATCCACTAAACACATTCCACCAACCCTGCTTGCGTTTTAAGAGATTTAAAATGAAATCGAAAGGGTTTAAGAGTTCATTTGTATTTATAGAAGTTTGAAAATGTCAGGAGCCATTTTTTATTTGTTAGGGATCATGTGATGCTCACTCAGTGAGATCACATTAGTGAAATGTTTTATTTATTTTTGGCAAGGTTTTGAGTGTTTCTAATTTATTTTCCCTTTTAAAATCCAATTGGTGTCTCATATTCTGGTTTTATTGTATAACACACACAATACTAATTTTGGTCAGTCGGTGGAAATATAACACAATCAGTTATGCCAGTTACCTGACGCTGTAGTCTATTACGCATGCGCGAGGTCATTTCTTCATAGCCAAGGAGGATTGGTTAACGACAGGTAACTGTGTCAGTGTCTCCGTCTTTCCTCACATTTTAACCCGTTTTTCAGGTGGGTAAAGACTTAAAAACCACTATTGTGTACCTACTTTGTATTTTACTTTGGTGTTCTAATGGTATAAAATAAGTGTAGAGAAGAGAGTGTTGTGTTGAGTGTAGCGTGTCTAGGTATTATTTGTCCAATTTGTAGCTAGATTCTAGTTATCTGACTGACTGGCTTCATTTATGTTATGCTCTTAAGCAGTGTTCTTAAATAGTTATAGAAGTTAAGCGGAAATTTTACCAAGTGTGCCACTCTACATAATGTCCATTCTTTCAATAATATGACTATTTGTGAGTCCCATAGATGTCTTTTGACATTTATACAGAAATGCACTTTTAATGCATATTTCAATATTCATCCAAAATTGTATTTGGGGAAGTCAATGAAAATGACACAGAGGTTACAATGTTTGTTTTGAATGTAGTGAAGACTGAGATGACAAAGAAATGTCTAACTATTACCAAAAGAGTGTGAATTTAAATGTCGAGATGGACAATGATAATGCAGTACTGTTTATATTGGGTAAATTAAGGCAATGGAACAAAGTATTCAGTTAGGTATTTGTGTAAATTGTGAAATTGTAAATAAATATAACAAGGAGGATTAGTGAACGACAGGCAACTGCGTCAGTGTCGCCCTCTTTCCTCACATTTTAACCTCTTTTTCAGGTAACTTATGTGTTTGGTGCCCTATTCTGGTACCTGTGTGCGTGTACACACACACACAGTTCCCTCCAAAAGTATTGGAAGGGCAAATTTGCTTCGATCAGGTACTCCTCGCAAGATTCCTGACAGAGGAGTGCAAAGAATAATCAGAAGAGTTTTCCAAGAGCCATGGGCCACCTGTGGAGAGCTTCAAAAAGACCTGGAATTAGCAGGTACTGTTGTCACAAGGAAAATGGTGAGTAATGTACCACCACGGCCTGTATGCACGTTCACCACGCAAGACCCCATTGCTGGACAAAAAGCATGTCAAAGCTCATTTAATGTTTGCTGAACAACAGTTGGACAAGCTAGTTAAATACTTGGAGATTATAGTCTGGTTGGATGAGCGCAAAATTTAACTCTTTTGATGCCATAATGCACACCACGTTTGGAGGAGAAATGGCACTGCACATCACTCTGAAAACACCATACCAATAGTGAAGAGCATGATGGTGTGTGGCTGCTTTTCAGCAAATGGTACTGGTAAACTTCACATAATTGAAGGAAAGATGAATGGTCAAATGTACAGAGACATTGACAAAAATCTGCTGCTATCTATGAGGATGATGAAAATGAAACTAGGGTGGACATTTCACCAGGATAATGATCAAAAACATATTGCCAAAGAAACTCTGAATTGGTTTACATTAAAAAAAAAAAAAAGCTGCTAAAATGGCCCAGCCAATCACCTGACTTGAATCCAATCGAAAATCTATGTAAAGAACTGGTCCATAAAAGAAGCCCACGGAACCTTCAAGATTTCTGCTTGTGTGGAGGAAAGGTCCAAAATTACACAAGAGCAATGCATGCAACAAGTTTCTCCATACTGGAGGCGTCTTGAAGCTGTCATTGCAAACAAAGGCTTTTGTGCAAAGTATGGAATAAATACCAGTTGGCGTCAATACTTTTTACATGTCATTTAACATTATGACATACAACTTAATTTCTGATCTTATTTGTTCAACTTGCTTTGTATGTAAGGATTACTTGGGTTGTTACCAACATCTCGTGAAATTTTCAGGTCAATAGTACCTTTGGAAGTACATTTAGTGAGAAAAAAGGTGACACATTAAATACTTATTTCAGCCGATATATTCCTTTGTCTTTATTCCTTTGTCTTCAGTTTCCATGTTTTGGCTATACTGAACTCCGATACAACAAGTTCAGTACCTCAATACAGAATAATTCCTATCACAACTTCATACAACCAGCTATGCAGTAAGAAAGTTCCCATTAGACTACGAATAATATGAAAAGAATCCGACAGATCTACTTAGGAACCAACTTTATAATGCTAAACAACTTGATTGCATATTATCAAAAAGAACAGAGTTCCTACTCCAACAGCTAAAACACACTAATTTCGAGCACAACAAAAAATCGGGAAAATTTCTCGTAAACCAACTTCAACGTAACATAGAAAAAACACTAATTACAACTATACAAGATTAAAATGGCAAACGTACTCAATCACCACAGGATATGAATGATATATTACTACTACAGTAGCTTATATTCATCCCACAAGAGTCGAATAAAAACGACAAAACCTATTTCAATAAATGCCAACAGGTAGAGCTTCAGGCAATGATGAGTTTTCCACAGAGTTCTATTGACATTTATGGTCTAGACTAGAAACCCTATTTTTCAGAATGGTGATAGAGGTCTAATTAGAAGCCATATGAATAAAGCCACAATAAAACTACTAATGAAACCAGAGAAAGACCCCACTTATCCAGCTAATTACCGACTGCTGTCACTAATTAATATGGACATCAAAATAATTTCTAAGACTTAAGCCAACAGACTAAAAAAAATTCCGCCGTCGATAATACATTGTGACCAAACAGGTTTTATTAAAAGACGGAGCGCCACCAACGTCAGGCGACTGATAAACCCAATAAGTATGTCTCAGCATAATAATCTAAAATCAATTGTCTTTCCACTTTTGACAAAGTTAACTGGTCTTTTCTTTTTGCTGTACTTCACAAATTTGGTTTCGGTGATTCATATATTCACTAGATCGTTATACAACTCACCCAAAGCAACCGTCACCGCAAAGTGGGTCACGTCACAGTTTCACTTTACAAAAAGGAACTAGACCAGGATGCCCACTCTCGCCCCTGCTATTGGCACTATATCGAACCACTGGCAATAGCAATACGGCAGAACACTAATATTAAAGGTATCTGTACTCCTGTGTCAGAACACAAAATCAATCTTTTCGCAGATATCTTTTATTTACAAGAACCATAGCCATCACTTCAAACATTTTTAACCTCATTGAGATTATTTTCACAATTATCAGAATATGATATCAATTGATCAAAATCAACATACTACCTATAACGACTAGCTCCTGGAATCCTGCGGACCAAATTTCAATCTTTCCTTTTCCAACAAGGAATATCAAATATCAAGGCAATAATATCTCAGCAAAACTTAAATAATTTAAATCACGTACCTCTACTGGAAAATATTTGTGATGATTTAAAATGTGGCGGCACGGTGAGTGACTGGTTAGAGCGTCTACCTCACAGTTCTGAGGACCGGGGTTCAATCTCGACCGTGGAGAGATGGGGGACCGTGGAGAGATGGGGTTTCGCCCCGCCTTCCTCTCCCCTCTATTAGCGTCCTTGCTCACGACGGCCACTTAACATGGGCTCGCTTTTGGCGGCTATGACCGTTTGTGGGTGGCGGCTGGCTCCTGCGTTGGTCCCTGTTGACGGCTCTCCGAGGTGGTGGGGTTGATGGTGGCGGTGGGGCCCGCTGGGGGGTGGGTGGTGGAGGGTCTGTTGCCCGTGCGGTCAGGGCGCTTTGTTTGGGCTCAGGACCTCCCTGGATCCTGTGGGGGTCTGTGGCACCCCCCTGGTTGGATTCCCTGCTGGATGGGCTCGCTGGCTTCCCCCCCTCCACCTTGTGGGTGAAGGGGCCTGGCCCCACCCTTACTCAATGTACTGGCTCAGCAACTGTGGTGGGTCTCATCAGCAACGGGGACGAGACAGACTACAGGAGTGAGGTGAGCCACCTGGCCGCGTGGTGCATGGACAACAGTCTCTCCCTGAATGTGGAAAAAAAACAAAGAGTTTGTTGTGGACTTCAGGAAAGCGCACCCAGCATGCTCCCCTGAACCTCAACGGTGCTGTGGTGGAGAGGGTGGGCAGCACCAAGTTCCTGGGAGAGCACATCACTGAGGACCTCTCTTGGACCAGCAACACCTCATCACCACTGGCCAAGAAAGCTCACCAGCATCTCTACTTCCTGCGCAAGTTGGGAAGAGCCAGAGCCCCAACCCCCATCATGTGTTCGTTCTACAGAGGGACCAGAAACACCATCTTAACCAACTGCATCACTTTGCGGTATGGAGCCTGCACCGCATCCTGCCTCAAGACTCTCCATCGCATAGTGAGGGCAGCTGAGAAGATCATCGGAACCTCTCTTCCCTCCCTGCAGGACATTTACAGCACCCGCCTCACCCTCAAAGGCCTCTGCATAGCGGGGGATGCTACCCATCCATCACACAGCCTCTTCAGTCTGCTCCCATGAGGCAGGAGACTGCGGAGTCTGAGACTAGCCGACTGTTTTATTTATCAGGCTGTCAGGACTCTGAACTCTCTGCCCGTTCTGCCCCCTCTACCTCTTCTGTCCTCTGCCCACCTGAACTCTGCCCCCCCCCCCAAAAAAAAAAACCATATAGCTGCACACACACCAGACTCGGGGTCGCACTAGCCACTTTTGCAGCAATAGGGTTTTGTCATCTAATATATAAATGTCTTATTTGCCTTGGTTCTCTGACCTTGACTGTTGCACACGTCACATGACCTTTATTTGCACATTCAATTAATACTTTTTATACTGTATATACCATAGTTTTAGTTAGCTTTTACTGTCTTTTGTAGCACCGCGACCCCTTGAGTACCGTAATTTCAATCCTCTGTATGTGTTACGTATATTGAAGAATTGATGATGATAGGACCTTTTACCTCTTAACTATTACAAATAAAAATCAATACTACTGTGTCTCTCCATAATGATACAGCTGTACATACAACATTCCTTGTAACTATTCTGACAGCTTTGGTTAGTCTATTTAAGTGCATTCTTATATTTGTTTTGTACCTTTTGACACACACTTGAAATGCATGGTTTAACTGCTTGCACAAGTGGAATAATAACCCATGTCTGGTTCATTTCTGTCCAAACTGCGTGGAGTTTAACTTTTCTAAACAGACTGACTGTACTTCTATATGAATTATCTGCAGAGGGTTTTCTTTATTAAAGAGGATAGGCTTGATACTTTCCATTTCTACCAAAAATTCAGAGAATTAACTGTGATGGTGTTTAAACTCAAGACGTGCATGTAACATCCATCCACCCATCCATTTTCTATACTGCTTATCCTCACTAGGGTCGCAGGCGTGCTTGAGCCTATCCCAGCTATCTTTAGGTGAGAGGAGCGGTACACCAAGAACCGGTCGCCAGCCAATCTGCATGTAGCAGAATTAGAATTTGAGAAATTACTTTTCAGCTCCAATCTTTTTTCTTGTTTTTCCTCACTAGACTTGAAGAATCACTTGACTTTTTGAAATAGAAATTCCAAATTAAATTTTATAGTTACATTAACATTAATTCGTGTTTGGGTAATTATACCTCATTTTTAAATAAATTGCAACACCACACCTGTGTTCTAAGAGGCAACAACAACCACCAAACTATTTGAAGCATGCGCGCTTGTGCATCAATAGAGGTCAGTTTGTTGCAGTGCTTGCAAAACACAACCGGATCTCTGGTGTGATCTCGCAAATCCCCGACGACACGTGAACGCATCGCGCCCTGAATTGAGTCAAATGAATAACGAACACAATCATACACATTTGTTGACAATGTTATGGAGGTTGCTCAAATATTTATGGCCAAATAGCATCGCATCCGCCGATTATTTCAAATAAACCCAAATGTCTTTTTTCTTTTTCTTCGCATTTTCACTCCAGCGATGCTACTTGTCTCGCCTCCGAGAGAGATGGATTTCACGCCATGGATGTTCTGCGCAACAATATTACGTCAACCCGGCCCGCTACACCACAAACGGGCTTATGATTGAAACATCCAATAAATTATGACGGTGGACACAGACACTTAAAGGAAATTTTGATCAAAGACGCACAGGTAATAGAGCCTGTTTACTTACGTATCGTGACAAAAGCAGTGGAGGTGGTGGTACTGATTGTGCTGAGAAAGGGTCGACATGACTTGTGTGTGACATCAGCAGTGGATGCTGATGTGAGTGAACCGCCCCCTACCCTCTCTCGGCGAGATGGGGAGGGGCACTAGGAGTCTTTTCAACAGAATTGTCCAGTTTATACCATTCTGTTTATAAAAAAGGTATATCCTATGTAAATATTGACGCTAGACTAGTGCAACTTTAAGACAGTCTTTCAGTTTTTCCTTTGAAATGCTTTTGTCAATTATCTTTTCCCCTCCATTTTTCAAATTCAAACATCAGAAAGGTAACGTAGTGATTTGTTATACCAGGGCGGCCGACTGGTTAGAGCGTCAGGCTCACAGTTCTGAGGACCGGGGTTCAATCCCCGGCCCCGCCTGTGTGGAGTTTGCATGTTCTCCCCGTGGCTGCGTGGGTTTTCTCCGGGCACTCCGAGGGTTTCCTCCCACATCCCAAAAACATGCATTAAATTGCCCGTAGGTGTGAATGTGAGTGCGGATGGTTGTTTGTTTGTATGTGCCCTGCGATTGGCTGGCAACCAGTTCAGGGTGTACCCCGCTTCCTGCCCGATGATAGCTGGGATAGGCTCCAGCAAGCCCGCGACCCTAGTGAAGAGAAGCGGTTCAGAAAATGGATTGACCTATGTCTTATACTTTGTATAGTTATGTTGCATGTGTGAAATTACAATACAGATGGCAAGTCATTATCACAAATATTTTATTACTTAAACATTTTCAGTAGGCTACTCATAAAATAATATTGGCATGTGAATAAATGTGTGTCGTTTGTAAAATAATAACTGAAGGCAGGTAGGGAGGTCTGTAACTTCATATGGCAGGTGGGCGCAAGTTTCCCATATAAACACCAAGGTGTATCATGTCATGCCTTTACGTGGTAGAAAACTATTTCAAGCAGCAAATATTATTTTGGGGTGGTGGTTTCATTGCCGTCCCCAGCAATGCCACCCTGTGCAGTCATTTAACAGTAGGCTCGCCAAGTCACGTTGAGGATTTACAGTGTCTGTGCCTCAGTATAATACATTTTCCCCGCATATCTGTGATTTGTTTCTTGCAAATTCACATATTCATATACATTTTTTTGTGGGGGACCTCTCTTTCGTTCTCACTGAAAAAAGCCCCACCTGTTTGCTGTTTTTGTCCTAATGCCAAAGTCCTGGTTAATAGTATTGCTTTGACACCATCTTGTGGCATTTTGGTGCCAAGTAACTGTTGACGAGTGTTGAGGACCTTCATGTAGAGCTTTGCTGCCATCTTATGGGATCCTGGTGCCAATGAATCAAGTTGAAGTGCATTGAGGAGATTCATGTTATGCTTTGTTACCGATTGTCTTCATTACTTTTATGGACAGAATTTGTAGGCGCAGCCGAGGCATAGAGGGGGTCTGGTTAGGTGGTCTCAATATTGCATCTCTGCCTTTTGCAGATGATGTGGTTCTATTGGCTTCATCAAGCTGTGATCTCCAACTCTCACTGGAGCGGTTCGCAGCAGAGTGTGAAGCGGCTGGGATGAGAATCAACACCTTCAAATCTGTAATATGTAAGTATCTTGGGGTCTTGTTCACGAGTGAGGGAAGAATGGAACGGGAGATCGACAGGCGGATCGATGTAGCGTCTGCAGTGATGCGGACTTTGTATCGGTCCGTTGAAGAAGGAGCTAAGCTCAAAGGCGAAGCTCTCAATTTACCTGTCAATGTACGTATATACCCTCACTTATGTTCACAAGCTGTGTTTCCTCCACAGGATGTCCGGGCTCTCCTTTAGAGATAGGGTGAGAAGCTCTGTCACTTGGGAAGGGCTCAGACTAGAGCTGCTGCTCCTCCACATTGAGAGGAGCCAGATGAGGTGACTCGGGCATCTGATTAGGATGCCTCCCGGACGCCTCTTGGTGAGATGTTCCGTGCATTCCCACCGGGAGGACACCCTGGCGATGACCCAGGACACGCTGTAGAGACTATTTCTCCCGGCTGGCCTGGAAATGCCTCGGGATCCCCCCGGAAGAGCTAGGTGAAGTGGTTGGGGAGAGGGAAGTCTGCGCGATCCTGCTAAAGCTACTACCCCTGCGACCCGACCTCCGATAAGCGGAAGAAAATGGATGGGTGGATACTTAGTATGAACTGCATATATTAATTTAGTACTTTATTATGTCATTACTACTTTACACGGACTGGCCTCAATCATTACTATTTTATTAGTCACTAGTCATTTATGTTTGCAGAATTACAGGGAGGACCTGTTAATTTTCTTACTTTCTCCTACTCCTTTTGAACATATAAATTGTACATTCCTTTGATTATTATTTCCTAGTTTTTAAATTTGCCTTGTTCCCCCCCCCCCCCCCCATTTGTCAGATTTATTTTGTGTCGATTGTTTTGTTTTTGTTATATGTTCAATAAACACGAGTTGAAGTATAATTTAAAAAAAATGTAATAAAGTCTAAGCACCCCTGTTTAAATGCCAAATTTTTGTGATTAAAAAAATGTAACCAAGAGAAATTATTTCAAAACTTTCCCCACCATGTTACCTACAACTTCTATAACTCAATAATAATAATAAAAAATATTTGGGAAGTAAAAAGAAACATCTGATAAAATGTGTCAGCACATATGTGCACACCCTCTTATACAGTAACTGCCCGCTCCCCCCAATAGAGTTGTTCAGTTTATACGTCACCTTAATGGTGAAAAAAGTTTTGAAAGGATTCATGTTAGTCTCACTTTTTATATCACAAAAATCTGGCCTTCGAAGAGGGGTGTATAGACTTTTTATATCCACTGTACATCAGTGGATATACACTGTACTTCTGTTATAGGTGATAAGGCAACTAGTTGTAGGATTTTTCTGGATTTTGGGGTGGCCCAGGGCCCTGTATCTCACTAAAACAGATTTGCACCTGTACTGAGACCAGCGGCACATTCAGAAACAAAACCAGATCAATCTTTGGTAAACTGGGCCATTAAAAAAAATGGAAGGTGGGCCACAACTGGACCCCGGGTTGTGCTTGTACATTTACACCACTCAGTACTGGCTTTATGTCTGCTGTCGTATTTAAAGGTATTACAAGTCTAATTATGATGAAGCAGTGGTGGCCTGTCACTGCAAGGTTAATATTATGACAACAGAATGCAGCAATTTTCCATCCCGGTTGTTTTCAAGGGAGAGAGAACGTTATGTAACTGTGTACATGACCAGGTCATTCATACAGGAGCGGAGCGTGCCTTGTTTACACTCGCCCAACAGTACAACTCCGCGTTTCTTGGAATATGACTGGCTCGGTGCCGCCCACCTCGTCTTCTATTGGCCGAGAATCAGTAAACAACGTTGTAATAAATGTGGACTTCACGGGTATTACTGCAGAATGTAAACTGGAGCAGCTCTGGTGTTAATGTCCACATCGCCGAATTCAATTATAGCAACGCTTATGTATTAATTTTCTGAGGATGACTAGTAGAATAAGATTTGTTAGGTCCATGGTAAAGGGGGCGGCTATGGCCAACGTTCCCAAACACGTTGACCATTTCTCCAAATTTTCCCCATCGCCGCTCTCCATGAAGCAGTTCTTGGATTTTGGTAAGTGGCGCTTTAGTTCACGTCACATTTTAAGCTCTTTAATGAATGAAACTATGGCTTGAATTGGTTTGTCGTGCAGTGTCTAGACGGTAACGTGTGGTATTGTTTGTTTTCACGCCCGTACAGTTACACGCAGAGATTTCAAGATCGTTGCTGATCATAAAGTAATGATGACATTGACAGCAAACGTTACTGATCACATGAACACCTATGCATGTGCGTGAAAATACTGTCCACGTTCTAATTACAACCTTATTGTTTCTTATTAACAAACACCATCATCATACTTCATCATCCGGCAATGAGTAGGAACTTGGGTTAATCGTGACATGTAACGCCCTCACTTTCATTGGAGCGATCAGGTTTTGGCCGCTTTACTGTTCTTCAATGACTGCAGAAAAATAGGTGAAGGCAAGCTGTTGTAATTAGGTTGTAAGCAATTTTATTCATAGTTTTATGAATGTCCCCCCCCCCCCCCCCCCAAGTAATTTCAAATAGGTTTATGTTGTATGCTTTAGTTGTACAGTTCATGTCACTGGAACATACTTACAGAAACACCTGGACCTTGTAAAAAAAAAAAAAAAAAAAAAAAAGTCATACTGTTTTTCCAGTATTTCCAACTGTCCCGCTGTGTGATGTTTACCATAATGGTGTTGTTTGAATAAGATGTTATATGTTTGGACTTGCGGAACGGTGGACGACGTCTGCCTCACTGTTCTGAGGACCCAGGTTCAAATCCGGCCTCGCCTGTGTGGAGTTTGCATGTTCTCCCCATGCCTGCGTGGCTTTTCTCAAGGCACTGCGGTTTCCTCCCACATCCCAAAAACATGCATGGTAGGCTAATTGAAGACTCTAAATTGCCCGTAGGTGTGAATGTGAGTGCGAATGCTTGTTTATTTCTATGTGCCCTGCGATTGACTAGGTAACCAATTCAGGGTATACCCTGCTTCTCGCCCGAAGATAGCTGGGATAGGCTCCAGCACACCCGCAACCCTAGTGAGGTTCAGCGTTTCAGAAAATGGATGGATGGATGTTTGGATTTATTTTCTTGTACTCTTCAGGTTCAACCAATGCATGCGAGCGCACATCATTCGTCTTCCTTCGGCAAGAGCTTCCTGTGCGTCTGTCTAACATCATGAAGGAAATCAACCTGCTGCCGGCAAGACTTCTGGCCACACCCTCTGTGCAACTGGTCCAGAGCTGGTAAGTGACCACTACTGTATATTTTGACGACGACTCATTCAATGTTTATCTTAACAGTGAGTCAGTTCCGTATCCAAAGAAAAAAGCAGGCCCCGTAAAGTCGACTTTACACCGACCTGATCGGTATCAGCCGATAATTAGCATTTTATGCTGATTGGCTTTAATGTCATAATTCGCTGATCCGATCAATGACGTCATTTTGCTGCGCAAAAGACATTTACTCCACGTCACCGTAGTGTAGAGTAGATTTGAATCCAAAAGCTAGTTTATTTTTAGCCTTGTACATAGTACTGTAAATATCTGAAGACCAATAAAGTTATTTAAAAAAAAAAAAATGTCTGCGGTGTGAGACAGACAGCATGTAATGCTTGGATCAGACTGCAAGACAAATTTGGTCTTTCACGATTGCACTATGTCAGACTACTGCAATAAAATCTTGTATTCCGATACCACTGCATCACATTTTTTACGATCACTGGGCTTTATCTTTATCAACTCAAACGCGACCGGATACACTCGTTACTGTGGCAATGACAACAATAATGGACCGCGCCGTGTGTTTATTAGAACAAAATGGGGGAAAACGTGTGTTGGTGGTCACCGGTGCTTGGGAGAGGACGTTCGTTTAAGGCTTGCTTTTGAGGTATGTTCACGTACTTTGAATACGATACGCCTCGCAAGCAGGCAACAAAACGTTATGTAGCCTAGCAAGCTAGTGCTAGCACTAACGGTTGTAAGCAAACATGCCTGACGTTCTGTCGACTCATGCTCTAAAGTTTTGGTCTGTGTGAAGTAATTTAATTACAATAAAGGGGGATTTGGCAAGGTGCTACTGCTTATAAAGATCAATGAATAAATGATGGTGTAAATAATTTGATATGATTCTTGATCCCAGGGCTACTTTGACAAAAACATGCACATACATATATGTTAAGACACCAGAGATATGTTTTGAACTGTGAAAAAAAAATGCATAATATGTTTAAAGGTGGCGGCACAGCGACCAACTGGTTAGAGCGTCTGCCTCACAGTTCTGAGGACCGGGGTTCAATCCCCGGCCCCGCCTGTGTGGAGTTTGCATGTTCTCCCCGTGCCTGCGTGGGTTTTCTCCGGGCACTCCGGTTTCCTCCCACATCCCAAAACATGCGTGGTAGGTTGATTGAAGACTCTAAATTGCCCGCAGGTGTGTATGTGAGTGCAAATGGTTGTTTGTTTTTGTGTGCCCTGCGATTGGGTGATGACCAGTTCAGGGTGTATTCCTGCCCGAAGATAGCTGGGATAGGCTCCGGCACTCCCAAGTAATAAATAAATAATGTATCTTTGCGTGTTGATCGGCGAATTATGTCATTAAAGCCGATCAGCCGATCAGCATAAAAGCTAGTTATCGGCCGATACCGATCAGGCCAATCAGCTAGGTGAAAAGTCTAATTGTAAATATATTTTTTTGAGCAATTAAGTACAAAAGTATATCCAGTAAATGAACAAGTCATTTAAATAGACACATTGCTCCATCTTGTGATCTGATCGGTTAGCGTTTTTTTTAACTCGCTGACTGGTGATCGGCTACAAAAATCCTAATCGTGCTCAGCCTACAGTAAAGACAGTAATTTGTTTTTATTTTCACTTGTGAATGGGGTACTTCATCACAAAGCCGCCAAATTACACAACTACCACGACTACTACTACTATTACTGTGCAAATCCGTGCATGTGGCTAATGCAGCGGACACATGGTCAAACACAAGTAAATTTAAATGTTACGTCAGATGTGTGAACGGCTTAATTGCAGAAATATTTTCAGATCCAGGAAGCTCACAAAACCTTGAATTGGTTGTGTAATTTCACACTTGATGGGAGGGAGATTTACAGTAATTTCACATGTATAATGCGCACACATGTAAATATGCACCTCCGAAGTTGACCTAAAAATTCTGGAAAACCCTTCTACCTATGTATAATGCATTTTTTACAATGCATGGTTTTGCTCCTACCCATATGATCAAAATATGAAGTATTATCTGTATTTTGCTAGTTTTTTCAAATAATTTTTCTGAAGTTAAGCACTTTATTTGAACACGTAATACTTTCTTTTTATTTACTTGCTCTTATTTTGAAATTCACAGCCCTACTTTCATTTAGTAAATGAGAAAACACACAGTTGTGCTCCTATGTTTGATTACCCAGACAGAATTCGTAAGATGGATACAATTCTTTAAAGAAAACATGAAGGACCAGGCAAAACACATTTAATTTTATTTGAATGGGATTCAACTTGTACTGTCAAGCATTTGAGAAAAGCATGATCAGTCACCAAAACATAACTATAAAGAAATGTATGATGGTTGTTGTTCAGTCATCAGTCGTACTTAAAAAAAAAAAAGAAAAAGAAAAAACAATATTTCACAAATTCTGCCTGGGTATGTAAGCTTATGAATACAACTGTACAAATATGCAGGCATATGTATTGGAATGTGAACCTTTTATTTTCCATTTTCTCCTATACCCATGTCTAATGCGCACTAATGACTTTTGACAATTTGTTGGGGAAAAAATGCGCATTATACACGTGAAATTACGGTAAGTATAGGTATACGTGCAAGTCATTTTTCCATTACAAATTTCACGCAGCCTTCTGTTGAGAATGCCTTATATTTGATAGTTTTATCATTAATCCATCAACTATAAATTTCAGTCCAACAGATTCCTTCGCAGAGCAAAGGGGTGGGGGAGCAGCAAGAGTGTATGAACTTTGTCCCAGTTCCGACTCAAGGCAAAGGCCTTTCTTCCCCTTGTTTTTCCTCATCGTGTTATTGGAGCTGAAGGGAACATCACGTTCAGAATAACGTCACTACCATGTGCAAAAAAAGTGACATAGGGGGTTGATATGGGGGTGGCTTACTGTAGTGTCGCGTTGCTATTATATTCTTGGAATTGCCACAGAGGCCCACCACATTTTAGGACACACAGCTTCATTCTGCACCACTCTCTGTTAATGTTATTGACGTCGCCCGGTAAACTGTACCATTGATACTGACGCAACAAGGAGGATATGGGTGTCTTACGTATGTGTTTCTTTGTCACACCTATGCTTGCACATCCCCAAGGTATATCCAAAGCTTGATGGAGATCTTGGATTTTCTGGACAAGAGCCCAGATGATCAGAGAACTCTTGTGACGTAAGGAAAGCATTATTCAAGAAATAAATAACTAAGCATCATAGGACAGAATTCAACAGAATTCAACCCTGTGCTGTTCTTCTTTCCATCATCCTAGGTTTGTGGAAGTATTGGAGACGATCAGAAACAGGCACAATGAGGTGGTCCCCACCATGGCCCAGGGAGTCATTGAGTACAAGGACGCCTTTGGCCAGCAGGATACTGTTACTGAACACAACATGCAGTACTTCCTGGACCGCTTCTACACTAGCCGAATCTCCATCCGCATGCTCATCAACCAACACAGTGAGTGGCCTCACACAGTGTGAAAATACTAACACTCAACAACAAGTAAACACACACTCTGAACTGTATGCAGTATCTATTACGAGACTATTTCTGACAGTATGATTCACATCACCAAACACTTGATGAGCCTAGGTCAACAAGGCTCAGAATAGTTTTTTTTCCGTTGAGGAGCAGTTTTACTCATCATTTCTTCATTTCAGGAGGAACTTTCTAAATTTCAGGAGCAATTAATGAAGCAGCTCGCATTTAAGCATTTTGTGACGTATTAATACATTAGGTTCATGGCTGTGCATTTATGATCGTATAACAGCTGACTAGGAATAAGACAATTTTTCTTTCAGTGACTACACTGAGCAAAAACACCTGTAAGTAATGTTTTATGGTTGCGTAATGTACTTGTCACCTTTGAAGTAAACAAAGCCACACATTCGACAGTACTCATAATTAACAGATGCTCCACAGGGCTAACGTTGTGTGAGTAAGGTAGACGAATGTTAATCTCACTGATTTGCGCTATTTTAATTTCAATTTTGTCCCTTGGGTCCCACGATGCGGCATCATACTCCGCGTCTTCAACGGAGAGAGTGGGCTGTGTTACAACCCCAATTCCAATGGAGTTGGGACGTTCTGTTAAACATAAATAAAAACAGAATACAATGATTTGCAAATCATGCTCAACCTATATTTAATTGAGTACACTACAAAGACAAGATATTTAATGTTCAAACTGATAAACTTTATTGTTTTTAGCCAATAATCATTAACTTAGAATTTTATGGATGCAACACGTTCCAAAAAATCAGGGACAGGTGGCAAAACAGACTGAGAAAGTTGAGGAATGCTCATCAAACACCTGTTTGGAACATCCCACAGGTGAACAGGCTAATTGGGAACAGGTGGGTGCCATGATTGGGTATAAAACGAGCTTCACTGAATTGCATTGCATTCATTCACAAGCAAAGATGGGGCGAGGTTCGGCTCTTTGTGAACAAGTGCGTGAGAAAATATTCAAACAGTTTAAGGACAATGTTCCTCAACGTAGAATTGCAAGGAATTTATGGATTTCATCATCTATAACCGGTAAGGCCGAAAACCAACATTGAATGCCCGTGACCTTCGACCCCTCAGGTGGCACTGCATCAAAAACCGACATCAATGTGTAAAGGATATCACCACATGGGCTCAGGAACACCTCAGAAAACCGATGTCAGTAAATACAGTTCGGCGCTACAGCCGTAAGTGCAACTTCAAACTCTACTATGCAAATCAAAAGCCATTTGTTAACAAAGCAAAAGCCATTTATCAACAACACCCGTGGAACGTGTTGCAGCCATAAAATTCTAAGTTAATGATTATTTGCTAAAAACAATAAAGTTTATCAGTTTGAACATTAAATATCTTGTCTTTGTAGTGTAGTCAATTAAATATAGGTTGAACATGATATGCAAATCATTGTATTCTGTTTTTATTTGTTTAACACAACGTCCCAACTTCATTGGAATTGGGGTTGTACAATAAACGCGTGCTCGCCTTGCCAGTATGAAATGCTCGCACACTTTTTCCATTTTCTGTCTTTTTTTCTCTTCTCAGTTCAGCATCGCATTGCATCTTCCCGCTGTGTTCCCGCTCCTTAAACTGAATAGCTTCACTTTCACATTCTACTTCCCACGCATCAATGACCTAAGTGCGTTGCGTCGCATATGGCCCTGCATGTGTCCGTCTCTGTGGTAAAACCGTATTTCGAAGTTTTGCTTTTCCATGTTTTTTGAGGCGCAAAATGCTAATTCAAATTCGCAAACTGCGATGCGAGACCATTAAATTCGAGCCTTGGGTCAATATTAATTTCATAATCCATTAACCTGATACACCTTTTTGGTGCTCATGAAACCAATAAGTAATTTTCCTTTTTTGTCTGCAGCGCTCATCTTCAATGGAAACACAAACCCCACTCACCCTGACACCATTGGTTGCATTGACTCAATGTGTGATGTGCCTGAGGTTGTACGAGGTAAGTCCTTATTTGTATGGCGTCAGCACTTTACTGTGATATTATGTGCTGGTTAACCAGCTGTATAGTCAACAATGCATTTAACTAAATGACATTTGAATCTGTCGACAACATATGAACTATGTTTTCCAACCAACCAAGTCTGTGACTTTGCATCAGCCTTTGTCAGCTCTACATATATTTATATATACAATCTGACAGTGACCAGATAAATATACAAATACTCTATAGGTGACATTTTTTAACACTAGGGTGTGGCATCCAAGCAAAGCTCAGTGGTCTGTCATGATGTAACATTTAAAAGCAGTCCTGTATATTCAAAGAGACGGGGCGGCCACTTCTCCAGTTTAAGCCAGTTTCAGTATGTGACTAAAAAATTCTGGTTATGATCCAGCACAGTTATCAGAAATAACATTTATACATACTGTACAACCACAATGAATTATAATAGCTGCTAACCTTTGTCATATCATGTACAATGATGTTAAATTTAGTTGGTTTTGTTTCCCTAGATGCTTATGAGAGTGCTAAGCTAATGTGTGAACAATATTACCTGGGAGCACCTGAACTGGAGCTGAGACAGATAAATGGTGGGAAACATTGGTGACTCAACTATACTGGTTGTTTGATACATGTGCATATAAAGCCTTGACTGTCTTTTCTCTCCCATAGCTAACAGTATCCGACAGCCCATTCAGATCTCTTACATCCCATCTCACCTGTACCACATTCTCTTTGAGCTCTTTAAGGTAATTACGATCAAAGCAACCAATAATTTGCATTGAAGAGAAAAGGATAAATAATCCCTCATCTCTTGATGAATATCAATTGGAAGTTGAAAGTAAACGAGATGATAAGGGTTCATTCTGACAACTATATACCATACAGAAATCATTCAAAATAGTTTTACATTGATGCTGGACAATTAGTACGACTTTAAAGAGGGTTGAAATTATTGCGATATTATCTAATATTTTATTTGTTTGGTGCCTTGCTAAAGTACACCTTGACTGGAGTCAGGAAGCAGGCTAGTATCTCTCCAGCAACTCTTTGCAATTTATTTTTGTCTGCTGCGGGAAGTTGGAAACTCCGGTTTCAAAGCCCAAAGCCTTAAAGACTGAGCGACTGAGACCCCATAATTGAATAAAAAATAAATATATGAATGATTACTAAAACAACTGTGTCTTTTGCCATTTATCATTATTGTTAAGTGCTCTATAGTACAGCATATTTTGTAGTCAAGAGGAGAGAAGGCAAGGGCACAAATTAAGTATTTAAACTCTTGAATATGAGTAAATGTTGTCACTGCAGAATGCCATGAGGGCAACCATTGAGAACCATGAGTCAAGCAGGATCCTCCCGCCCATCAAGGTTCGAGTTGCAGTTGGTGAAGAGGACTTGTCAATCAAGGTCACCAACACGCTACCATTGTTATGACCAAGCATTTGTGATACATATCATTATTTGTATTGAAATGCTAATGTACAGACCCTTTCCAAAAAAAATTTATATCATGTAAAAGTTTATTTATTTCCATAATTCCATTCAAAAAGTTAAACTTTCATAGATTATAGATTCAGGGCTCACTATTTAAACAATTTCAAGTATTTATTTGTTTATTTTTACATAATTTGGGCTTCCAGCTCATAAAACCCACGAAGTCAGGAATTCAAAAATTAGAACAGTGTGAAGAAATCAGCCCAAATTTTGCAGGCCATAAATGTTTTAAACTGTGTGACACACAGTAACCATCTACTAAACTCAAAGCACCTGCACAGGTTTCACCAGGTGTCATTAAATTGCTTCAGTTTGCTTCAATTGTCTCAGTTGGGTTCAATATGGGGAAGACTGCAGACTTGACAACTGGCCAGAAGACCATCATTGATACATTTCATAGGATGGGTAAGCCACAAAGGTTCATAGCTAAGGAGGCTGACTGTTCACAGAGTGCTGCGTCCAAGCATATCAATGGAAAGTCTAGTGGAAGGACAAAATGTGGCAGGAGAAGATGCACCAGTAAAAGAGATGACCGTGGGCTTCAGCGGATTATCAAACAGAGAAGATTCAAGAATCTATCAAAGATCCAGAAAGAGTTGAATGAGGCGGGAGTCACAGCTTCAAAAACCACCACATTTAGACGCATCCGGGAGATGGGCTACAACTGTCAGGTTCTTCATGTCAAGCCACTTCGGAGCCTGAGCCAACGTAGGAAGCGTCTCAACTGGGCCATGGAGAAGAAGGACTGGAGTATTGGCCAATGGACCAAGGTCCTCTTTCCGATGAAAGTAAAGTGCGCTGTTCATTCGGGAATCAAGGTCCAAGGGTTTGGAGGAAGACTGGTGAAGAACAGAACCCAAGCTGCTTGAAATCCAGTGTGAAATATCCACAGTCAGTCATGATTTGATGATGATCCAATGTCCAGTGCAGGTGTCGGTAAACTCTGCTTTCTTAAATCCAAGGTCACTGCAACAATCTACCATAATGTTTTAGAGGACTTCATGATTCCTTCTGATGCGGATCTGTATGGACATGCAGATTTCATCTTCCAACAAGACCTGGCCCCTGCCCATACCACCAGAAGGACCAAAACCTGGTTTGATGCCCATGCCATCACAGTGCTTGACTGGCCAGCCAACTCACTGGATCTAAACCCCATTGAGAATCTATGGGGTATTATCTAAAGGAAAATGAGGGGCAGCAGACCCGAAAACAAAGAAGAACTGACAGCAAGCATCAAGGAAATCTGGGCTTCCATAACTCGCAGGCAATGCCAAAGGCTGATTGCCTCAATACCACGGCACATCGAGGTAGTGATTAAAAAGGGATTACCAACCAAGTATTGAAGATTAACATATAATTTTGAAAGTACCATATTTTGATTGATTTATTGTGACCCTAATTTCTTTCTTTTTTTTCTTCAAAAACTGAAAAGTAAATGGTGATTTCTTCACAGTATTCAAATTTTTGAATTCCTGATTTCGTGGGTTTTATGAGCTGGAAGCCCAAATTATGTAAATATAAACAAATAAGTACTTGAAATTATTTAAATTGTGGGCCCTAAATCTATAATCGATGAACGTTTAACTTTGAATAGAATTATGGAAATATATAAACTTTTCCATGATATTCAATTTTTATTTGGAAAGGGTCTGTATGTGGAATTAAATGTTAGTGTATGTGAAATCTGCTGATACATTATATACTGGATCTAAAATACATGTTAGCTTGTTGTGATTAGTAAAAGAAAAACAAAAGAATCTGTTAAATGTAATGGATAAAAATGGATCAATGGACAATTGTAATTAGGGTGCATTTACTGTATAGCTGGGTACCTTTTTTATCATACTGGTATTCAAAATATTTAAAAATGTGTTCTGTATTCAGTCATTATGTTTTAAAATGTGTTCTTTATGCAGTAAATGCTATCTAGTTATTGCTGATTAATAGCCTTAACACCATTAAAATTTGGGAAATATTTACTCTTCGGCTAAAAATAATGCGAGCGTGTCAGGCAGAAAGAAATCAGAATTTTGCTCAACTGGGGCCTCATGTAGAAAAACTTGCGTGGATTTCCTACTGAAACATGGCATACGCTCAAATCCAAAAAACGTCGGACGCACAAAAATATCGAGATGTATGAATCTGTGCGTGCGCATGAATCTCACTGTCATTGCCCACGTTAGCATTGAAGTCCCCCAGCAGAACGATGGAGTCCCCAGCGGGAGCGCTCTGTAGCACCCCCTCCACCCGCCTCTCACCTTGGGCAACTCCAGAGTGGAAGAGAGTCCAACCCCTCTCGAGAGGACTGGCACCAGAGCCCAAGCTGTGTGTGGAGGCGAGTCCGACTATATCTAGTCGGAACTTCTCGACCTCGCACACCAGCTCATTCCCTGCCAGAAAAGTGACGTTCCATGTCCCTAGAGCCAGTTTCTGTAGCGGGGGATTAGATAGCCAAGGTCCCTGCCTTCGGTCACCGCCCAGCTCACAATGCACCCGACCCCTATGGCCCTTCCCCCAGGTGTTGGGCCCATGGGAAGGGGGAACCACGTTACAGTTTTGGGCTGTGCCTGGCCGGGCCCCATGGGTGCAGGCCCGGCCACCAGGCACTCCCCTTCGAGCCCCACCTCCAGGCCTGGCTCCAGTGGGGGGCCCCGGTGACCCACGTCCGGGCAAGGGTAAATGTGTTCCTCTGTGTTGAATCATCATAGGGGTATTTAGAGCCGTGCTTTGTCTGGTCCCTCACCTAGGACCTTGTTGTCATGGGTAACCCTGACATAAAGCCCCATACAACTTAGCTCCTAGGATCATTGGGACACACAAACCCCTCCACCACGATAAGGTGACGGCTCAAGGAGGGGCTACTTTAGTTAGATTAGCTAATTCAGTATTAAAACATCATTATATAATAATTGAAGGTGTACTGTACATATGTGCTGTACTTAGCCATTGCTGCACCCTTAAATTTTAGACACAGTCAATATAATTTGATCTCTTTCTCCCAACAGATAAGTGATAGAGGGGGTGGAGTTCCATTTAGGAAGACAGAGCGTCTATTCAGCTACATGTACTCCACGGCTCCCAAACCCAATATAGGGGAGAAACATAGAGCCCCTCTGGTGAGCATTTTGAACACAAAATACTACATTACTTTGTGTAAGAGAAGGTAGTGAGTGTAAGAAGAATGCTAACATTCATGTATTATGTCTATTTATAGGCTGGTTTTGGCTATGGGCTGCCCATTTCTCGTCTCTATGCTCGCTACTTTCAAGGAGACTTACAGCTCTATTCCATGGAGGGTTATAGCACTGATGCAGTTATACACCTCAAGGTAACATTAAAAAAAACAAGCTTACACTAACGGTGTATGATTTGATTGAAAGCTTAAATTTGCCAGTTTGGTAGGAAGATGCTTCCAGTTATTCCCTGCTATCTTTGTTACGTTACGGTAAATAAAACTGGGCTCCTCCTTTTTGTTTTTAGTTGTTTTTTTTGGGTATCTTCTGACTGGAAAACACATGCAAAAGGGGCAGAAATATCCAGCAATTTCATTATAAGGATTCTAGTTCTAGCACAATCTAGAGCATTCTCAACTACAATTTTTGAATGTTGTATAATTCGCTAGAAATAATAGAAGGACGTGTAAAGCAAAATTATGTCATGCTGTAATAATCTCTGTAAGAGAGATATAGAATTCAGGAAATGACAAATTCAATGGGTGATGATGCCGTAAGTGGAGAAATCCCCCACCGGAAATCCCCTGAACCAGAAGTCATCCCGGAAACGGTATCATCAGAAGCCGGAAACGGCATGGCCGGAAATTGCACCAGAAATCCCGCACCGGAAATCCCCAGATTTACGACTTTAGAGAATAGACAGGTCCCCAAGCGACCCCCACAGTGGTCCCTCACATCCGGTCACCTATCCAAACACCTGTTGATAGCTTGATAACACTCTTGTCAATAGATTTATGACCTTTGGGAGTCAACAAGTCCCCACCGCCGGGGACTTCCAGTTACATCCTCACACCTCACCCCAACACACAGTCTCAGCCATGCCCCAAAGACCCTTGTCGATAGAATGATAACATAGACCCAAACTGTTCAACTGTGTCAGATAAATGTATGTGGGCGAAGGATACAAGCCTTAGAATTCAGGAAGCTTATGTATGAGTGTGTAAAATCTCATGACCACTCTTTCTCTCTATTCAAACACAAATACACACACACACACACACACACACACACACATGCACTATTACATACATTCATCCTAAACTTGAAATTTACAGTACTTATGACTTGGACTTACTCCCGCCTCTGCTAATAACTCTCTACAGTAGTCTGACAAGAAGAATACCTATGTACATTTTACATTCTACGAAAAGGGATTCATATGATTTGTAGTGTGTCAGCATTGTCCAGCTCAGCCTCAGAGAGGTACAGCCTTGTCCCAAACTTAAGTACAGAATGAACTCATTGGATCCCTTAGCCTGAGTCAAGCATGTGACTAGACCTTGTCTGTGCTGAGCAACAGTGTGACTCGAAACCACGTGTTGCTACAACTACAGGTAAGCATAGTCAAGTACAAAACTATATTATAAATATTTGTAAGAACACAGAGTACAAGGATGAAAAGTCACTCTGTTGTCACACACCTGGAGACAGCCTGTTAACATGATGGTTAGCCATATGAATTTTCGAAATACAAACAATATGCTATGGATTTACAAGCAAGTGGGGTATTTTTTTAAAACTTTAAGAATATGGTCTTTATCAGTTTTATATGAAGGGTACCATCACACCATGTTGATGTTTTTTAACACTTGTTAAGGCAAGAGCTTGATACAAATACAATCATACAGGGAGGACAAAAGAGGAGAAGTTGTGTGCATACAATATCGTGGCAATATTTTGATGATAATCTCATATTGTAGCAATTAATTGATCCGAAGAAACTCATGATTGAACGTTACTAAAGTCAAAATATGACAAGAAAAAGTACAGAAATACTAATATTTAAAAGTAATTAAGAATGTTTTATTACATCATAATTTAACCTGTAACAGTAATTAAGAGAATCTGACTGTATAATGTAAATATATTGATTTGAGTTGAAAGTGATGCACTATGAAGTGAAATGTGAAGAAAATAATTGAAACTAAAAAAAGTACCAACACTAGTTGGTTGATGAACATGAGAAAATTAATGATCAAGTGTTAATTTTTAAAATTTATGTTATATATAAGGTGATTGGAGAATCGCTATTGGCATGTTTGGAACTTCCCATAGCTGAGGCCCTGTTCTTCTTTAGAATGCTAACTAAACTAACTGAAACTGAATCAACAGAGAGGGTATTGGTAACAGCCAAGTCATCCATTCTAATTTGCATCACCATTATTTAATTATGTCTACCCCTTTCTTGGACAGAAAACATTTTCGAGAATTTTGTCTGGATATCAATTCAATATGTTAGGCAATTATTTGTTGTACTATGTACTGTATGTTTATTACCATCACCCCATTGTCGTAATTTTCTGTCTCTCCAGGCACTGTCGACAGATTCAGTGGAGAGGCTGCCAGTTTTTAACAAAACTGCTCTGCGCCACTACAAACTGAGTTTGGAAGCAGAGGATTGGTGTGTTCCCTCCAAGGAGCCACTAGATCTCACAGTTTTTCGAATGGCCAAGTGATTCAGCCAACAAAAGACACAAATATACTACTATGCTTTACCTTGAAAGGACAGGGCATTGGTTGACCAGGAGCTGAGGGGATCAAAAGAGAACAAGATGGCCTCATGTAAAAAATTTTTGTTTTTTTAAAACTTTTCATTCTGATTTTCTGGTACTTTGGCTGACTGGATACACAAGTTGCCACAATGTTTTTTTTTTTTTCTCCATGTCCTCTCTGTGAAGAAATAGAGGAAGAGAATTCAGTGGTCAAGTGGTAAAAAGCCTGAAGAGAGCAAGAAACCTATTGAAAACGGATCTGGAATTCAAGCATTAAAAGATTTGTTTCAAATGATTAAACAGTTGTACCTGGAGCCTTTATTTGTTGATATTGTTACAGTTGTGTCAATAGTTCAAAATCCCATGTTCTGTTATACAGTATATTGGTATTTGAGTCACTGTGAGTAATGACAGGTTATATGAATGAGGTTTCTGCTTGGTTTGATTATTTCATTTAAATTTGAAGTGTTTTTTTTTGTATTGTATTTCTGAAGATTTTGTAATATCAAATGACTTATTTTTGTAAAAGAAATAAAAGATATATGTGTACTCTGGGTATATTGATTTTTACAAATCAAATATGGTTAGTCAAATATTTTGTACTGACTGTTCTTCATTGTTATAGTTTGGCTGATTAAGAGATTGTGGCAGACCACAATCCTAGACGTGGGGGTGTGGGATGTGTGGTATGTACGTGTTTGGCCATGAACTACGGAGGGGGAAGCAAACAAACTTATCACAATGTTGTATAACAAAAAGATGAGTACATTTCTTGTTATTCAGTAGATGACCTCAAGTAGACTTTGACCTCCATGCAGGTTGTTTGTTGGGCTGTCATGATGTGTATTAGCTGAAATTCATTGCTTACGCTTTATATAAGCAGTGTGCATTTGCAACCCTGAAGATGTTTTGCGGGCAGCATGGTGGTTGACTGGTTAGCACATCCGCCTCACAAATTCAGAGATCCTGAGTTCAAATCCGGCCTCCCTGTGTAATGTTTGCATGTTCTCCCCGTGCCTGGGCGGGTTTCCTCCCACAGTCCAATAACTTGCATGGTGGTTTAGTTGAAGACTAAATTGTCCGTAGGTGTGAATGTGAGTGTGAATGGTATGTATGTATGTTTTATCTTGTCTGTATCTGTATTTTCTCACTTTCTTTTTAGTTTACAGTTTTTTCTTCCTGTTGTACTTCTGTTGTGTCTTGATTGGTCGCTTCTGGATCGGGCGATGCCCCTCTGATGGGCATCGCCTCTGCCTGTCCTCCTCCTGCACCCTCCTCCACTCTCCTCAGAAGATTGTTGTCAAATGATGTACTGGGTTTGAGTTTTAAACTCTAACATTTTCAGAAAGCAAACTTAGACGAAGACTTGGATGGCCCAATAAACCAAAAGGCAAAAGCTGGAGCTGATCACTGAATGTTTATTCAAACGACTCTGTTGAACAAACAGAGTCATTCGCCAAGATGAGAAACATCTCTTTAGATAGTCTTCTGGGCTCGCTCACCTTGTTCTGAATCCACCTCTCGGTCCTGATTGGTTAGAACCAAGATTTCCTAAAATTACATGGGTTCTTATTGTGTCACAGCAAGTTTGGTATCATATGTTACCTAAACTGTTGTTTTATAATCATGCTTCAGCATCTTTAAGTCATCCAATATATGTATTTTAGTTTATAATGGGTAGCACGGTGGCCGACTGGTTAGAGCGTCAGCCTCACAGTTCTGAGGACCCGGGTTCAATCCCCGGCCCCGACTGTGTGGAGTTTGCATGTTCTCCCCGTGCCTCCGTGGGTTTTCTCCGGGCACTCCGGTTTCCTCCCACATCCCAAAAACATGCATAAATTGGAGACTCTAAATTGCCCGTAGGTGTGACTGTGAGTGCAAATGGTTGTCTGTTTGTATGTGCCCTGCGATTGGCTGGCAACCAGTTCAGGGTGTACCCCGCCTCATGCCCGATGACAGCTGGGATAGGCTCCAACATGCCCGCGACCCTAGTGAGGATAAGCGGCTCAGAAAATGGATGGATGGATAGTTTTTAATGGTGTCTGGTGTTTTCTAATATAACTAGGTACTAAGTGTTTTTTTTTTTTTTTTTAAATGGTTTCTGACATTCATCTCCCTCTTGGTGGCACCACTGATTTATTCAGACTCAGGCCCTGCTGGTGGGCATTAGTGGACACCTTCCGGTTGGCAGTCGTAAAACATCCGGGTGACAGGCTTGTGCCAAATTGGGCCCACGGAAACAACCCGTCGGCTACTTTCAGTTACACAGTTGCTTCGTGACCTTTCTTGAGTGTCCGTGTCACCCAAGTCAACAAGACCAAAGAGGCATTTTTACTTGCCAATAGTAGCCTGTTGAGAGGCCAGCATATTTCACTATTCGGTTAGAAGATGATTACTCATGAAGAACAAAACATAATATTCATTACTTACAATGCTAAAATTCCACAATTCCCCCTTTCAGAGATGCCAAAGCATCACAGAAACACTGGTTAGTTAAACAAGCAAAGCTTAACAGTAAGCATCAACCATAAACCTTGCATTGATCCATGTGTGCATGTGTGATTGCTTTAGGAATTTAACACACCATTCATGCCAAGGGTACGTAGCCAGCAACTATGGCATTACCTTACGTAACGACTGACTTATGTGAGAACACAATAAAGAAAACATAAGGTAAAACTCAGATATAATGTTCATAACTGCTAGATTCAAGCAATAAGTAATACACTTGACTATGATGATCAGAACATCAGTACTAGCTAAAGTAACATATCATGCCATTACTTCTAATCATGTTCCTTTTTTTATTGATACATTTTCATTCCTTTTCTTATCCACCTTAACTCATTTAATGCAAGCTGTTTTTCAAAAATTGGGAGAGCTGGGTGCCAGTCAAAAAAAAAAAAAATTGGGAGAGCTGGGTGCCAATTTTGACTGATATTTGAAGTCCTACCTCTTTTCGGGAAGAGGTGAGAAAGGCTCTCGTGGACGGGAGGAGCTTCCAGAAGACTGGACCACTGCAGCCAAGGTGATCAGAGAGGCAGGCAGGAGAGTACTTGGTGCATCTTCTGGCAGGAAAGGAGAGAAGAAGACTTGGTGGTGGAACCACACAGTACAGGAAATCATACAAGGAAAAAGGTTAGCTAAGAATAAGTGGGACACTGAGAGGACCAAGGAGAGGCGAAAGGAATACTTTGAGATGCGACACAGGGCAAAGGTAGAGGTGGCAAAGGCCAAACGAGGCATATGATGACATGTATGGCAGGTTGGAGACAAAAGAAGGAGAAAAGGATCTATACAGGCTGGCCAGACAGAGGGATAGAGATGGGAAGGATGTGCAGTAGGTTAAGGTGATTAAGGATAGAGATGGAAATATGTTGACTGGTGCCAGCAGTGCGCTAGCTAGATGGAAAGAATACTTCGAGGAGTTGATGAATGAGGAAAATGAGAGAGAAGGGAGAGTAGAAGAGGCAACTGTGGTAGACCAGGAAGTGGCAATGATTAGTAAGGGGGAAGTTAAAAAGGCATTAAAGAGGATGAAAATTGGAAAGGCAGTTGGTCCTGATGACATTCCTGTGGAGGTATGGAAGCATATAGGAGAGGTGGCTGTGGTGTTTTTGACCAGCTTGATCAATAGAATTCTAGCGCGTGAGAAGATGCATGAGGAATGGAGAAAAAGTGTACTCGTGCCCATTTTTAAGAACAAAGGTGATGTGCAGAGCTGTGGGAACTAAAGAGGAATAAAGTTGTTGAGCCACACAATGAAGTTATGGGAAAGAGTAGTGGAGGCTAGACTCAGGACAGAAGTGAGTATTTGCGAGCAACAGTATGGTTTCATGCCTAGAAAGAGTACCACAGATGCATTATTTGCGTTGAGGATGTTGATGGAAAAGTACAGAGAAGATCAGAAGGAGCTACATTGTGTCTTTGTAGATCTAGAGAAAGCCTATAACAGAGTACCCAGAGAGGAACTGTGGTACTGCATGCGGAAGTCTGGCGTGGCAGAGGAGTATGTTAGAATAATACAGGACATGTACGAGGGCAGCAGAACAGCGGTGAGGTGTGCTGTAGGTGTGACAGACGAATTTAAGGTGGACGTGGGACTGCATCAGGGATCAGCCCTGAGCCCCTTCCTTTTTGCAATGGTGATGGATAGGCTGACAGATGAGGTTAGACTGGAATCCCCGTGGACCATTATGTTTGCAGATGACATTGTGATCTGCAGTGAAAGCATGGATCAGCTGGAGGAACAGTTAGAAAGATGGAAGCATGCACTTGAAAGAAGAGGAATGAAAATTAGCCGAAGTAAGACAGAATATATGTGCATGAATGAGAGGAGTGGTGGGGGAAGAGTGAGGCTGCAGGGAGAAAATATAGCAAGGGTGGAGGACTTTAAATACTTGGGGTCAACCGTCTAGAGCAATGGGGAATGTGGTCAGGAAGTGAAGAAACGGGTCCAAGCAGGTTGGAACGGGTGGAGGAAGGTGTCAGGTGTATTATGTGACAGAAGAGTCTCTGCTAGGATGAAGGGCAAAGTTTATAAAACAGTGGTGAGACCAGCCATAATGTACAGATTAGAGACAGTGGCACTGAAGAGACAACAAGAAGCAGAGCTGGAGGTGGCCGAAATGAAGATGTTGAGGTTCGCTCTCGGAGTGACCAGTTTGGAAAAATTTAGAAATGAGCTCATCAGAGGGACAGCCAAGGGTTGATGTTTTGGAGACAAAGTTAGAGAGTGCAGACTTCGATGGTTTGGATACGTCCAGAGGAGAAATAGTGAGTATATTGGTAGAAGGATGATGAGGATGGAGCTGCCAGGCAAGAGAGTTAGAGGAAGACCAAAGAGAAGGTTGATGGATGTCATGAGGGAAGACATGATGGGAGTTGGTGTTCGAGAGGAGGATGCAGGGGATAGGCTTACATGGAAAAGGATGACGCGCTGTGGCGACCCCTAACGGGCCAAGCAGAAAGGTAAAGAAGATTTGAAGGCCTACAGAAAATTGTGCTCTGTAGCTATAGAAACATGGAACCTACCAAAACAAAGATTTAACCCTCTTCTTTCATCAGAAAAAAAGTTAATTTCTACCTTTTACCATTCTAGGCATCTTCTTTGTTTGTCCTTTGCATTGTATTTTTGTGGCAGGTTGTTATCAGTTTTACAATGTGTTTGTCCTGCTATGCAACAAACCATTACCTTTCCATTATTGTAGGCAACCTTTCCCTCTGCCTCCAAAGTACGTTTTGTTGCCTCTTTTATTGGCTGAGGTTCACCTATTCTTCCTCAACGTCCCGCACGCTTTAGTTTCTTGTTCTAGGAGCCACTAAAAAAAGCTGACTGAATTTTAAAAGTTGTCTATGTACAGTGTGTAGCCATCTACGACGAGGTGGTCCAGGAGCAAAAAAACAACACTTGAGAGCGTGCAAGATTCTCCCATGTACAGCAGCATATTGAAACAATATCCCGTCTTTGAGTCGCACAGGATATACAATTTTATTCCGTACTTGACGGGTTTTTGTGGGTTGTATACCTGGAAGGACAAGCGCCCCCGCCACGTCATCATTCCCTCATCAATGCAGATGTTCTCTTCAGGCTGGTATAGTGTCTTGAATTAACCACCAAGTAGTCCAGCACTGGCCGGACTTTGTACATTTTATCTGAAACATCATGTGATGTGTTTGTGTTGAAATGGAGGAAACTCCGTATAATTTGATTGCGGTTCCTTGCCATTGTTTTGCCAAAATAGTGTGTGGCATAGGATTCTTCAACAGACCATTACATTGCCAGCATTTTTTTTTTTTATAAAAAAAAAAAAAAAAGTCCCAAAAATATTTTGAGCTCTGGAACTATGAGCAGATTCAACGCATTACTTCTGCTGTGTGGCAGACTACAAGCTTGTGCTTCCCAAAAAATGTGAGCAAACTGGTTTGTTTATTTCACAATATGTTCATGAATCTCAGTTGTCAGGAACGGCTCGAGGAAGTCTGCTGGCTGGTCAGAGTCCAGGTCCGCGGCAGCGCCCAGAGCCCAGGGGTTGCCCTGAATGGGACCTTTCTAGGTTCACAATCAGTAGACGTCCAGCCATCAACAGCCCCACCGCTGCTTGATGCACCTCCTATAAATGATAAAAAAAAATAAAAACAATTAGCATAAAAAGAAACATTGCTGCAGTGTGAAGTGGAGAAAAATATTTTTTTCACCTTTCTTGCAAGCAGGTCTTGGTATGTATCTGCTCCTGGATGCACCATCTGCAATTTATAGAATTATGTACAACAACCACAAAATATGTTGTTGCTACAGTGTGATGAGCAAAGGTAAAAAAAAAAAAAAAATTCTACATTACACACATAACATTGTTTGAAAATTATATTTTTGTGCTACTGTCTATAAATAAATGACAATAATAATAAAAAAATTGGATTCCTCTAGTTATAGATGCTCCAGGGTTTTGTCTACAGGATGCATCATTTGTAAACGTGTAGTATTGTAGGACAGACTGTCGTGCTTATTTGTGCACATTGCATGATAAAAATGGTAACTGTCGTAACCACTCAGGCTATAGACGTTAGGTTTGAGGTTAGCAAGTTCTTACCTCTTCCGTGACTTTCTGGGAGCTCAGGGAATGACGCTGTGCTCCTCCCAGATGACACCGATGGACAGTAGTCGCTTGAGGAATCTGACTCAGGCTGAGTGTCGTCCGAGCCCGACTCTCCATAGGCAGTCGATGTTTCAGGGGAATTGTCCACAGGTACGCGGTGCATGTGGATGTTCACATCATGTTATCCTTTTCTTTTTGGAAAAGGATGACGATGGGACTTCGTCATCCTTTTTGGCATCGTCATCCTTTTTGGCTTTCAAAAAGCTGCTTTAGAGCTAGGTGTCGGTATTTCTCCATATTCTCACACAACCATGTTCCTATAACACTTCACCTTGCCACATGGGGTCTCGGGGGGTATGGGATATGGTCTTCCTCGACATGCGGACAAAGATCTGATCAAAGCCACAGGTGCCATCTAGTGTCGATTTATCATACTGAAATCGTTACTAAAGCTTAGATACTTACTGAGCCCTTTACTGAAAAAAAAACAAAAAAAAAACACGTAAAACATAATTTTACGTCCATGGCACTAAACGGATGGGATTATGAGTTATATAGTCATTTACGGTAAATTAGACGTATATAATTGAGGATTTTCCATACACATCCAGATGAGGGAAGGATGTGTGAAATGGATGGGGACCAGGGCTACGTCTTGCACAGTTCAGGGGTTATTATGCCCTGTCAAGTGACAAATGGAATGCATCCAAACAATCTTGATGTGCAGACCAAGGTCCACTGCAAGGCAAGATGCGGGCAGGGGAGTCAGGGTGAAGAGTCATGGGGGAGGTCAGGGGATGTTGAATGGACTTAAGGGGTATGCAGAGTAGGGCCATGTGGGAACGTGAGGACGGGACGACAGGTACTGGATCAGGGCTGTGTGGACCGTTGAGCAGAGCAGGCAAGTCTTATTTGCTCTCGAGAGTTGCCTTGCTTCATCCCACAGCGTATCACCCGGATCTTATCCACAGTGTTGGGACCAACGTAGTTGGAACTCTGCTAGAGGAAGTCCAGCCATCTGTTCCATGGGGATGAGGGTATAGCCCTTTTCCAGGCTGGTAAACCTGCATGCTTGTCAGCTGGCAGTTGCAGCGGATGTTGTATCCATGAGCGTCGTGATGAAGGGGAGGTCGATGACCCTTGACCTTGACTGGGTGGCCTTGGTGGCTGATCCGATGGCTTAGTAGATAGATCCAGTGGCATCCTCTGATGAACGGGTGGTAGACTCGGGGGTAGCTGTAGGAGGAAAGGAGGTGGTGGCAGGTACCACGGGCGCCCCTCTGTTGTATGTGGGCCTACAAACAGTGGTGGGAAAAGTGTGCAGTAGATTTTGAGGGCTAAATCAATAATTGCTTTGTTCTCATTAGTGACTAACTTTTTATGTATTGAGAACAAACATATTTGCCCCAAATATGCCCTCCATGGAATACAAATTAGCTTTACTGAGCAATCATACAGCTTCATCATCATTCTCTATCCAATAACGGTATTGCATCGGGATGCGGTGTGTCTGTGTTGTCAGAGCTTTATATATCTCTATATATCTTTCACAATGCAATCAGTTAGTTTCGACCCAAAAGACATACTTAAAAAGGAGGTAACAGCATAGTATATTCAGACTGAAACCCGCCCCCCTTGTAGGTATGTGTGTGATTTGTCAAAGGCAATGGGTCCAAATGGTAGTTCATTTAACGCTAACTGTAGGGTTTCGTTGTGCATTCTTTTATTTTTTGGGTTTCTTCTACCTCGTCTATGCCTATACCAACACTTGGTTGTAGAATTTCCGTCACTCATTACAGTGTCACTACATCCATATTTTCGTACAGCTGACTCCCATCCATATCATACAGACTGGTGTGTTGTCTTGCTGACAATATTAATTCAGGGGCTGCAATTACAGCGTACTGGATGAACATAGGGAAATGTACTACTGCAGCAATAGCTTTATCAATCATCAACCTGATCAAAGGGAAAATGCAACATACTGTGACTATGACCAGGAGCAAGAAGAAATATATTACCACGGCTATGATGGAAATTATTTTCGTAATTGACATACTATAAATCCATTTCCATAATTTTTATAGCCAGGCGGGTTTACAATTCCAGTTAGAGCTGTGCACATGTTCATCTCGAAGGGCTTTCATTAATCCTAGAGTCTCAGTCACATAACTGTCCTCGCCTGTATATATAGGAATTACTGTATACTGCATAGGTGTTAAACTCAGGGCCAGATGCAGCCTGTCACATCATTTTATATGGCCCGCGAAAGCAAATCATGCTCGTCAACTTGCGTGATTTTTGCTAAAATCTGTACCCAAATTCCAAATTGTCATAATAATAAACAATAATGTTGAGATATTGCATTGTTCTATAACCAAACCCTTCCTCTACAGTAACTTAAACAATACTTGAACAAACTATTATCCTTGTCTTCTGATTTCAAAACTACCCCAATTCCAATGAAGTTGGGACGTTGTGTTAAACATAAATAAAAAAAGAATACGGCGGCACGGTGAACAACTGGTTAGAGCATCTGCCTCACAGTTCTGGGGACCGGGGTTCAATCCCCGGCCCCGCCTGTGTGGAGTTTGCATGTTCTCCCCGTGCCTGCATGGGTTTTCTCCGTGCACTCCGGTTTCCTCCCACATCCCAAAAACATGCATGGTAGGTTATTTGAAGACCCTAAATTGCCCATTGGTGTGAATGTGAGCGCCGATTGTTGTTTGTTTATATGTGCTCTGCGATTGGCTGGCAACCAGTTTAGGGTGTACCCTGCCTCCTGCCCGAAGATAGCAGGGATAGGCTCCAGCGCTACTGCGACCCTTGTGAGGATAAGCGGCTCAGATAATGGATGGATGGATGGAAAAACAGAATACAATGATTTGCAAATTATGTTCAACTTATATTTAGTTGAATACACTACAAAGACAAGATATTTAATGTTCAAACTGATAAACTTTATTGTTTTTAACAAACAATCATTAACTTAGAATTTTATGGCTGCAACACGTTCCAAAAAAGTTGGGACAGGGTCATGTTTATCACTGTGTTACATCACCCTTTCTTCAACAACATTCAATAAAGGTTTGGGAACTGAGGACACTAATTGTTGAAGCTTTGTAGGTGGAATTCTTTCCTATTCTTGCTTGATGTACAGCTTCAGCTGTTCAACAGTCTGGGGTCTCCGTTGTCGTATTTTACGCTTCATAATGCGCCACACATTTTCAATGGGAGACAGGTTTGGACTGCAGGCAGGCCAGTCTAGTACCCGCACTCTTTTACTACGAAGCCCCGCTGTTGTAACACATGCAAAATGAAAAAATTTGGCATTGTCTTGCTGAAATAAACGTGGGCGTCCATGAAAAAGACGTTGCTTGGATGGTAGCATATGTTTCTCCAAAACCTGTATGTACTTTTCAGCATTAATGGTGCCTTGACAGATGTGTAAGTTACCCATGCCATTGGCACTAACATAGCCTCATACCATCACAGATGCTGGCTTTTGAACTTTGCATCCATAACAGTCCGGATGGTTCTTTTCCTCTTTGGGCCGGAGGACACGATGTCCACAATTTCCAAAAAACAATTTGAAATGTGGACTCGTTGGACAACAGAACACTTTTCTACTTTGCATCAGTCCATCTTAGATGAGCTTCGGCCCAGAGAAGCCGGCGGCGTTTCTGGGTGTTGTTGATGAATGTCTTTTGCTTTGCATAGTAGAGTTTCAAGTTGCACTTACGGATGTAGCGCCAAACTGTATTTACTGACATTGGTTTTCTGAAGTGTTCCTGAGCCCATGTGGTGATATCCTTTACACATTGATGTCAGTTTTTGATGCCGTGAGGGATCGAAGGTCACGGGCATTCAATGTTGGTTTTCGGCCTTGCCGGTTGTAGATGATGAAATCCATAAATTCCTTGCAATTCTACGTTGAGGAACATTGTCCTTAAACTGTTCGACTGTTTTCTCACGCACTTGTTCACAAAGAGGTGAACCTCGCCCCATCTTTACTTGTGAATGACTGAGCAATTCAGGGAAGCTCCTTTTATACCCAATCATGTCACCCACCTGTTCCCAATTAGCCTGTTCAACCTGTGGGATGTTCCAAACAGGTGTTTGATGAGCATTCCTCAACTTTCTCAGTATTTCTTGCCACCTGTCCCAGCTTTTTTGGAACGTGTTGCAGCCATAAAATTCTAAGTTAATGATTATTGGCTAAAAACAATCATGTTTATCAGTTTGAACATTAAATATCTGTTCTTTGGAATGTATTCAATTAAATATAGGTTGAACATGATTTGAAAATCATTGTATTCTGTTTTTATTTATGTTTAACACAACGTCCCAACTTCATTGGAATCGGGGTTGTAGTTATCCCTCAATTGGTTGTGTAATGGTAATATGTTTTGGTGATGATTAAACATTTATATGGTTTCACTGTTCTAACGGCCCTTTGAGGGAAATCAATCTACTACAATGCGGCCCGGGAAAAAAAGAGTTTGACACCCCTGCTGTACAACATTCATCACCTATAAGGCTACACACCCCCAAGTCAGTTGCTAGTAAGGTGTTTTTCAGGGTCATCAGTGTGGTGGCATGGAGTTGCCCATGAACCTCCTCCAGAAATGGCAGAAATCGTTCAATTAATAAAACGATGTTGATTATACCATAAGTAGTTAACCAACCTACTATTACGCGCAATGAGATCTCTAAATCCCCATTATTTATTTCCTTCCCAACTAGTACCTTGTCCACTCTTAACCCAGTCCTCACTGAGGGCTAGGTGTTCATCAGGTACCCCAGCTGGTTCTTTATTCCAGGCAATGTAAACCTGATCACGGTTTTTTAATGCCTTTACCTGTCTTTTGTTTCATAGTGAGACTGGGGGATCCTCCCCCATATTTACGATCTCTAAATTGGACTTGTGGGTCTGCAGATAAAGCCTTCATTTTGTTCAGGCCCAGCCTTGCTCTACCAATGGAGATCCTTTGGCCACACACATAGGGTGTATAGCTTGTCTCTCAGTCCCTGTGAGTTAAGGTCATGTTCCGGGAAGCCTCTACAGGGCACTTGAGTCTTCTACCTAAGCTGGGTGGCAATACTCCGGCGACTACATACACACACATTGATGGAGACACATACCAACTTCGCATTCATTAGAGTTAAACCCAGGAGGAGGTTTTATCATCGGGCGTCGCTTACGGTTATAACAGGTGATGCACGCCTGGTCACTCACATGCCTGGCAGAGTATTTCATCCATTGATAAAACATATTATTCTCTTGCCCCAAATTTTTTAATCCTTTTTCAGGAAATGATTTTGGTTTCGCCCCTCACTTTTCACACATTTTGGCCATTCTTACCAATTGTTGCGCTTTGTCCATGGTCATGGCCCTGGCTGCTCCGGCCAGATCACACTGTTTTTCATTGCACGTTCTGTCTAGCGTGATTATACCTTTGACATTACATTGCTCATGAACAGATAACAATTTTACCTTTGTGTTTGTTGGCTCTACTGTCAATGTTGGTATGTCTGTGGGGATGCTGAAGTACATTAGTCTTACTCTATTGTCATTCCCTATCACCCCTTTGAAGGCAAACATCATTACCGTAGCTATAGCGCATTCTTCCAACTGTTTTCTTTCTTGGTCTTGTTGCTGAGTTAGTCCACGAATGACCAACCAACCTACTATTAACAGGGCAGCCAGTACAAGAGCTATTTTTACAAAGAGTGCTCTGTCCAATTTATTATGACCACCAGAGCACACTATAGTCAATGGTGGGGAACTGATCACTGTCAAATAAGTTGCTGTCGAGTAGATCGGGGACCATGGCTTGGCCTTCGGTGTCGGGTCTTCTGCTCCTGTTGCATCAGCTTCCGCTGATTTAGGACCTGGAGTGCCTGCTCCAGCTGCGTCGGGCATTGTAGCACAAGCTCCTGTTCCCTCTGTAGCGATGCTCGGAGGTTGATCCCCTGTTTCTCCCATGGGGATGGCAGATACTTTAGTTCCCGTCCTCCCTGAGGAGTCTGCAGGGGAATCATTTCCAACTCTTCTCCCATCTTGGTGCCCTTCTTCGGCTTCATCTGAGTCACTTAGATTCTGAGCGCTACCAGGACCAGGGCTACAAGGACTAAACTCCGGGCCTAAGGAACCGCTGCTGAACAGTTTTGGCGTTCCTCTGCTCTCTTATCCTCTGGGATCAGCGCCTTGGCGAGACCTCACGCGGGGCCTTGCTAGTTCTTGGTTGACTGGTACTTCGAGACTCGGCTTCTCCCTGCGGGGTGGCATTACCGCCCCTGGCCGGTTCTTGTGCTTGGGTGCAGTGGTTGAGGTGGAACTAAACAGCTTTACCTTTTAGTTTGGGGGCTGCCCGGGTGGCTAACGCAACTTTGTAAGGACCTTCCCGCCTTTCCGTCTTCTTTCAGCCACTTTAGTCTAACCAGAACAAAACATCATCAGCCACCTAGGTAATTAACTCTTATAAACAAAATACCATTAGTGGACTTTCTTCAGCCACACAGGCAAATTACCTCTTATAAACAAAATACCATTAGTGGACTTCCTTCAGCCATACAGGCAAATAAAGCGATCTTCCTTTAGTTTCTTTAACATTGATAGGTTACATAAGGGTTAGCAACTTTCAGTCATTCATATTAATTCAAGCTTTCCGCATAGAGAAATGTGGGTTTTACGTATTACATACAGGACATACAAACATGCAGCTGTGATCAGCTCTGCTCAGTCCCTTGTGTTTGCTAAACATTTTAGAATTTTGTAGATTTTCCTAAATCTAGGTTCTTTTAGTGGTTAGGCCTATTTTGGCAGAAAACCCCAATCTGGGCGAGATCCCACGGGCACTCAGACACCATAAATTATGCAGAAGTAAAAGGTCTGCTTACCTTGAGGATTTGGTGGCCTTAGTTCGGGGTCTGAGTACACTGATCACCTCCTGGTTGAGACCTCCACCAGGCCTTATCACTCTCCAAAGCTAGGCAGGCCACTTGTTGATTGGTCGCTTCTGGATCGGTCGATGTCCCTCTGGTGGGTCGCAGCCTCAGCCTCCACCTGCCCTCCTTCTGCACCCTGGTCCACTCTTCTCAGAAGATTGTGGTCAAATAATGGACCGGATTTGAGAATTAAACTCTTACATTTTTCAGGAAGCATTACAAAAGTCAACACCAAGTAATCAAAACATTAAAAGTTTATCAAAATAATATAACAGTATAACATGTATTAACAAAAATAATTAATTAATAGTTAAAATAAATTAATAAATAGTAAATAAATAAAATTGGCAATTCATAAAACGATCCTACAGTCATCCAGAAATTCACAACTCAGGTTCAAGAAAATCCTTCATAAGATGGTCGTAAGTCAGTTATACAACAAAGTTAGACTAAGGAATATGAATCATGGTCATCATTTAAGTCGTCATTGTCATCCAAGCAGTCAAATTGAGGGATTAATTATGTCAGGAAAACTTTCATCAGAGACTGAATAGTGAAATCGTGAACACTGACTATGACACCTGTATCACCAGCGTTGTCAGGAACGTATGTGCAACAGCTTTGGTTCAAGAGAGTACAAACACAGCCCTGAGAAGCCAATAGTAGATCAAGTCTCAAGCGGTTTTGGAGGGCCATTTCATGAATTGCATTCATTTCCACACGTGAAGCTTCAAGAATGGTCAGGGTAGTGTCAACAAAAATAGAAAAACGATATTGTAACATCAATTTGCTCACCCTAATTTGAGGAAATAGTGAGTATAATATCTTAATACCTGTACTCCAAACCTTGTGATCGGTGGGGACATCTATGCCCCAAACTGGATCGTGTTCCTTGAATTGGGCTTGTCTGCGACGACGGAAATGAGATGTGGCAGAGATAATGTATGAGTGGTCTGTTAAAGCAATAGGAGCGCACCGACCTGACCAATCGGGAACGAGTCTGGTGTAGACACTGTGGCCACAAAGCCAGTACACGCCCTCAAAAGGTAACGTGCCCAACCGCATTTATCCCTATATGTCAGGTTTATCCCTATATGTCAGGTGCTGACATATAGGGAAGACAGGTAGTATCAAGAAGAGTTTCGGAATTGTTCAGAGAGGAATTAGAGAGATAGGTTGTGCATGGTACAGATATAGATTGGCAATAAGATTTTGGAACCTTCCCAACATACACACGCTGGCTAAATCGGGTCTTGTTCATTGCAAAATGTCACTTCGGTGTGAATGTGAACTGGGCCAAACAAAGACACCATACCCGAATCATTAGTGGGTTAAAAACCTTTTTTGGGTCACATTGATGTAGGGGAGAGGAGAACCTGTTTCAGCAAAAACAGTTTGGTTACGGTGGACAAAAGAAACTAAGGTGCGAGGAAAGAGTGATGATGCATTAGGACGTGGGGAAGGCACAACGTGTGGGTTTGCAGCAGGGTCTTGTTAATTGCAAAATGTCACTTCGGTGTGAATGTGAACTGGGCCAAACAAAGACACCATACCCGAATCATTAGTGGGTTAAAAACCTTTTTTGGGTCACATTGATGTAGGGGAGAGGAGAACCTGTTTCAGCAAAAACGGTTTGGTTACGGTGGACAAAAGAAACTAAGGTGTGATGATGCATTAGGACGTGGGGAAGGCACAACGTGGGTTTGCAGCAGCATGCAACAGGAAAAAAACAAATATAGGAGTTAGAACGATTTTGAGAGCGTGCCACATGAAAAAGAGGAGAGGCATACAGAAACATGCTGCAGGAGGTGCAATTAGCAGAAGTAGTGGCGATAATTGTCACGTCTCGTAAGGTACATAATTGTGTCTACTGTCAAAGTGGGAGCATCAATACACAACTTAATCATGATAACCACGCCGATTAATGCCAAACCACAAAGGATACTCCTAGAAGATGTCATCGTCGTCTTCTTTTCTTCTGCCGAGTTACACGTGTGCGCATAAGTTCAGACAGATGATTAGTCCTTGCTCAGCTTTTATGACCTATCTTCCGCTCCTCTATGACCTATCTACGCACAATCAGTTACTAGCACTGATTGTAGCTAAAAGTGTATGCTAAACGTGAATCCTCTTTCTTAGAGGTGGTTACTTAGCCTCATTATGCCAACCTTTACGGTCATCCGTCGTAGAAGGTGAGGGAAGCGGAGGAGTCGGGACCATAGGATGTGCTGGGACCTTCTTGCAGTGTGATGCGTGAACCCACGTAGCTCTTTCAGCAACTTCCACCGCAGCGTGGGTCACAAGGAGGACTTGGAAAGGCCCCAGCCACTGCTGATGTCACCTCATTTTCCGTCGGAAGTTCTTAATCAGCACGTACTCACCGGGTTTGATGTCATGCAGGGGTCCGTTGGCCAGCGTTAGGATTGCTGATTGGACTTGTTTCCTGAAATTGATTAGTCGACAATGTTCAATACCTGAATGATTTGTAAGCCCATCGGCAGATCTGGCTTTGGTAGACCCGAATGGATGATCGCACTACTCGTCACTTTAAACCGCATACACTCCTTGAAGTCTCAGCGCCCTTTGCACAATGGTCATTGCACCGGACTATTGCAATATTAGTCGTTCGAACTGCTCTAAGTGCTAGAGGACTCTGCATCTTTTTGCACAATTGTTTTTTGTCAATGTCTTTATGTCCCCAAAGTGTTCTGTAAATTGACTGTTTGTTGTACTAGAGCGGCTCCAACTACCGGAGACAAATTCCTTGTGTGTTTTGGACATACTTGGCAAATAAAGATGATTCTGATTCTGATTCTGATTCTGATCTGGTCCAATGGAGTGCCTGCAAAAACAATCTAAAAAAAGGATATGGGGCACACACATCCTCATATATACCTAATTTAATTGACTTCCCAGTATTTATTTGCGGGTGGTAGCTATCATGTGTTCTGAGGTCAGATTGAAATCTGTCAGAAAGCTGTTGTCAGAGGAAAGCTTTCAAATAATTATATTAGGAGTCTGAGAATCTTCTTCTTCTTCTTTTCCTTTTGGCTTGTCCCTTTAGGGGTCGCCACAGCGAGTCATCCTTTTCCATGTAAGCCTATCTCCTGCATCCTCCTCTCAAACACCAACTGCCATCATGTCTTCCCTCACGACATCCATCAACCTTCTCTTTGGTCTTCCTCGAGCTCTCTTGCCTGGCAGCTCCATCCTCATTGTCCTTCTTCCAATATACTCACTATTTCTCCTCTGGACGTGTCCAAACCATTGAAGTCTGCGCTCTCTAACTTTGTCTCCAAAACATCGAACCTTGGCTGTCCCTCTGATGAGCTCATTTCTAATTTTATCCAACCTGGTCACTCCAAGAGCGAACCTCAACATCTTCATTTCCGCCACCTCCAGCTCTGCTTCCTGTTGTCTCTTCAGTGCCACTGTCTCTAATCCATACATCATGGCTGGGCTCACTACTGTTTTATAAACTTTGCCCTTCATCCTAGCAGAGACTCTTCTGTCACATAACACACCTGACACCTTCCTCCACCCGTTCCAACCTGCTTTGACCCGTTTCTTCACTTCCTGACCACACTCACCATTGCTCTGGACGGTTGACCCCAAGTATTTAAAGTCCTCCACCCTTGCTATCTCTTCTCCCTGTAGCCTCACTCTTCCCCCACCACTCCTCTCATTCATGCACATATATTCTGTTTTACTTCGGCTAATCTTCATTCCTCTTCTTTCCAGTGCATGCCTCCATCTTTCTAACTGTTCCTCCAGCTGCTCCCTGCTTTCACTGCAGATCACAATGTCATCTGCAAACATCATGGTCCACGGGGATTCCAGTCTAACCTCATCTGTCAGCCTATCCATCACCACTGCAAAAAGGAAGGGGCTCAGGGCTGATCCCTGATGCAGTCCCACGTCCACCTTAAATTCTTCTGTCACACCTACAGCACACCTCACCGCTGTTCTGCTGCCCTCGTACATGTCCTGTATTATTCTAACATACTTTTCTGCCACTCCAGACGTCCGCATGCAGTGCCACAGTTCCTCTCTGGGTACTCTGTCATAGGCTTTCTCTAGATCTACAAAGACACAATGTAGCTCCTTCTGACCTTCTCTGTACTTTTCCATCAACATCCTCAAGGCAAATAATGCATCTGTGGTACTCTTTCTAGGCATGAAACCATACTGTTGCTCGCAAATACTCACTTCTGTCCTGAGTCTAGCCTCCACTACTCTTTCCCATAACTTCATTGTGTGGCTCATCAACTTTATTCCTCTATAGTTGCCACAGCTCTGCACATCACCTTTGTTCTTAAAAATGGGCACCAGTACACTTTTCCTCCATTCCTCAGGCATCTTCTCACGCACTAGAATTCTATTGAACAAGCTGGTCAAAAACTTCACAGCCACATCTCCTAGATGCTTCCATACCTCCACAGGAATGTCATCAGGAACAACTGCCTTTCCATTTTTCATCCTCTTTAATGCCTTTCTAACTATATATTAGGAGTCTATTAGGAGTCTGAGAATAATTTTGGTTAATTGTTAATTGGTTAATTGTGCTACTACCACTTACTTCAATTCCTACGTAAACATGTCTACCATATCTAGACAGTATTTTGTAAGTGCATCGATCGTTATTTCATTATATACATTATCAGGATAGTGTCAATATGGTCCAACCCAATATCCATTATCAACTTTATACTAACATAATTATTTGTATATTATCATTATCTTTGAGACCGATATTAAAAACATTACTAAATGTAAATACATAAAAAGTGCTCTAGACACGTCACAAAAATTTGGGTGGAATAAAATCTCCAGCTAAGTACTTTTCCTTTCCCCGAAAAACCTGTGTCTGTGTCAACACGAGATCATGTAAACAACAAGTGAAGGGTTTTGGGTAGTCTGGAAATCGAAGGACTTTCTTCCATTTGATAAAATCTGCCTCAGCATATTTTGCCCAAGGGATGCCAATGACACAGTCAGTTAAGCATAACTACTGATCCAGGACCTGCTATATTTTGTAATTCCCAAACGTAACATCTGTATCATTACTAGGTTTTTCGTCTGAAGGTTGGGGGGTTTGGAATTTATAAATGTAGTTTTTCAGACGACAGTTAAAATATATATTTGCTGACTGTATGCCCGTATCAGCTAAGAATTTCAGTAAGGCCCCTGTGTTCCTTTTTAGTCTACAAGTCTTCTTCTTTTCCTTTTGGCTTGTCCCGTAGGGGTCGCCACAGTGCGTCAACCTGGTCACTCCGAGAGCGAACCTGAACATCTTAATTTCCGCCATCTCCAAGTCTGCTTCCTGTTGTCTCTTCAGTGCCACTGTCTCTAATCCGTACATCATGGCTGGCCTCACCACTGTTTTATAAACTTTGCCCTTCATCCTGGCAGATACTCTTCTGTCACATAACACACCTGACACCTTCCTCCACCCGTTCCAACCTGCTTGGACCCGTTTCTTCACTTCCTGACCACACTCCCCATTGCTCTGGACGGTTGACCCCAAGTATTTATAGTCCTCCACCCTTGCTATCTCTTCTCCCTGTAGCCTCACTCTTCCCCCACCACTCCTCTCATTCATGCACATATATTCTGTTTTACTTCGGCTAATCTTCATTCCTCTTCTTTCCAGTGCATGCCTCCATCTTTCTAACTGTTCCTCCAGCTGCTCCCTGGTTTCACAGCAGATCACAATGTCATCTGCAAACATCATGGTCCACGGGGATTCCAGTCTAACCTCATCTGTCAACCTATCCATCACCACTGCAAAAAGGAAGGGGCTCAGGGCTGATCCCTGATGCAGTCCCCCGTCCACCTTAAATTCGTCTGTCACACCTACAGCACACCTCACCACTGTTCTGCTACCCTCGTACATGTCCTGTATTATTCTAACATACTTCTCTGCCACTCCAGACGTCCGCATGCAGTACCACAGTTCCTCTCTGGGTACTCTGTCATAGGCTTTCTCTAGATCTAGAAAGACACAATGTAGCTCCTTCTGACCTTCTCTGTACTTTTCCATCAACATCCTCAAGGCAAATAATGCATCTGTGGTACTCTTTCTAGGCATGAAACCATACTGTTGCTCGCAAATACTCACTTCAGTCCTGAGTCTCGCCTCCACGACTCTTTCCCATAACTTCATTGTGTGGCTCATCAACTTTATTCCTCTGTAGTTCCCACAGCTCTGCATATCACCTTTGTTCTTAAAAATGGGCACCAGTACACTTTTCCTCCATTCCTCAGGCATCTTCTCACGCACTAGAATTCTATTGATCAAGCTGGTCAAAAACTCCACAGCCACCTCTCCTATATGTTTCCATACCTCCACAGGAATGTCATCAGGACCAACTCCTTTTCCATTTTTCATCCTCTTTAATGCCTTTCTAACTTCCCCCTTACTAATCATTGCCACTTCCTGGTCCACCACATTTGCCTCTTCTACTCTCCCTTCTCTCTCATTTTCCTCATTCATCAACTCCTCGAAGTATTCTTTCCATCTAGCTAGCACACTGCTGGCACCAGTCAACATATTTCCATCTCTATCCTTAATCACCCTAACCTGCTGCACATCATTCCCATCTCTATCCCTCTGTCTGGCCAGCCTGTATAGATCCTTTTCTCCTTCTTCAGTGTCCAACCTGCCATACATGTCATCATATGCCTCTTGTTTGGCCTTTGCCACCTCTACCTTTGCCCTGTGTCACATCTCAATGTATTCCTTTTGCCTCTCCCATTGCCTGTGTCCCATTTCTTCTTAGCTAACCTTTTTCTTTGTATGATTTCCTGTACTATGAGGTTCCACCACCAAGTCTCCTTCTCTCCTTTCCTGCCAGAAGATACACCAAGTACTCTTCTGCCTGCCTCTCTGATCACCTTGGCTGCAGTGGTCCAGTCTTCTGGAAGCTCCTCCTGTCCACCGAGAGCCTGTCTCACCTCTTCCCGAAAAGCTGCACAACAATCGTCCTGTCTCAGCTTCCACCACATGGTTCTCTTCTCTGCCTTTGTCTTCCTAATCTTCCTCCCCACCACCAGAGTTATCTTACACACCACTATCCTATGCTGTCTAGCCACACTCTCCCCTTACAGTTGGTAACCTCCTTCAGATTACATTGTCTGCACAAAATGTAATCCACCTGCGTGCTTCTACCTCCGCTCTTGTAGGTCACACTATGCTTGTGCCTCTACTGGAAAAAAGTGTTCACTACCGCCATTTGCATCCTTGTTGCAAAGTCTACCACCATCTGTCCCTCCAAGTTCCTTTCCTGGATGCTGTACTTACCCATCACTTCTTCATCACCCCTATTACCTTCACCAACATGTCCATTACAATCTGCACCAATTACGACTCTCTCTCTGTCTGGGATGCTCAGAACTACTTCGTCTCGCTCATTCCAGAATTTCTCTTTCACCTCTAGGTCGCATCCTACCTGTGGGGCAAATACACTAATCACATATACATAACACCCTCAATTTCAAGTTTCAGCCTCATCACTTGATCTGATTTTCTTTTCACCTCCAAGACATTCTTAGCCAACTCTTCTTTTAAAAGAACCCCGACTCCATTTATATATATATATATATATATATATAGTCCTGTTCGGCTGTTAGGTCAAGCAGAATGGAAAATCTGTATCCCTTTTATGCCGGAACAGTTTTATTGTGTCACAGTGCAGTTTTTAAGCTTCCGCTGTGGATTTTTAGTATTATAATTGAGGTTTATTGAGAATCAGACTTGATCAGTCGAACAGACCAAAGTTTCTAGAAGGGAGAGAGAAGCAAAGACAAAAGACAAAGCACTAATTTTAAACAGGATGAGAGAAGTAGGCGGCACGGTGGACGACTGGTTAGAGCGTCAGCCTCACAGTTCTGAGGAGCGGGGTTCAATCCCCGGCCCCGCCTGTGTGGAGTTTGCATGTTCTCCTCGTGCCTGCGTGGGTTTTCTCCGGGCACTCCGGTTTCCTCCCACATCCCAAAAACATGCATTAATTGGAGACTCTAAATTGCCCGTCGGTGTGTATGTGAGTGCGAATGGTTGTTTGTTTGTATGTGCCCTGCGATTGGCTGGCAACCAGTTTAGGGTGTACCCATCTCCTGCCCGATGTTAGCTGGGATAGGCTCCAGCACGCCCGCGGCCCTAGTGAGGAGAAGTGGCTCAGAAAATGGATGGATGAATATAACTAATTCATGCAATGTCACTGTATGTATTTTAGTTTTTAACGGTGTCTGGTGTTTTTTAATATAACTTCGTAAGTGTTTAATATTTTTTAATGGTGTCTGGAGTTATGAGATAGTTATGGCATTCATCTCCCTCTTGGGGGCACCATTGGTTTATTCATACTCAGGCCCTGCCGGTGAGCGTTAGTAGACACCTTTCAGTTGGCAGTCATAAAACATCCAGGTGACAGATTTGTGCCAAATTGGGCCCATGTAAACAACCCATCGGCTACTTTCAGGGATACAGTTGCTTCTTGATCTTTCTAGAGTGTCAAACGTGTCACCTGAGTCTTTTGTTTTTACTTTTTGTGCATATTTTTCTTCAATTAAACCTTCCTCCGTTCCTCCTGAGACAACTGAGAAAGACCAGACCAGGTGAGGTACAAAGTACAAATTGGTGCATAGTAACTTGGGGTTAAGTTAGCGATCTCACACGAGTCACAATTTTTTCCTCCCTCACTATGATTCAATTTCACGCTCACATTACAAGTTCAGTCATTCAACCTGTCTTGTTCTTTACATGTTTGCCTGTAATTTTTGTAGTAACGTCCCTCTGCATTGGTTCCCCGAACTCCCCTGTAGTTTAATTACATTTTCTCTAAAATTCCACTTCATGTGTGTACTGTGTGAGAGAGTTTCAACAGTTGATCGCTGAAAACGAGAACTAATTCGGTTAATGTAGCAACCCTTCTAGATGACAGAGGTTTTTCGTCACTTTTCCGATAATTTACAAATATAAAAAAAGACGTGGTGCCCTGTATGAGACAAAGATAGTTTGATTGTAACCTTCTGACGTACGTTGAATTACAGCGGAAGTAAATGCAGGCGTTTACTTTCCGACTTATTCCTTTTCAAAATTAATTACGCATTTTTCCAAACCAATATACGTTACAACCGCTTATGCTGTTCAGGGTCGCGGGGCCCTGGAGCCTATCCGAGCAGACTCCGGGCAAAAGGCAACTTTTCAATGGATTTGATATTAATCCCATTTAGGTGAGTTGGACAGAACCAAAAGCACGAAAAGACCAGAGGTGACTGGGGGGGGGGGATTCAAATTTAGAAACATCTTGCTCTGAGGAAACAACTTTGATAAACACAGCGATTATACTGCTAAAATGTTCTATATGTGTTCAGCAAATCTATTCCTTTGAATTGGAACACTCTGGTTGATAGTGTATAAAGGGTGAAAAACACATGCATGTCATGACACAATTGCCTAATTATCAAAGTCCAGTATCATGCTATACAGTATAATATTGTGAATACTTACACATTGTTATAAAACAAGTTCATTCTAATGTCTCTCCAAAGGATCAATAGCGAACATTAAGTGTATGTGTTTTCCTCTTATGTATGGTTGTTAATTAGGTCACTAAAATTTTATCAAGAGTTCATGACTTAATTTAACTACTCGGAATTTAAGTCTGCAATGCATCACTATTTACAATAACTGAGGCGCATGGCCATTCAACCAAAAGATACGTTGAGTAAATGAGCAAACATTTTGGTCTAATTATGTCGTTTTGTGCAATTAAATCAATATAATCAGGGCCGTTACTTAACTACTATTCAATCACAAAGTTCAATTGCAACAACCAGCCCCATTTGATTTACTATAGCAAGTGGTACATTGTGAATAACATATCAATCATTACTTTTTCAAAAACTTTAAGAAAACAAATCATATTTGTGTTTGCTATGACTATTATTGAAGTCAACTACTCGAGGTGTGTCCTAAAGGTTGTGGGACTGGTGTCAAAGACAATTTCAAATCCAAATCACAACAAGTTTTACCCTTCAAAGTCAAGTTAATTTTATTTGTACAATGTTGGCATTGTATAAATTTGTATTGTAATGTTCACAACAGAAATTATCTCAAGGCACTTTTCACTTTCAGCAGGTCAATAACCACACTCCTCATACATTATATACTAGATGTACTAATTTAAGTTTGACTTTAATTTCATAAATAAAGAGGACCTAAATAGACATGAATTATTTTATTTGAAAGTAAGCTTCAACCAATCATATGTTTTTAGAGTTCAAAATGTTTTTTTTTTTACATGCATGAATTAAATATTGAGTTCTCTATAACAGTTAATTGATTTCATGAATACAAACACGATGCAGTTGTTTATACATACAGGTAAAAAAACAAAACAAAACCGGTATGTAGTGTTGTCCTCGCTTTAGATTGTCAAAAGGGTATTGTGGCTCCCAGTGTTTTCTTTTTTCTCTGGGAGAGTGTCCAAGACCCAGTGCAAGTTAACCAGTCCGGGGGGTTAACATGATCAAACTTTCTAGTCCCAGTAAACAGCAGCTCAGATGTATGATTTGTTGTCTAAATCCTGTTTTTTCCCCACTCAGAACTCCCATGCTTGTATGCTGGCCAATACACCTGCCTGACTAGCCTCGTTACCTGTCAGCTAGAACCCCGCACCGAGTGATGGCAGGTAAAGCCCGATAAATCACTGAGGCTTTCCAGCCCATTGCTTCAGCAAAAGCTTCACTACTAGAGGCCTCATTGAAACACTAAATACTGCCATCTGGTGTTCAAATGTACATATGACAGGCAATCAATACTACGGAGTCGGGCAAGGTATCGGTGTTTAAAAATGTCAACATTAATGGGAATCAAACCCGTGAGAGCAAGCTTACTTATACAAGTGCAACACTCTACACACTGAGCCAAGTTCCTCTCCTACAGGTCTCGACCTCTACACTCCAACTATTTTTCTCTCACAATTTGATAGGCTCGCTTACTTGCCAACAAACTTGAAGCTCACTACAAACGCCGACCACACCCGAGAAGCAGCATACTGTAGATTTAGCGACGAACTGTCTTGACTGCCTCTGGTTTTCTGAAGTGTTCCATAGTTGACGGGGCAATACCCTATACACAATGATACCAGTTTTTAATGCAGTGCCGCCTGAGGGATCAGTCACGGGCATTCAATGTTGTTTTTGCGGCCATGCTGCTTACATGCAGCGATTTCTCCAGATTCTCAATTGTACATTGATAAATGGTGATCTCAAACTCTTGGACTATTTACTCACATAGTTGCTCACAAAGTGGTGAAACCTCGCACCATCCTTACTTGTGAACAACTGAGCCTTTCGGGGATGCTCCTTTTATACCCATTCATGATATGGTCCTGGTTCCCATTAACTTGTTCACCTGTGAAATGTTCCAAAAAGGTGTTGTCCTTTTTTTTTCAGCAGTCCTCACATTTCTCAGTCTTTTGTTGCCCCCGTCCCAGCTTTTTTGGAAAATGTTGCAGGCATCAAATTCAAAATGAAAATAAAATAAAAAAAACAATAACATTCATCAGTTTGAACATTAAATGTATTGTCTTTGTCTTAGTGTATTCAATTGAATATAGGTTGAAAAGGATTTGCAAATCATTGTATTCTGTTTTTTTTAACGTTTTACACAACATCCCAACTTAATTGGAATTGCGGTTTGTGTAAAAATAAACAAATATCCATCCACCCATCCCTCCATTTTCTGAGCCGCTTCTCCTCACTAGGGTCGCGGGCGTGCTGGAGCCTATCCCAGCTATCATTGGGAAGGAGGCGGGGTACACCCTGAACTGGTTGCCAACCAATTGCAGGGGACATACAAACAAACAACCATTCGCTGACTGTTTTTGAATGGCCCACCCAGAGCCCTGACTTGAACCCAATTGAGCATCTTGGGAAAGACCTGAAAATGGCTGCCCACCAACGTTCACCATCCAACCTGACATAATTGGAGAGGATCTGCAAGGAGGAATGGCAGATGATCCCCAAATCCAGGTGTGAAAAACTTGTTGAATCATTCCCAAAAAGACTCATGGCTGTATTAGCTAAAAAGGGTTCTTCTACTAAATACTGAGCAAAGGGTCTGAATACTTATGGCTGTGTGATATTTCAGTTTTTCTTTTTCCAATAAATCTGCAAAAATTTAAACAATTCCGTTTTTTTTCTGTCAATACAATATGGGGTGCTCTGTGTACATTAATGTGGAAAAAAAATAACTTAAATGATTTTAGCAAATGGCTGCAATATAAAAAAAGAGTAAAAATGTTAAGGGGGTCTGAATACTTTATGTACCCACTGTATGTCCAGTTGTGCTCATAAGTTTTCACACCCTGGCAGAATTTGTGAAATATGTTTTTTTGTTTTGTTTTTTTTTTAAATATGATTGATTACTCAGCGGCACGGTGGGCGACTGGTTAGAGCGTCAGCCTCACAGTTCTGAGGACCCGGGTTCAATCCCCGGTCCCGCCTGTGTGGAGTTTGCATGTTCTCCCCGTGTCTGCGTGGGTTTTCTCCGGGCACTCCGGTTTCCTCCCACATCCCAAAAACATGCATTAATTGGAGACTCTAAATTGCTCGTAGGTGTGACTGTGAGTGCGACTGGTTGTTTGTTTGTATGTGCCCTGCGATTGGCTGGCAACCAGTTCAGGGTGTACCCCGCCTCCTGCCCGATGACAGCTGGGATAGGCTCCAGCACGCCCGCGACCCTAGTGAGGAGAAGCGGCTCAGAAAATGGACGGATGGATGGATTGATTACTGAAAAACAACCATCATTAATTTATTTATGGTTATGTTTTGTTTAATCATAATGCTTTTCTGAAATGCTTGACCATTTAATTTGGATCGCATTAAAATAAAATTAAATGTGTTTCACCTGGTCCGTCATGTTTTCTTTAAAGAATTGTACCCATCTTACAAATTCTGCCTAGGTAATCAAACATATGAGCACAACTGTGTGTTTTCTAATTTACTAAATAAAAGTAGGGCTGTGAATTTCAAAATAAGAGCAAGTAAATTAAAAAAAAAAGTATTACGTGTTCATATAAAGTTTTTAACTTCAGAATAATTCTTTGGAAAAAAATAACAATATAAAATAAAAACAAAATACAGGTAATACTTCATGTTTTGATCATATGGGTAGAAGCAAAATCATGCATTGTAAAAATGCATTATACATAGGTAGAAGGGTTTTCCAGAATTTTGAAGTCACCTTTGGGGGTGCGTTTTATATATGGGTGTGCATTATACGAGAAATTACAGGTACTTCTTGCTCTAGAAATGTGAGCAAACACAAGTCAGACTCATATCAGAATCAGCCCAGAAAGCGTTTGATTTGCTTTCAACTTGCTTCTTTTGAATAATCAAAATAGTGCTTGTTCTGCAGTCATATTTTTTAATAAAAAGATAGGCCAGGCTTTCTATCTTGCAAAGATGTGATATTGTCTAAATGTGAGGAATAGCAGGATAATTGGGCAGAATTTGTGAAACTTTGGGTGAATGGTATCATGGACCTGCCTGCAGCTGAAAATGTGCTTGAAGTTCTCCTCCAAGTCGGGGGTGTCGCTATGGCTGGTGTTGGCTAGGACACCACAGGGTGCAGTTTCCTCTGCATTTTATGGCCAATTCCGGGGAGCTGTTTTTACTTTCCGGAACAAGGAACAAAGCCACAACAATGGCGACCGTGGAACAGTGCCTTCTCGAACAAATAGACCTAGATAACCAGATGATGCGTTTCCTTAAATTGCAAAATTGATCAAGAAGACGGCGGTGTAGGTGCTTGTATTTTACAACCAAGGGGAAAGCTGAGTACGTCATTACAGCATGTGACTTAAAACGGACCAATCATGAGAGATGTTCTCCGCAGCATTCTGCGCGCGGCGACAATTTGTGCCGTGTGTGCGTCAAATGACACATAGGGGCCGCATAGGGGCTGCGGGGCCGAATGCGTCGGTCACGTGATGCAATGTGGATGGTGTCGCTCGCGCGAGCGCAGGAGTATGAAGAGGCCTTTAATGATGATCTCAACAACAATCAGAAAAGTGTAGGCAGAGGTCCACAATATTGCTTTGTGCCATAAATATATGACACGGGGAGCTTTAGGCATGACATGATTTATGATTGATGATGATTCAAGATTCAAATCCAACTCTCCAAAGACTTGTCTCCAGTATTGTGTCCAGGGAAGAAACTGTGACCAAACCAGCACTCACACTCAAGTCATCCACCAGCACATCAGTTAATGTTGGATTTAGACAACTTCAGTCTTTAGGGCTGGCTGTAAAACTTTCTCAAACACATTGTAGTTCAGAATTGGTTCAGAACCTAAATGAGCATGGTCTTGTTAAAACATATGATGAGGTCCTTCAGTTCTGGAAGTCAGCGACCAAATATGTCTTAGATAATGCAGATAAGTACCTGCGGGTGTTATGACTGGAGAGGTGCATTGACCCAATTCACAGTTGCGGTGCTAAATTTGATCTTGTTGTTGTCACATTAAATGGTTTCACCACAACACATCCATAGCCACTCAGTTTGTGCAAAATCCATTAGGCCCGCTGCACACCAAGCGGCGTGGCTGAAACTAACCGAACTGTTCAACAGTGTGCAGGACTGCAACTACTTTTCATGAGTGGTTTACAGTCAGTCACTGGTTTTGCTGTGATTCAAAACTCTAATTGGGTCAACAGCGTCGCAGATGTAACAGCCAATGAAAAATGCACGAGCTTTCACAAAAAAATATATTTAGAGGTTCTAAGCGCAAGCGAGTGCCAGCGAGAGCCGGAAGCCTTCCCGGCACTTCCAAGTCATTCATCATATCAATATATTGATTTATCTTCCTACGATCCTACTGGATCGATCTCTGCTTGGCAAGTTAGCCTTCTTGACGTAAATATATCAATTTCTTTTAAAAATCAATCAATTGAAAGGAGGTCATGGCTGTATCAAACAGTATCGTGGTTTTCTGGCACTACTGAATGGCAGGAAAAGGCAGTGCAGGAAAGGAGCACAGCGCAGAACAAACACAAACGCCTCGCAAACATCCTGCAAAGCTTAATCAGAGGTATGGCCACATTTTGGTTCTGCAGTAATTAAAATCGATCACGGAAGAAACATGACGAACATTCAAAAAACTGTTTGCTGCCCACGGCCGTTAACACGTCGGGGAATTACAAGTAATATGATAACTTGATGCGGCACGGTGGACGACTGGTTAGAGTGTCAGCCTCACAGTTCTGAGGACCGGGGTTCAATCCCCGGCCCCGCCTGTGTGGAGTTTGCATGTTCTCCCCGTGCCTGCGTGGGTTTTCTCCGGGCACTCCGGTTTCCTCCCACATCCCAAAAACATGCATGGTAATTGATTAATTGACAACTCTAAATTGCCCGTAGGTGTGCATGTGAGTGCAAATGGTTGTTTGTTTGTATGTGCCCTGCGATTGGCTGGCAACCAGTTCAGGGTGTACCCCGCCTCCTGCCCGATGATAGCTGGGATAGGCTCCAGCACGCCCGCGACCCTAGTGAGGAGAAGCAGCTCAGAAAATGGATGGATGGCTGGATACTTCTTCAAGGTGCGCTGTCGGAGACTTGTCCTTGATTTGTCACACGACAGGGAAGATATAAAAAAATATATAATATTCTATGCTTAGATCAAACCGAAAACCCACGTAGGCACGGGCAGAACATGCCAACTCCACACAGGTGGGGCCGAGATTTGAACCCCGGTCCACAAAACTGTGAGGCAGATATGCTAACCAGTCGCTCACCATGCCTCCTTTGTACAACTAATTTGGAAAAAACAAGAAATATTTTCAACAGGTTAAATAAACTAGACAACAGATATAATGTGGTTGCACAAGTGTGCACACCCTCTCTTAAGTGGCTCTGTTAAGAATTAACCAGCCACGTTAACCAGCCACATTCAAACTCATGTTAAATGGGAGTCAGCAAACCACCATTTAGAGTGCCTGTGATTAACCCCAAATAAATTTCAGATCTTCAAGTAGGAATTTTCCTGAGATTTGTATTTAATTTCTAGCAGAAGCCTGAACGTTTTGTGCTAACAATGACTGGTATTTTTAATTGTTCGTATTTGCCTCAACCTTCTCTAAGGCCCCAGTTCCAGCCACAAAAACAGCCACAAAGCATGATGCTGCCACTACCATACTTCCATTGTAGGTCTGGTGTCCTTTTGGTAATGAGCAGTGTTATGTTTACGCCAAACATGCCTTTTGGAATTATAGCCAAAAAATTCGACCATGGTTTTAAAATTATTCAAAAACTCACAACAAACAAACGCATGTGGGGAAATCTATTATGATGATGGAAATCTATTATTATAAAACCTAAGTTGGAAAGGAAGAGTCTACTAGAACATCTGAAATGTCTTGAAATCAGAAGCACCTTAAATTGTGTTTGCTGGCTCCCATATAAAGGTACCATATTTTGGCTATTTAGACCTCTAACTCACTAACATGGAATTCGTATATAGTCAATTTCATTAAAAAAAAAAAAGTGCCCTAAAGTACAAGTGTCCAGAATAGGCCCCACTGACAGCTACTTCTGTTAGACCCAGTTTTGTATCCGGTTTGTCAATATTTGGCTCAGACCACCCCCTATCCTCTGATTGGTTGACTCTGTGTGCAATACCCACTTGTGAGAGCACATGTGTTTGTTATGTTGACAGCACTGGCTCGGGACCAGAGATGTAGGTGGAGATCTTCGCAAATGACATAGATAAGCTCAAGAAATTCGAATTACCTGATATTACATCCAAAAAGCCAATATTACATCCAAAATACTAGAAAAAGTTGGTTTGGCAAGATATGGGACCTTTAACATGAGTTTGAAAGTGATTGATTGTCCTGAACACATCCCCAGTTATAAGAGGGTATGCAAAATTCTGGAACCACATGATCTCAGTTGCTTATTTCATTTCCTCTCTTGAAAAGATGTTAAATTCGACAGGATGCAAATCACGTTAATGGTGTACTAAAACCTGGCCTTTGAACAGGGGTGTGTAGACCTTTTATATAAATGATGAAGGAAGTGATTTGGTGAAGGAGAAACACAGAAAGACAGCAAACAAAGTTTACAAAAAGGGATGTGGCATTTCGCTAACATAAAAATAGAAGAAAGCAAAACTCATAAATCCATTTTTCGCAGTCAGTTTTTTTTTCTTTTATAATACATGACAATAATACGAGGGTACAAAGAGATACCTGAGATGTACATTGATTTAAAAAAAAAAAACAGGAGGAAACACAGTGTGTGTGCGTGCATGCGTGTGTTTTATTTTTTAACCCTGAACTGGTTACCAACCAATCGAAAGGCACACATAAACAAACAACCATTCGCACTCACATTCATACCTACGGGTAATTTAGAGTCTTCAATTAACCTACCATGCATGTTTTTTTTAGATGTGGCAGGAAACCAGAGTGCCCGGAGAAAACCCACGCAGGCACGGGGAGAACATGCAAACTCCACACAGGCCGGGAAATAATCTTCCTGAATGTGAAGTTGCTCAATGAAGTGGAGGCGCGCAAGAAAATCCTCTTTGGCACGCTGTCCTCCGGTGTTAACAACATGCGAAAGCGGAGCGAAAGGGAAAGGGGTGTGCAGCTGTCAATGCTGTAGGGTCGGAACAGCGCACACACGCTGAACTAAAAAAGAAGTGGTCAGACATTAAGGTGGATGTGAAGCAGAGGATAGCTGCCCACCACCAAAGTGTGGCCAAAACAGGCGGAAGAACCGGCGCGCAGGGCCTCACCCCATTCAAGGAGAGAGTCACTGCCTTCTCAGGGGTGGTTTGAAGCAGATGTGGCTGACTCTGATCACCCCACAAGGTTAATACCATGTATTTTTATAATGCATAACAAATGTGTTCATACAACCAACCTACACTCAACCTTGTGAGATAAAGGTTCATGCGTAAATGTTGTATGTATGGTATTTGTAATAAATCATTTGAATTCAAACAGAAGTACAGCAGCAGATCAAAGAGGATATAAAAAACTTTGACTGCTTTCTGATTACTCAATTTATTTTAATACACAGGAGAGGACACACACACTGAAAGAAAATCATGTTTGTTTTTAAGAGGAGGGGTAAATTATGTCATTTTAACACATTTGAATCATGTGCAACCGATGTACATGTTAAAATTAAGTAAATTCAAAGACTCTTTTTATCAGTGCAGTCGCAGCCACGCGCTACATGTTCGAGGGATTCGTCCAACGTCCCTGTAGTCTTCTCCGGCATCCCCATGGTCTCCGACGCAATTACGCTCCAACAACCGGCAGCTGTTGCACCCGTCCAGACTGATAAAAAGAGTACTTTGAAATTACTTCATTTGAACATGTACATCGGTTGCATGTGATTAAAATGTGTTAAAATGACATAATTTACCCCTCTTCTCCTAAAAAAATATGTTATTTTAACACATTTTAATCATGTGCAACCAATGTACATGTTCAAATTAAGTAAATTCAAGTACTCTTTTTTTTTTCAGTGCATGTGCTGGAGTCACAAGAAGCGATTGTGAGTACAATAGGCAGCATAAATGATCACCTTGATCAATTAATAGGTGTCTCACAAATATTAGTGATTCATGAAATACACTGGTTAACAAATGAATTCTGAGTCCTTGCGTCTATTACATTGTTGAAATCAAGGCATTAATTGTTCATCAGTGCTAATTGTTCACGTGTCTCTGATGTGCAGATTTATTATAACAGTTTCCCAGCATCACCTCTAAGTGTCGCCAAAGCAGCAACAGCTGTAGAAACGTGCATACGCCAGCCATGAAGTTGGCGTGAGGCACAGCACATTTCCACACTCATTTCACTCTTGATACTTGATCTGAACTTTGCCGTGAAAAAGAACGCACGCCACGTTTTTGTGCGTACGCACCTTTAGTACACGAGGCCCCAGGTGTCTTAAAAATAAGGCATCCACATGAGGGAGCTTTTTATTAGTTCAAAATCTTATATGGTTTGAGCTTGATACTGAGCTCACTTCCCATCTTGGCGCCCACCTCCCACCCTGAGAACAGCTGACTCAGGTTACAAGGCGAGCATGCTGTAACAACGTGAGAGACTGCGTTGGAGACAAAAACATGACAGCACCTCTTGCGTAGACCTGGAAAAAGCAGCTCCTACAAGACAAACATTCTCTTTTCACGTCTTTTTCCTTTTTCAGCGGTGGCTTCTCACTTTGTTTTTTTCTCTCTTCTCCTTCGCCAGTTTCACTAACAATGATACATAGCAGAGAGCCAGTTGAGATTCTCACCGACAGCTATGTCAACGCCGTCCCGTCTGTCATGGAGAATCCCAGCTCCCGCGCTGAGCAGCCGCTGAAGAGGACGAAGACAGATTCCGCTACCTTGACTCGGTTCGCCAGAAACACAGGCCTGTGTCCTCCTCTCAATTGACAAGAAATTGTCAATTACTCTCGACTTGCTTCGCCAAGAAATCACTGAGCTTAAAAGCTGCTTGGAATTTACACAGCAACAGATCAAGGAGCTAAGATTTGATAATGCTGCGCTTCGATCAAACATGATGCCAATGACAGCAGAATTTAAAACTCTCTGATTGGAATCTAAAATCATGAAAGAAACCACACTGGACATTCAATCACGAAGCATGCACAACAATCTCATTTTCTCGGGCATACCCCGAGATGCAGATTAAAAAGTTCATGATGTCCGCGCTCAAGAAACAGCAAGATACAGTCGACAAGATTACCTTTCACCATGTTCATCGATTAGGAGGCCCCCGTCCAGGAAACAGACCTCGTCCCATCATTGCAAAGTTTGAACAACAAAAAAAGTTTGTGAAAACAAAAGGTGAGCTCAAAGGCACATCTTTTGGAATGAATGACCAGTTCCCCAAGGAAATCAATACGAGGCGTAAAATCTTGGACATGTTGATGAAGAACAACCGTGAGAAAGGCAAACGAGCGTGGTTGCTTGTTGACAAGCTGTTCATCAATAGTCAACTGTTTTGTGATGCTAACGTCACCCCCTGGCTCTTCTAGATAAGCACTTCTCTTGATTACTTGTCGTTATCAATTGTCAAAAGCTTGTTGTATTTTGTTTCCTTTTTTTCATTTTGCTTAGACAAACAAAAGAACGGAACCACGCATCCCACCAGCATGAATCCTCACTCCTTTCTGTCTCTTTCCCTGCTCTTCTCACACACGTCAAACTTACAATCCTCACAACACTCTTCCTGTGCACTACAAACAACTATACACCATAATATCCCCTAAGCACTATTGTTTATTTACTGTTTTATGTTTGTTTGCTACACTTTTATGTACCTTGGCTTTGCTAAAGTTAAGTAAATCGTCCTTATCCGCTCTTTAAATAACATCTATCAACATTATACCATTAAAAAAAAAAGAAAGAATACATGGAACCCAATCCATTCAAAATTATGATACATGCACCCATTATATGTCACACTTAACTTTGGTGTCATGGAATGTCATTGGCATTCGATCACAGGAAAAGAGAATGAAGATTATGGAACACAAAATTTAAAACAGAACCTCCTCCTATTAGAAGAAACGCACCTTACTTAGGTGGACGACTGGGGTTCAAATCCCGAACTCGCCTGTGTGGAGTTTGTTCTCCCCGTGCGTGTGTAGGTTTTTTCTGGGAACTCTGGTTTCCTCCCACATCCCAAAACATTCATGGTAGGTTAACTGAAGACTCTAAATTGCTCGTAGGTGTGAATGTGAGTGCGAATAGTTGTTTGTTTATATGTGCCCTGCGATTGGTTTGTGACCAGCTCAGGGGATAGCCAGCCTTTTGCCCAAAGATAGCTGGGATAGGCTCCAGCACGCCCTTAATCATAGTGAGGATAAGCGGTACAGAAAATGGATGGATGGATGGACACTTACCGAATCCATCCATCCATCCATTTTCTGAGCCGCTTCTCCTCACTAGGGTCGCGGGCGTGCTGGAGCCTATCCCAGCTGTCATCGGGCAGGAGGCGGGGTACACCCTGAACTGGTTGCCAGCCAATCGCAGGGCACATAGAAACAAACAACCATTTGCACTCACAGTCATGCCTACGGGCAATTTAGAGTCTCCAATTAATGCACTTACCGAATCATTGACTCGAATTTTACCCAGGCTATCTCGTCTTTTTATAACAGCAGACAAAGAGGTGTCTCAATCCTAGTTCATAGAAGACTACATTTTACAATAAATAGTACAGTAGCGGACCCAGAAGGCTGATACATAATTATACAAGCAACAATATTTAACAAATTATACACAATTAATAAGATGACCCGGCCTTTTTCCACTCGCTTTTTTCACACTTGCTTAACTTGTCAGCCAATTCTACAATGATCATAGGACCTTTAACCTTACTCTTAATCCCTTTACAGATCGCTCAAATCTCAAACATAGCAATCAACCACAATGCCCCAATATATTAGAGCAGTATATGGACGACTTTGGACTACTAAGAGAGTACACATATTTTTTGTTGGTACACCACTTTCTTAAGAATAGATTTTTTTTTCCTCTCGAATAATTCGGTAGCCACCAACATGACGCTTTAACACGTCCCTTTGGAAAGCCGGACTTTGATTCATTTGTGAGAAAAAAGATGGGACGATTTTTTCAAATTCAATGACTCCCCAACTATATCCCCATCTCTGCTGTGGGAAACTGGGAAGTCTGTAATGAGAGGTTGAATCATATCATACAAGATAAAAAAAGAACTAAAAATTAAACATTAAAATTAAACACCTTGCAGAAGAATATGCAATTAATCCAACAGATACCCTTAGAAACCAAAAAGCTAAACATCAATTAGACATCATCATATAAAAAAGAACACAATTTCTCCAACAACAGTTAAGATACACTAACTTTGAGTACAATAATAAATCAGGCAAATGTCTTGAAAACCAACTTCAACGCAAGAAAGAAAAATCTTTAATTACAGCCATTCAAGATTCAAATGGCAGCTCTACACAGTCACCACTAGAAATAAATTAAATATTGTATGATTTATAAAAGCTTATACACATCTTCAAGCAACGCAGATGAAAATAAATTGAAACTTTAATTAATGAACTAAACATTCTTCAATTAAACACAAAAACTAAAGACAGCCTTGTTGCTCCTTTAACCCTCACAGAATTACATAATGCATTAAAAAATATGCAATCAAGAAGAGCGCCTGGCCCAGACAGAATTTCGGTCAAATTTATTAAACACTTCTGGCCAATCCTAGTGCCTCTATTTTTCAGAACAGTCAAGGAGATAAAAGATAAAGGTCAAACTAGTAGCCATATGAACGCAGCTGCAATCAAATTACTACTAAAATAAAAATAAAAAAATCAGTCATCTATCTCTATCAACTGGACAAAATTAACAATGCTCCCAATAATAGCAAACTCATGGAATCCTGCAGCTCAAATCCCAGATTACCCCATTCCTTTGGGAAACATAAAGTATTTAGGTATTAATATTTCACCAAAACTCACAGAAATAACCAATCTAAATTACACACCACTTCTGGAAAAAAATCTCAGCTACTTAAAATGCTGGAATAACTTGCCTATATCACTACTTGGAAGAATAGCCACAATAAAAATTAAACCCTTACCTCAAATAAATAATTTATTCTCAATGATTCCATTGAAACCCACATGAAAATGGTTCCAAACCTGAGATTCTGCCATAATAAATTTTTATTCAAAAAATAAGAAAAATATAATTAGTTTATCCACGCTTCAGAAATGTAAACAGGGGGGAGGCCTTAATGCTCCCAACTTTAAACACATTATTTACAATACCTCATCAAATGGATGCACCACAATGAGGAGCATCATTCTTGGCTAGAATTGGAACAGATAGACTGCAACAACATCAAACTTTCAAAACTCCCATTTATTACTGCAAGTCTTAAACGCCATACGTGTTTTAAGAACCCAATAATCCCAATTACTTTAACGGCTTGGTGGGAAAGTCTTGAAAATGCAGAATCTCAATTAGCTCCCAGTATGCTCTCCCCAGTCTGGCACAAACCAGATTTAAAAATTAACGACATACACCTTTACTTCAACATATGGGAACAACGTGGAATTGACCTACAACAACTGTTTAACAATAATATTTTTATGACGTAATGAATTGTTCCAAGTATTTCAAATAACAGCTGGAATTTTCCTTAAATACAATAACTTAAAAGCAGCAATAATAATAAAAAAAAGAATACCAACACCAATAGTGAAGCTTCTCCCACAAAGGAATTAAAATCTCTTAAAAGTTTATAAATTAATCTCATGCACTAAATCAATGCACTTACGAATCACTAAATGGGAAGAAGACCTCTCTATGTCTGCTGACCGCAATAACTGAATTAAGATATGTAATAATATGTTTAGGATGACAACAAATACTAATTTACAGCTTATACAATATAAAGTGCTCCATATAACACAGTTTACTCAATCTAATATACTTCATCTACAACCCCAATTCCAATGAAGTTGGGACATTGTGTTAAACATCAATAAAAACAGAATACAATGATTTGCAAATCATGTTCAACCTATATTTAATTGAATACACTACAAAGACAAGATATTTATTTATTGTTTTTAGAAAATAAAGCTGTTGAAGCTTTGTAGGTGGAATTCTTTCCCATTCTTGCGTGATGTACAGATTCAGCTGTTCAACAGTCCGGGGTCTCCGTTGTCATATTTTACGCTTCATAATGTGCCACACATTTTCAATGGGAGACTGGTCTAGACTGCAGGCAGGCCAGTCTAGTACCCGCACTCTTTTACTATGAAGCCACGCTGTTGTAACAGGTGCAGAATATAGTTTGGCATAGTCTTTTCAGCATTAATGGAGCGTTCGCAGATGTGTAAGCTACCCATGCCATTTGCACTAACAGCCCCACACCATCACAGATGCTGGCTTTTGAACTTTGCGACCATAACAGTCCGGATGGTTCTTTTCCTCTTTGGCTCTGAGAACACGACGTCCACAATTTTCAAAAACAATTTGAGATGTGGACTCGTCAATTAAATATAGGTTGAACATGATTTGCAAATCATTGTATTCTGTTTTTATTTATGTTTAACACAACATCCCAACTTCATTGGAATTGGGGTTGTACTATATGCACGCAATGCACTAAAAATACCCCAGAACCCCCTATTTTATATGGGAATGCACACCAATTCATCGCTTTGGGACTTTGGTTATGCAGAAAGTCTTGTATATTTTGAACTGCAGGATTCCACTTTCCCCAAGATTGTGCATACTTGGTGACTTAAGCATAATCGACCTACCCAATAAATATTCACAATAAATACTTGTTGTGTTAGCTGCCGCTAAGCAAACAATTTTATTAAACTGGAAAAATAAACAATCTATCAATATTAATCACTGGTTAAATCTTATCATAGAGTGTATTACATTAGAAAAAATATCTGTGGAACGAAACAATCAATTACATAATTACATACCCTTCTCTCCCAGTGTCGGTACTGCGGGGCTGGGTGTAGCGGCCCTCTCTCTCTGTGGTTGTCCCGCCCAATGTGCCCGACCTGCAGGTGCCATGACTCTTAATCATTGACTTAGCACACACTCACACCATTCACTGTAAATATTTTTTGCACTTTTTTTCACCTCTGAATCCCTGTCCTGCGTTGATCATCCACGAACAGGATGTGAGACGTATCTTCAAACAACACAAGATCAACAAAGAGGCAGGCCCAGACCTTGTGGCCCCATCCTGCCTCAAAGTCTGCGTGGACCAGCTCGCTCCAGTCTTCATAGAGATATTCATTATATCTCTGAACTGTGCGAGGTACCATCCTGTTTCAAACGCTTCACCATCATCCCAGTCCCCAAGAAACCTGCAATCTCAGGTCTGAATGACTACAGGCCTGTCGCCATCTGTGGTCATGAAGTCCTTTGAACGCCTCGTGCTGGACCATCTCAAGAGCATCACAGGTCCCCTGCTGGACCCCCTGCAGTTTGCCTACCGAGCAAACAGGTCTGTGGATGATGCAGTCAACATGGGACTGCACTTCATTCTGGAACACCTCAACAGCGTGGAGACCTACGCGAGGATCCTCTTCGTAGACTTCAGCTCTGCGTTCAACACCATCATACTCGAACTCCTCTCCTCCAAGCTTCTCCAGCTCAGCGTCTCGCCTGCCATCTGCCAGTGGATTTACAGCTTCCTGACGGGCAGGACACAGCAGGCTGGGGGACACCACCTCATCCACACGCACCACCAGAAACCGGGGCGCCCCAAGGATGTGTAGAGAGAGAAGAACAGGGGAGAGAGGACACATCCTCAACACAACTAGCTGTCAAACTCCTGAAGTTTGCATACGACACCACAGTCATTGGCATCATCAAAGAGGGTGACGAGTCTGCATATCGACAGGAAGTGGAGCGGCTGGAGCTGTGGTGCGGCTGACACAACCTGGAGCTGAACACGCTCAAGACTGTAGAGACGATCATGGACTTCAGGAAGCATACTTCACCACAGCTGCCCCTCACACTGTCCAACTGCCCTGTGTCCACCGTCAAGACCTTCAAGTTCCTGGGAATTACAGTCTCTCAGGACCTGAAGTGGGAGATCAACATTAACTCCATCCTCAAAAGGCCCAGCAGAGTATGTACTTCCTGCGGCTTCTGAGGAAGCACGGCCTGCCACAGGAGCTGTTGAGGCAGTTCTACACAGCAGTCATTGAATCCTGAATCCTGTGTTCTTCCATCACAGTCTGCTTTGGTGCCCCCACAAAAAAGGACAAACTCCGACTGCAGCGGACAATCAAAACTACTGAAAAAATAGTCGGTTCCCCCCTACCAACCCTTGCGGACTTGCACGCCACCAGAACTAGGACAAGAGCATGCAAAATCCTTTCGGACCCTCCACATCCTGGTCACCACCTCTTCAAGCGCCTTCCCTCAGGTCGGCGCTATGGATCAAAGCAAACTAAAACAAGCAGACATTCCAACAGCTTCTTCCCTCTTGCCATTAACTTGCAATTCCATTGTAACATGCTGGCAATTTTGTCTTGAGATTGTCGTCACATCTCTGTTGGGACAATTATACAATACATTATTCGTGCACTCACTGTAGTAGTCTCGCCACTCTGCACGACTTGCATATCTGTTGTTGAGCAATATTGGCCACTCATGTGCTTAAGAAGTATCTGCATCATTTGCAGAATTGACTAGTTACTTAAAACGGCATACATTTCTTGAAGTCATTAGCACAATGGTCACTGCACCAGACTATTCTATTAGTCATTTCCAACTGCTCTAAATTGGCATAAGTCGGGGACCTGCCAGTCATAGTATCGGGGGTGGGTGGGTGTTGTCACTAGGCTCATGGCAGTGCTCCTGGGTCTGGGCCCCTCGGGCTGGATGGCTGGTTGGTGTGCGGGCTCCCCTCTCATGCCCCGTGGCTGCACTCCTGGTCGCCACCCTTATCGTTGTCAGGCGCCCAAATCCTTTCTCCTTTCCACCAAACAGGGGACACGATCTCGCCTTTGGATTGGGCGAGGACTGGCTACATTGTGGGCCTAGTGGGTTGGTGGGGGGTGCCTTGCTCTTGGGGGGTTTGGCTGGGGAGGTGGCATTGGTTCCCTGCGGCCTCCTCCAGGTGGCCGCTTTTCGTGGCGCTTCGGTGTGGCCGGTGGACCTTCCTGGATCCCTTGGTGTGGGAGGTGTCCCGTCCACCAGGCCGCTCTCGGGTGGACTCTTGGGCCCGATCCCGCCTCTCGATTGGGTGGGATGGGGTCCTCAGCCCCTGCGGTGCAGGCACAGCAATTACATGAGACTTCTGACGGTTATTGTGCATGCGAAACGGTGTCAATTCACTTGCATGTCTCTGCAGACACACACCCCTGGGACTCATTCGCTGGGTATGGGGCCACTCACTCAAGGCGACAAATAACTTATCACTATGTAAATTGCTTGGGTATACCCTGGTCCAACAGATGTTTATAATTTACATAGTCACTCCCACCACTCTTCAGTTGTACAGCCGGGTCCACGACCCCTGTCCCTGTCCTGTCCAGTCCTGTCCTGTATTGTCCTGTCCTTCCCTCACAGGGTGTAGCACTACTTACCCATACAACACTCGAATCCAATGTGTCATTTTACTTTCCTCATCTTGTTTACAGCTAGTGCTTTGTCTTCTTTTCCGATATTATTTAGTTACCTTTTCATTCAGTTTTTTCTCTCACTACCCTTTAAAAAAGTTGTTCTGTTTCACTGAACAACTGTAATTCTCCATAAATATCCATCAGAATACAAAGAAACCACAGTAGCATCTTAAAAAGTCCACTGTGACAAAAAACCTTTCTGTCATAAAAGGGATACAGCTAAACTGTTTGTCATAAAAGGGATGCAGCTCTTCCTTTCTGCTTGACTTAACAACCGAACAGGCCAAAAAAAAAAAAAAAAAAGATACTGAAGTCTGTCGGTATGATTGACACAATTATCACTTCCACGTTGAATTAGGATTGGAATCTGTAGCTACCTCACATCAGCAATTTTTGTTAACATGCCTAGTGAGGATAAGCAGTGTAGAAAATGAATGTCTGTTTTATTCTTGATTCAATAATAAGCTGGAAGTAGTGGAAGTACTTGTGTCCCCCAATGTGTATTTTGTGATTTGCTTCTTTACAACTCAGTTTTCATAACTTGGTTTGTCTAAAGAATAAGATTCAATGAATACCACTATTAACAGAAGATAGGGACTGTGTCCTCCTTGTTGATGCCACAAGATGATGGCAAAGTACTATGTCTGTCTAGATGAAACTCCTCAATTCACATAAACATATGTTCATGACACCAAGATGCTACTAGAGGTGCCAAACAATAGTGCTATCGCATTGGCCTAAGCACAAAAACAGCAAATAGGTGTTATTGTTTTCTTCGTCTCTATTTTTTTTTTTTTTTAGCAAATAATGGAAATCAACTCAAAACCCAAAAATCTGCGACGGGGCAAACTTTGTGATTGCCAAATGCAGGGGTTCACTGCAAAGGATGGATAGTTACTTTATTCCTTTATTCATAAGGGAAATTAAATAAAACCCTGTGTGCTACTTTGGCACAATACAAAATGAAGAAAATGACTTGGGCTGCAACAGACTACGGATCTAGAGTTTTTCTTGTTTACTTCTCGCTGGTGACTTCACATTAGCAGTAGAAATGCTTACAAAATGCGTAGCGTACCAAAGCCAACTGGAACGTCTTGTCGGAACGTGGCTACAGTAAAGCCTACAGCTACTTACAGCTAACTAATGGCACCATCCTTCTTTTCCTCTATGCTATCACAAGTACCCTTTTTTTTCAGGCATCCCAAAGGAAGCACAAAATACCCAAAGAAAACACAAAACATGGAGTTAATCCTTATGGGGGTTAAGTCCAACGAGATATACAGTACTTTTGTCTGGCGTGGCATCAAACACCAAGATTCTTTGGGACATTTTTCCCAAAAAATGTTGGTCGGTCTCCAAATTGTATGACATTTGTATGAATTTTTAGTTCAGAGTTTCCATTTTAAATAATAATAATAAAACATATTTTTGGCTCAGTTTTGAACTGTATACAACTTGTAAATAAATCAATTCAACGTCGCGTTTATCTGTATCTCATTGTAAAAATTACATGATTATTATGACCCTACTTGTAATTAAATAAATTCAACCATGAGTGTATCTGTATCTCACTATAAAGATAACATTATTACTTGTTTGGTAATAATCAAATACAGGTAAGCTCAGTGAAAAACTATGAGGGTGTAAAGTAGTAAAAGGTTTCTGTTGCCAAGTTAGAGGCTGAGGTTTTCTGATCCTCATTTCTTGTATACTACATTGTAGATGTTTACCTCACCTGAACGAGCAATTTAAGGTGTTGACAGATGGAAATATTAAATAATGTAGAAAGTAGATAATGAATACAAGAAGTAAAAACAAGAACAGGAAGTTTTGGTAGGGCAGTCTCTTGGATGGGAGAATGGTCTTCATGCAGAAGAGCAGACATTCAAACATTCATGGAAAAAAATTTATATTTTTTTTTACATCTTTGCATTCGTGCATATTTACTACATGTCTTTGCATAAATCTGACAAGCACATGGCTTTCAGAGTAGCATATTTTGTAAAAATAATAATAATAAAGCACAGAAACAAAGGGGAAAATCAAAAGCTAAACATGTTAATGTTTCTCTTATCACAAGTCTCTCAAGATTAATAAGAAAGTTGCTATACTTAAGAAATATAACCCCATCCCATCCTGCAAAAATAAATTTTCCCACCCCTGCCCAGCCCCGCTACAGTACCTAATTTAGTCTTTACTGACCAGTAGCATCATAGCATATTGGCATGCATAATGTCAGCATGTCCCGCCTCTTCTTACATTCAAAGAGATTTTTTTTTCATGCTTTTGTCAGTGCATATGCATATGCCAAAACACACATTCACACACACAACTGGTAGTCTATATAAAAACAACTCAAGACTAAAATCTTACCAAACACCCTCACATTATTTTCATGCCAGAATCCTTATTGCTTGCAATGGAAACCCATGCAGAGTTAACTACAATGCACATTTTACATTTTATGTACATGACTATGACAAAAGTGGCACGCACTGTGATGAAGTGGAGATAGGAGGCTTAGGTGTGAGAGGTATAAACTGGGGAAACAGGTCTTGATGTGTGTGTCTTTGTGTGTGCACAGTGTTGATGCTACATACAAAAGTGACATATTTGTCAGGAACCCAAACAACAATAAAAAAAGACAAAATAAATCATTAGATTTCTCAGGAAAAATGGAAGCTGTTGCCCAACATGCCCACATTGTGCAACGAACGTACAATAAAACCCTGCATGACCAAATAGCATTTCAATCAGTCCATGTTAAAGCTGCCTTGAATTGACTGAATCAGGGTATAGTCACCCTGACATAATTACCCAGGTCAACATTTGTGCAGGTACAAATCGTTGGTATGTACATGTACAACTTACCACAATATTCCTGCACCTTTCATCAGAAAGTCCTACTATGCAAGTTATTTTTCCAAAATAAGCTATTTCGTTTACCTTCAAAGATTATAATGAGAAATCTATCTAAAGCCGCTCTGAAAGAAAAAAAACAAGAGGACCTATCTTGCACAGTAAATTACGCTGAAAGGAAATGTAAGGTTGACTCATCAAAAGTTCCAAGATTTGCCTGATGAACACTTTGTTCTACATTTGCCTTATTGGTGCACAATCAAGGGCAAATCGATCATGAAAAAGCACTTCTAATGTCTGGCTCTACTTTAGCACTTAAGACGAGTATTGATCTCCTTAACACTCCATCTTGCCCAGAATGAAAATAAGCATATTTGATAGAACATTAACTAATTTTCCTGTAAAAATGTTTACCTTTTCCTGTCAGGCAATCTTCTCATTGAAGTGCTCAGAACACCAACCATAAAAATATAAAGAAAATATTAACAGAAACCAACTTTTTGAGGATTAATTTTGTCAAATAATTATGTTATATTTCTGACTGATGTATTTATAGTTTTAGTTTTAAATCCTTGTTAGTCTGAGTACAACAACATAATGGTTTAACCAAAGGCCATATACATTAATCAGTATTAAATAAATAATTTCAATTGTGATGCATTATATGCCAAACCAGAGAAACAGGCATCCCATTGTGAAGAAGACATGATGGTGCATTATGCAAACAATAAATACAAAGTTTGTAGTATTCTTTCCTCTTCTCAAAAAAGATGACATTTGTGCATCTAGGTATAGAGGTAGATGCATGTGCACATGAACACACACATACACACACATCCATGTGCACACTGGTTGTGTCAGAACACAACCTCACAGATCCCACAGCGCAGTCTCTTTGATCTACTTGCATATTTGGATGTTGAAAGATGTCTCTCTTTTTTTCAAGTTCATCTTCCCGCAGGCCGTGTTGCTTTTGTCCATTTCTCCTCTACCACGGGCTGTCGCTCCAGTAGCCGTTTACGGTGCCTCTGACTGAATTTCCACAGCCAAGACGAGATGGATGGCCAGAAGAGGAGGGACGGGGATAGGGCAGGGTGGGAGTTCAATGAGGGTTACAACAGGGAAAGAAAGAGAAGCCAAAAAGGGCGTAAACTGAAAATATTGCCACTCACAGCCAAATCACACTGGACTCAGTGCAAAGTTGTATCGCTGTTTGTGGTGATGGGTGATGAGATGAGATTCTTGTATATGGGCTGAGCTGCAGAGTTACTACACTTGTCACCTCAAGATAAAAAGTGGAGAAAAATATTGAATAATTGCTAAATGAGTGTTTATTTATTGTTTTAAAAGGAAATTATGGGTTCACTGCTTTACCAATAAAAACAAGAGAACATTTGCATTATATTGTTTCAGTAACACATTCAAATCTCCTTTTTGTTGTGCACATGCAGCTTTTTTCTTTTCAAGACTATTAATGCAGAAACAAAACCCTGAAAACATGTTTTTCTTCCTCCTATTTTTTCATTTGCTCATGGAGCTGTCACAAGAAGTCATCAATTCATTCTAGTTCTAGTAACATTTCTTTTCACTTATTTAAAAAATAAATAAATCTGCCAATTGAACTAGGCTGAATCGACTTGATACAATTCTTAAAATAAGATCTTTATGCCTTGCTGAAAATTTTGAAAAAACTGTCTTAAATGAGTACAGTGCAATGTTTTCACAAGAAATAAGATAAATCCACTTTTTCTTTTTTTTTTTAAATCATTATTATTATTGATTAGTACCGACTCACAAATTAAAAAGCTCATTCATATGTCAACTATGCAGCTCAGTCTTTTACTGAGATGTCAGGTGAGAGCACACAGGGAGCATGTGGGGGTGATTCAGCAACTTTGCTCCCCAGGCATCCCATACTTTTCTGTGACCGTGACTGCCAAAATGTATGGCGTGTGACTCACTAAAATAAAGGTAGCGACCTTCCTGTATGCATTACCAATTGTAGAGTTGTGTTTGACATCAATTCACCCAAGGTTACAATCCCAGTATGATGATGAGTAAGATGTATCGTCAGGCATTGATTGATGAAGCTTTGTGTATTAATAACAAAAGAGATTTGACACGTCAATAACAGCAAACGGAAAACAGGGAAGCTACGAAGATTAGCTTCAAATATGAATATGTGTGACATGAGAACTCTTATAAAGCTGTTTACTTTAATATGTATATACTATTCTTGGTGGACAAATAAAGACAATGAGTAATTTGTATTTCTCTGTTAGGTTTATTGGAACACCTTTAAGAGGTTTAAAGTGTGTCTAAACGAGTCTAGAATTACTGTCCCTACTAAAGAGGATAAAAATTAAACTAGAGGACATTATTTCTTCCCAATACCTCCAAACCAAGCCCATTGGGTTCCCAAGTTCAGGGTCCATCGGCAATTAATGACGCATTGCGTCCAATACTTTTCTCCCTTTCTCCTGCGACATGCCTTGCATGTTTAGTGCGCTTTAGCGAGAGGCCCGAGTTGGAAGCAGGAGAAAGCTCATATATATTATTTATTTTATATTGCAGGTACACAATGCAACTATTCAGACTCTCTATCTTCTTCTTCACTGGACTAAGTGAGAACAAGAACTGTGCTGCGTGCATCTAATAGTGTGGCTTTCATTTGACTTCATATCGAAGGTAGTGCCACAGCTTCATTTTTTTCTGATATGTTTTTTTTACCTGTAATTTCTTTTTTTTTTTTTTTTCAATCTACTTGTAAATATATACTATTATTTTTTTATGTTATTGACTTCAGGAATTAAAACACATGCTGTAGATTTCCGTCTGTGTGTGTTTTTATCTGTGTGCGTGTCTTCTGGGGTTTATTTCATGTCTCAGGGCATTCTCAAAATCAACAAATATACTATTTCACAAAAGTTAATATTTCCTTCATATTTTAGCAACAATTTATTATATCTGCTCAAGAGAAAATATTTTAAAATGAAACTTGGACATAATTTAGAGTAGTCAGTGTACAGCTTCTATGGCAATGTAAAGTATATCCAAGTTTCAATTTTGAGATTCTGTAGCTCTGGTGCAAATGTGTTGATAAGCATGCGAACATGGTGCATTTGGTTCAATTTGGTTTTGCACTGAGAAAAATCCAAATTAACCTAAAGAGCTTCACCACATACTGTACATACAGTATGTAAGAAGACATCTAGTACTTGTTCTCTGTACAATTGCATCATTATAGTACATTAATCCACTGCTCTATTGGGTGGTATCTAATAAATGCAATAATTAGGGCCATGTTCATTCCAAGGGACTGTATTAGTTGTACTAAATCTCCAACAATGGGACATTTCAGTCCAGCTGTTTTCAATCTAGTGTTTTGTTGGTGTTGTTCACACAAGATTGAACTACTCTAACCACAAGTTCCGTTTAAACAAGTCAAAATGTAAAAACAGCATAAATCATTGCAAGTGCAGGTGCAATGGACACAGGGGCTAGAAGTAGCACAAGAAAGCTATTTAGCTATTATACAGTATAAACCGAAACTAACCTAGCCTCTGTCCTTATTAGTCAGTCAGGTATGTTAGAGTATTTAAAAATACATCTGTAAATCCAATTACCTATCTCAATATATTCAGGAGGGTTTTGAGACTGTAATTTGGGACATGAATATTTATTAAAATGATATATATTTCTATATAGAGCCAGAACAACTGTAATTCATTGTTTCTATCTTGATGATAGTGTAGCTGAGATGGATAAGGTGTCCATGAGGTACACCTTCCATGTTTTTGTTTTTCACCACACACATGTAAATGTACTGTATAGTTGTGTATTGTGATGTTTCCTTGTTAGCTATACTGTACTACAAGATGGAAGGGATGGGGGAGTGGCATCGCCTAAGGCCAGGTGACTCGAAAGGCTCAAAGGTGGAGTTGGTGATAGGGGTGAGGCGCAGTGGGGCACCCGACATCCCAGAAATGTTATTTAGGCTGCGGGATTTCTCATAACCTGTGGTTACATAACATGAGATGCACATGTCGACCACAATGAGCATTCATATTTTCATGACAAAAGTAGTAATGTAAGCAATGTGTGTTATGGGATTGAAATGTAAATTTCAAAGTAAACAGAAGTTAAATACGTGTATGTATACATGACAGCAGCACACATTAGAAACAGTAATATAACGAACAAGCATTTGTCAAGTTTAAAAAAAAAAAAAAAAAAACAGCCCAAAGAAATTAAATAGTTTAGACCAAAGGAGGAAGTTGGAAAAGGCAGACAGGTAGACAGAGGGACAAACAGATGGACGGACAGACACAGGACAAAACAGAAACATGGGTTACAAAAATCAGTTGCCACAACATCCCTTGAACACATAGATTTGCATGGCACAACTGTGTCCAAGGGATGATACAATTGTTTAATACAAATCCACAAATCTCCTACTGTTTTTGAAAATTCAATATTTGTTGTCCTTTTTTGGTGCATCTCTACTGGACAACACACACTAACCCAAAGTATCTAGTGGCACCTGTTCACTTAAGAACAAGAACTGTGGCCAGCAACATATGCATGGGTAAGTCATCTGGAACTGAGCTCATACAGATTTCACTTTGCCAGCGCTGCAATCCTAAATTTTATGTCTACAGTATATTGCTTATAGCATATTTATGGAACGGTGCAAGAGTGGGTAGCATGTCTATCTTGCAGTTCTGAGGTTTGGGGTCTAAATATCGACTCTTATATGTAGAGTTTGCATTTTTCTCCTCGTATTTGTGTGGCTTTTGTCCGGGTACTCCAGCCTCCTCGTATATTCCCCCAAAAATGCATGTTAGGTTCATTGAAGACTCTAAATTGTCCACATGAATGTGTGTGGGATTGGTAATTTGTCTATGTGTTCCCAGCAATTGGTTGGCGAGCAGTCCTGAATTTACCCCTCAAGCCAGAATCAACTGGGATAGGCTCCAACTCACCAGCGATCCAAATGAAGACAAGCGGTATAGAAATATGCATGGGTTTGTAATGTTGTACAGTATGCTGCTGCTCCGTGTGTTAAAGTAGTCCATCCATCCATCCATTTTCTTTACCGCTTATCCTTACTAGGGTCGCGGGCTGCCGGAGCCTATCCCAGCTATCTTCGGGCAGGAGGCGGGGTACAACCCTTAACCGGTCGCCAGCCAATCGCAGGGCACTTAGAAACAAACAAGCATTCACACTCACATTCACACCTATGGGCAATTTAGAGTCTTCAATCAACCTACCACACATGTTTTGGATGTGGGAGGAAACCGGAGTTCCCGGAGAAAACCCACGCAGGCACGGGGAGAACATCCAAACTCCACACAGGCGGGGCCGGGATTTGAACCCCGGTCCCCAGAACTGTGAGGCAGATGTGCTAACCAGTTCCCCCACCGTGCAGGCAGTAGCAGTTGTTTAGAGGTTAATTGTTACTATGACATCTCCATTACCTGGCTATGGCATTTTGTATTATATGTTAGCATTAAGCTTGCAGGCTTTCATCAGATAAAATGACTTTGTTTGGTTGAACATTTTAGTGTTTAAATCTACAACCTTTAACTCTGTTTTTATTATAAATAATAATTTTCTTTCAAAAACAAAACAAATGGGCTGGGAAAACGTGACAGGCCGTGACTGGTTTGTTTAATGTGTCAAAACATTTCCCACGGCGGTCACGGTGCAGATGCAAAAAAAAAAAAAAAATAGTAATCCAGAGTAAAACGGGTTACATGCGGCGGTTATAACTGGGTTTATATAGACTAGCTGATGAGTCGGCTTTACTACTCTTCATAAACATTAAAAGCTTAAAGTTGACAAATCGCTAGTAATGTGTTTTTAGCATCTCATCTTTCATGCAGCCAATATACAGTGGACTTTTGACTAATTGATTTGTAACCGTGGCTAATGAAAGATAATCCGCGCAGCAGCGTGAGTATAGCTCGATCTTTGTCGCCAAAATGTTATGTCCAATAATATGCAGACAACAACTGTGTGCTAATAAGAACTTTTTCATCATATAAGTTGTACAACATGCGCCAACCTCCTGACACTCGTGTCACTTAAAACTTGCTGTACGACACAAACGTCAGTGTAGCATATGCCATTTCACCGCAACTACAAGCGTGTGAAAATACCTTACCAAAAATGAGAGCGGTAGCACGGTCACTTACAAACTCTCCAAGTCTATCCTCAATACGATAAAACCCCAAGTGAAATAGAAACAGTGAAACATGCGCAGGAGTCCCACTAATTACAACAACTACATTAAGCGTAATGAAAAGTTTTATTTTTGTCATTTGTTTTTATTTGTTCCTGTAGCGGTCTGTAAAGATATGTCTTCAGGTGCTACCAGCCTGAGGCGCAAACATAATTGGGGACCACTCTACTGTACTGAAGAAATATCAATAACGTTATCGACCAATCGACTTTGATTCTCATCACATTAGGGTCGACTACGAAAAATAATTAGCTGTGCGACCCCTAGTGTCCGCAACTAGACTTGACAGTACTCAATCAGGCATTTATTGATTGGCAGTAGGGTATACATGTGCCTCCTTGCGCTTACGTCGACTCCGGAGCTAGGCCTGGCAGAGGAGCTTCAGTCAACTCTGCTGGGACAACAAACGTGCGTCTGGCATCCGTGGTAAACTGTGGGCCAAAACGTAGTGTCTTTTGAAACTCTGGGACACAGCAGCCCCATCCCCCTGACACGGATACTGTGACAAAACTTAACAATACTTGTATACAGGGGGGGGGGAAATGCTCGAAATCTCACCTGGCACTACGTTTCAGCCAAACGAGGCTGCTGCGGCTTTTGGGCCTCTCAGTAACCCTCAAGAGTCAGTTCAGACCAATCTGTTGGCGACTGTAGATAATCAATAATGTTTCTACAGTGAAGAGGATGAGGATAGGTCTAGATAAGGAATTATGGAGACAGGGTGACAGTCAGAGAGAACATAAAACTCGGTGAGTGATTAATGCAGCATCCCATTTTCTTGTTTTAGCTCCAGCCACTTACTGATTAGATTTCTCATCACATGTGCTGTATGCCGACTGCCTGTCAATGATGTTCAGGAGGAGGGAATGTATAAGCACTGGCCGCGCTGCGCAACTATCTTTCTTAAAATATTACCACAGCGATATGCTCCCCTGTGTTGTAATTCACAAAAAAAATAATCCCTATATAAATTTTTTTTTTCATATGACGTGTATATTATATATTATATATATATATATATATATATATATATATATATATATTATATTATACAAAGACAAATAATTTTCAAAGGGTGAATCTAGCTAATGTTCCACAATACTAGTGTCGCAATGCATTTAACAAATGAGAAAGTGGATGCATACTTATTTTTTTCCCCAATAAATATCCTTCATGCTTTAACACTCGGCTGTGCATAAAATGCTAACAAATAAAGTTGTGGGGACTTCCATTCAAAAGTGAAACGCTATACGGCAAACTGGATCTGGTTACATATCAGAACTTCCATGTAAAATGCTGCTGAAATCAATCTGATTTCTTTTTCTTTCTTTTTTTTTTCTTTTGCATCTCTATTGCATAACCTAAATGACAATACTGTACAATTAAAAATTCTGCATAAGTTATTTGGCCACATTAAGTTGACAAATTGTATTTGAGAGAAGTCAGAAATCAGCATGTTTATTAATTTGTAAGGTGTTTTAATCAGCAGTCAAACATGTTTCTTTTTTATTAGCATTAGGATGCCAATTAGTATTGGCATTTTGAAATGCGTACTTGGTGGAACAACAACAATCTGAACGCGATGTGTGATCAGTGAAGTCGTGACTCTCAGTCAATTACACTGTCACTATATAAGTAGTGTGAAATGGAATTTAAAAAACACTTCAATTATACAGTGTATGCATGGCTTAATTTGTTGTGTAAAGAGCAGCATTGAGGCTGCAAAGAATTAACTGAATGTCTGGATTTTGCAAGACAAAACTGAAGGGACTGTCTTTGGAGCCAATAAATAGTTTAGCGCAGTGATTCCCAAACTGTGCATATGTTACAGTGGCTTAATACAGTTCAGTTGTCCAGTTGACCAGTCATCGAAGAGCACAAATAAAATATGTAAAGCCTTTTTTTTTTTTTCCTGCAACCACATATAATGCCAGATATGTCGGTAGTTTTTTTCTTCAGTCACATGAAGAAAAACAATAAATGAAAGATTAGGACAATTAAAAAGTCAAAATCTGAAGTCACATCTGACAGCTGAAGAGGATGGTACAGGATCAATATAGTAATCCACTGCTATGCTAGCCAGTACAGCTTGTTGTACTTACTAATGACTGTTTTTTGTTTTTGTTTGTTTGTTTTTTGTTTTTTTAATCTTTGGGGCAGTATTTATCTTTCTTCTGTGTGTCAGTTTGCAACAAACTTGATTTATGTAGCACTTGAAATACACCCTTTATTTAACACGCCAACTACAGACCACTGAATTACCTAAGCGATCAGAAATCACTCTTTGAAGGCAGAAAAGCGCCATGTGACATCAATTAGTAGAAAATTTAATGTTGTTTATATTTTGGCATAAATCAAAATGGTTCCCAATAAAATCCTGCCAGTCTGTAATGCAATTTTGGAGTGAAGTCCTCTGTAAAATAGGCAGTGCACTCAGAGGACTATGATATAAAAACTGTTCTGGGCTCAGTTCCAGAGGAGAAAGAGAAGACAAGACCAACCAATCAACCACCAGCTCTCACTGGCCTGGCACAACAATGCGCCTACCAGTACAAATTGGCCACTTTCACTTTGGCACCCATCATTATGTTTAATTCAATTTTTCCTGTAATAACAATAATATCTCTCTCATGATCATATCAATTTAATCTTGCTGAATAGTAACATTTTCTAACAATTAAATAATTTATGCTGTAGAATTTGCAACTAAAACAATAAAATAAGAATGTTTTGTTCATGTATACTATGAGAAAATCATCCCAACTCTTTATCTTTTTGGAGCCACCTATTTTTAGGTACCAGAGTGAGAAGAGACGGGGGTTTGAGGAGGAGGAGGAAGAGCAGAATGAGGGGAAGACAGATGAAAAAAGGAAAAGACATACAGAGATGGACCAACATAGAAAATAATAGAGAAAAAAACAGGCTGAAAAACGGAGTGATGGATCATGTAACTGGGACGACAAACAAACAACGTACTTTGTGCAAACACGTGACTTGTCACAAACTAGAGCGTGAACAGGAACACAACAACAAACAACAACAACATGCAATCATGAACCTTAAAAGCTTTGACCCGCAATACCCTCTTGACCTGCTTACCTAAAGGCAGCATTATAAAGGTACTGTAGGATCAGTCTAACAAATGAACAAACCTGCATTCTAAACACTCCTGTACACACCTAACCACAAAAATGTGATGATTGTGTGTATGGGAGGGGTTGGGGGTGGGGGTGGTGGGATAGATAATCGGATTTCGGGAATCTGCGTGATTAGTCTGTTTAATGTCGGCATGTGGTTTAATTTTCAATGTAGTAAATGCCTTAAAAGAGGAGATCTGCCTGAAATTAGTTGAATCAGACAATTTCTTTCTTGGATTTATAATTACAGATTATGAATGGATTTCTTTTTTTTCAGATGCCCCACCGAACACGATGTGGAAATCAATCATGAACAATAGTAATGTATGAATACACAGTATAGTTCATGTTTTGAGTAAAAAGTCCAAATAATATCACTTTTATTAGATGATTGCAACCATGAGGGGGTTAAAAAAAACAACTAAGAATGAATGGCTTCGATCTTAAATCTTGAAGGTGTGTCATTCGACAAGATGTGATAAAAAACAATTTTCCTCACATGTAGTATTGTTTTTACTGCACTGTAGGTATAATAATAATTACATTGTTTTGGGTAAAAGTCTGAACGTTTCTTTATCTAAAATATTATACCTAGATCAGAGCAGATTGGGCAATGCAGTATTTAGACATTTAGAGAAATCCATCCATCCATCCATCCATCCATTTTCTGAGCCGTTTCTCCTTACTAGGGTCGCGGGCGTGCTGGAGCCTATTCCAGCTGTCATCGGGCAGGAGGCGGGGTACACTCTGAACTGGTTTTCCAGCCAATCGCAGGGCACATAGAAACAAACAACCATTTGCACTCACAGTCATGCCTACGGGCAATTTAGAGTCTCCAATTAATGCATGTTTTTGGGATGTGGGAGGAAACCGGAGTGCCCGGAGAAAACCCACGCAGGCACGGGGAGAACATGCAAACTCCACACAGGCGGATTGAACCCGGGTCATGCAAACTCCACACAGGCGGATTGAACCCGGGTCCTCAGAACTGTGAGGCTGACGCTCTAACCAGTTGTCCACCGTGCCGCCATTTAGAGAAATCTACTTTTTAAAATATTGAACTGTTTACCGTACAGTCCTGTAACCCTGTAACTTTTCCTAATGAAAACAAATGAACAACAATACCAGAATACTAAATAGACGTTAAATGGTTCTACAGTTTAATAAATAAAGTATCTGAGAGTAGTGGTTTTACGATCTCTCTAATCCAGTGTACAAACCAAGTCTAACAGCAAACAAGTGGAGAAAGAATATGCAAATCTCAAAGAACAGGAAGAAGTGCATGACATGACTCAGACAACAAGATGACAAAAGCCACAAGCCGATGTCACAAGGCTACAAAAATGGTGGAAGGCAGCCCTACAAACATGATGAGGGGACAAGTGTGGTGTGGGCATATTTAAGACGGAAACATTATTTTGTATTAAAGATAAAATGTGTTCAAATGTTTTCGATGTGTGCCTTTGTTTTATTCTTGTTCACACTAACTGTAGGGCTATTAACTTGGGTTCAGTGCCATCCTCTAAGATCAAGCTTCACTGCACCAAGTGAGGCTTGAACTCACATCCTCAGCATTACTTCACAAGTTATTAAGGTCTTCACCATGCTCTGACAGATAGAGCCTGTTGGTAGACATTCTTATTTGTATTTTGAAATAATTATTTTACAAATCACGACAGGCTATGCTGTGTTTGCTGCCACTGAATACTATAAGATGGGTACTGCATTTAATAATGTTTTTCCAAAAAGTAGTGGAGCAGTACACCTTGCATGGACAGTGATCGTAAGACTGGTTAATGAACTGAGATAATTTCGAATGGGTTTAAATGCACGTAGGTTAACAGAAGTGGGATACATGCCAGGAAGGAGAATAATTGTCTCGGTTCAGGTCCTTGAGTTATTCTCTCTCATTTGAAGGTTCAAGGCTCAATTCCCAGTTCCCTTGCAGCCATTTTCGAGTATTCTTGGGAAAGCTACTGGAGCTGAAGTCATTCCTGATATTGTGAAATCACGATGTGAATGGGATGACACTTTCCAAATGAATAAGATGACATTGTAAAAGTAATAAAAATACCTCAAATATAGAAAACGTTGTCCTAGTAATTTTACATATAAACATGCTGATTATTACCCTGGTTTTATGTTTATAATGCGTTTCTGTTTCTGCTTTTCCATACCTGAGCCATGATGACAGCTTGGCTAAAAATGCAAAATTAAACATTATGAACATCCTCTTTAAAACAACTTCAAAACATAAAATCTAACTATATGACATTTGTTTAGCGTATATACATGTACAGTACATGCAAGATAGAAGGAATAAAAAAAAAACTGATGTCAGTAATTATCTATGGTGACGAGATGTCTTGATGTCATTTAAACTGATCTATAATTTAAACTACCTCGACAAAGTGTCTCTGGAGTACAGAAAAGTGAAGTGAATAAAATTTGTGTGTATGCGTGTGTGCATGTGTGTGAAGATGAATTTTAAGTATTTATTGCACACTTTGTGTAAGGTGTGTGAATAACAATAATAATAATGATTATTATTATTGTTATTGTTACTATGCAACACATTATATTTACGTGTGTTTGTTTGGGATGTAATTCCAATCATTGATGTAAATAACGAAAAACACCATTGTCAGTACATGCCAGCCAAAACTATACGTGTCTAGAAACAGTGTGCTGTCAACCTCCAGGTAAAGCCATTTGCTGCTCCTACCTTTTCGAACGTTGCCATCTGTTGTACGCTGGAATTCCCCAGCACTCAGTAGGAAGCAGGCCCGATCGTGCGGGTAGCGTTCGCGGCTGGTGGTGGAACCGTGGCCCCTGATGGCTGGGCTGCGGTCATCCCCCAAAACCTGGTCAATGGTGGGGCAGTCTTCATTAGCCAGCGCTGCTGCATTAGCTGCTGCATCTCCCTTTTGCTTGGAGTCTGGGGGTGGGGGTGGGGGGAGGGAGAAATAAAGAGGTAGAAGAAGAGAGAAAAGGAACATTGAGAGCACAAAATCAGTAAATATGGGAACATGAGATAGGAATTAAAGGTGGCATATGAGATGGTGTAACAAGGAGATAAACACCAGGACAAAACATAAACAAAAATGGTTAGGAAAAACAGGGTGCTGGAAGTAGAAAAAAAAGGATAATGGGAAACAAAGAAGAGAAAGAAGAGGTAGGGAGTAAGGGAGCCTGGATGGTTGGGTCTAATCACATGACCAACACTGCTCTAGAGTGGGGTGCAGACAAAGTTTGAACATTCAGACTGTACTACTCAAGCGCATGGATCAATGGGGAAAAGTGTTTGTAGGTTTTAACACAGCTGTCATTTATCTGGTGAAATTTAAAAGCTTAGCAGTCACAGGCCAGAAGGGAGCAAACACAAAGTTCCACACTCTTTTGACTAAAGAGTTCAAATTACAACACACTTGAAAGGAAATACTGCAGCATCAATATTCAGGCTATGTACAGTAGTTAGATCCATAGGTTTTTGTACTTTGTCAGGGTTTGTATGAGTTTTCAACCCTCAACCTCAATCATACGGAATTGAACTAAAACAATCAAGATGTGATTAAAGTATAGACTTTCCGCAATAATTTACGGGGGTTCAAAAACATATAATTTGAAGCATTTATTTGAATCCAAAACCTCCTGACTGTGAGGCAGTTTGTAATACTTGAATAAAAATCATTTGCATTCAATGAGTGCTTGAAGACTCGAGCCCATAGAGATCACCAAGATCTGAATTTCCTCTCTGGAGATATTTTACCAGCACTTCACTGCAGTCAAACACACTCCACTCCACTCGCTTTTTGTTTGTTGGTCTTGCGGCTTACATGTCTTCCATCAGTAAAAGCTGTACTCTAGTCTATTTGTTAGATATCAGGTTACTGATTCAGTCATTGAAGAATATACCATTTATTTTAGCTAAGAAGTATTATGTTAATTGCACATAGAGCAGGGGCAGAGTCAGGAATTTTTCAGTGGGGGGGCATGAAATCAAATGGTCGACAAATGGGGTGGGGGTATGTGCTGATCGAAGTTTTTGACCATTGAAAACCAATCGCCAACGGGCGGTGCTCATCATACTTTTTGCCCCTTGAAAACCGCTCGTTAATGGGGAGGGGAAGGGCGGGGCGTGAAGTGGCTGATCGAACTGTGACCGGAAATATTTTCCAGATCATTCCCAACACACGTGGCCACCACAGGCCACCCCCTGGATCCACCCCTGGTTTAGAGTCATTATTATCTGTTTAAAGTAGTTATTATCTGCATTGTAAAATATTCTCTCTGTTTTGGAGCCTTCTGCTGAATGTGAGCCGAGAATAAAGCCCAATACACTTTACCACTCTCACAATTGGTAGTCACATCATCACTAAACACTAGTGAGCAATTTACATTAGTAGCCACAAATACCTACAAGGTTTGTCAGAAAGGTTGCAGGACTAGTGCCACATATTTCACACCAAATTAAAAACTACACATTTTCCCCTTAGAAGTAATCCCCCTGGAGTGTAATACACTTCGCTGAGCCTTCTTTCCTATCTTGATGTCCTAGAGGACATCAAGATAGGACCCATCGTCTTCAAACGATAAGACCCATCGTCTTCAAAATGGGTTCCCTTAAAGAGCACCTTGAGCTTGAAAAAGAGGAAAAAACATCACACCGGGCCAGGTCACGTGAGTAGAGAGGTTGCTCCAGCACGGCGATGTTCTTCTCAGCCAGGAACTGTCGGACGCTTAGGACATTGTGAGCAGGCAAATTGTCATGGTGAAGCAGCTATGAGCGCCTCTACCCTCGCATTAATGAAGCAAACACCACAGGATTTCTTCATAGATGTGCTGGCCCATATACAAGGGGAAAACCACTGGCGTGGCAAGCTTACTCGCTGCCCGGGGCCGGATTCAATTTAGATGCCCCCCAAAAGCAATCAACGACAGAGGTTAGCAAGGTTTTTGGGTGCCTATTAACAACGTTTGCCAGGGAAAACTTATCGGTGGATGCTGCCAAAACCCCATTTGGATGCCACCCCTGGGGCCACCGCACTGTCCGCCTTCCCTTTGTATGCCACTGGGGAAAACACATAGGTTGCAGTTTGGGGTTGAAATATGTCTTTTGTTACACTTGACCTGGAACTTTTCTGACAGACCTCATGTACCATAACATACCTCTTCCATGTTTGACAACTTGTTAGGTATGCTTTGTTGACTCACAAGCTGTCCCTATCCTTTGCCAAACTTTTATCTTGAAATCATTCTGATACGAGTTTAATTTGTCGAAAGAATCACATTCCAGAACTTGTGGGGCTTTTTATTTGCTTTCTGGCAAAGTCTAATAAGGCTTTCTTGTATTTTACTCAGGAATACATTTTCCCATCTACCCTACTTGTCTTTTTACTGCAAACTAATGCAAAAATCAACTGAAGACTTTTTGATGTCAAATACATTAAATTTTCTTCAATGGCTGATCTCAAGCCTGCAGTATACCTTTTACTTACGGAAGACAATGGTGAAAGCAGCAAGACACACAAATAAGCAACAATTGAAGCTACCTGCAGCAAAGGCCGGGCAAAGAAGAATTCGCCTGGCTCTGAGAAATAAACTAAATTTAAAGCCTTCACCGACTGTAAATATTAAACATATTTACAATTTCCCAAATGTCAAAATACGTCTGAGCTTAAAAATTAACACTTTCTACATCAAAGGTATTGATTGAATGAATTATATACCGTATTTTCACGACCATAAGGCGCACTTAAAAGTCGTAAATTTTCTCCAAAATGGACAGGGCGCCTTATAATGCGGCATGCCTTATGTGTGCACCGAGTTCCAAAATCTGCAAATGTTGCTGTATGACTTTGATGAGCGCTCCGCTTGACTGACTGGGAGCATTTCCTGCCGACATGCTGCTTATATAGAGGAAAGGCGGACGTGATGGAGGACAGCATGCGGACGTAAGAGTGGGAAGGGTGCGCGTGAAAGAGGACGCTATAGGCACGCCCCCAGTAGGTATATCGTGCCGGTATGTGCATTGTGCAAAACAACATTGGTTTGACTAAGGACCCCCGAAAATGGCCCCTATGAAGAGACACGCATACGAAGCACAGTTTAAACTGCAAGTTATCAGTTACGCGGAGGAACATGGGGGAATCGAGCAGCCGCGAGAGAAGTCAACATCAACGAATCCATGGTTCGCAAGTGGAGGAAGCAGGAAAACGGCGTCATCATTGCTGAACAACCCCAGCAACGAGAATGACTCCGACAATGACGAGAGGCGTGTTTGATGGAGAACATCCCCAGCTGTTCATTTAGGATACAGAAAGATGAGGACTTTGATGGATTTGTGGATGAGGATTGATAAAAAAAAAATAACATGAGTACATTGTTAAATATTTCAATAAAGTACAACCGAATTCAGTTTTGCTCCCGCTGTCTTTTTAAATGCTAGCATATGTTTTAGCGTGCATGCTTGCTACCGTATGTTTTAAGCTAACGTATGTTTACCATGCCTGCGCCCAGTAATATGGTGCGCCTTATGTATGTGTTAAATACAGAAATAGACCCTGTAACTGAGACTGCGGCTTTTAATACGGTGCGCCTTACGGTCGCGAAAATACGGTAATACTGTACATCCACCATCGCTAGCTTACGTTCACTGTTTCCATGGCTTTGACCAGAAAGGAAGTACAGTAGTTTACAAAAGCACAGTCAGTGTTGCCAACTTAGTGATTTGGTCATTATATTTAGCGACTTTTCTGACCGCTCTAATGGCTATGTTTTTAAAAAGCTAAGAAATACAGGACCTGAATCATTTTCACATTGCTTTCCGTATGACAAGAAAGGAGCCTGGTGGAAAACATTCTCAGAGTCAATTGAGCTGAACATTGACAAGTCAGTGATTTATCGACGTTTGAAACTTTAGACCCGGCTGGGGTATGTGTTTCCAAGCCACAGATATTTCGCCTTGCCTCACCTGTACAACTGTACATGGAAAAAGAAATGCCGGACACATGTACGGTAGGGATGTCAGACGTACAGTATGTGATATGTCGCAATCATATCAGACTATTTAATTAACCCAAAGCTAAGATTGGGTGGAGTATTTCGTTAAATATATTGTATTTATTTTAGTGGCACTCTAGTCCCCATATGTAGGTATGCACGTTTAAATAACTGACAAAACATAATTTATTGCATATTATTTTGCCAACCCCCAATTTACGGATCATAGAAGGACCGGAATGGACCCTGGTTCGAAAACCACTGGTCTATACCAAGCGAAAATAATACAAACATTAACTTATTCAAACAAAGTAACACTAGTCTGCTCAAGTCTTTACCATGTCATGATTATTTCCTCTTCATAAAAACAATGTGAACCGGGCAGTGAGTAGTGGATAAGCTTAAAAAATGCTGTTTTCATTGGTTATTTAGTGACGTTGTTGCAATATCAATATGTTGTCTCATACAGATTAGCTGGTGAACAATTGTGGTAGTGCTGATTCAGATTCTGATTTTTTTAGCCTTGGCAGAGGTCAGGGCCTTGCACAACGTCATTACAGTACAGTATTTGCTATACACTATAATTGGCTATGTGGACAATAGAGTATACGAACAGTATGCCTAGGCACTATAACAAATACAACTGATCTAATTTCCTGTTGATAACATACCTGCCCTGTTGATTTCAATGATCTCCTCCTGTGCAAGTGGACAATCTCCAGCACCCATCATGCTGCCAGATCCCACCATGCCAGGCCCCAGAACATTGCCCATTAGCCTGTGCGGCGAGGCGGTTGCCATGGCGAGAGCGTCTGGTTTACAGTAGTTGGGACTGCCTGGCTGTGGGGGTCGGGGTATATGCTTGTTCCTCTTCTTGGGGAGCTTTTGCTTAGCCATGGCCAGGGAGTAGTACATACCAAAGTTGTTGACAATGACAGGAACAGGCATAGCGATGGTCAACACACCAGCCAAGGCACAGAGGGCGCCCACCAACATTCCTGACCACGTCTTCGGATACATATCTCCATAGCCCAGTGTTGTCATGGTCACCACTGCCCACCAAAACCCAATGGGAATGTTCTTAAAGTCTGTGTGGAGACCAGCAGTTGGATCCTCCGGGTCAGCACCTACACGTTCAGCGTAGTAAATCATAGTTGCAAAGATGAGGACCCCGAGTGCCAGGAATATGATGAGCAGGAGGAACTCATTGGTGCTTGCCCTCAGAGTATGGCCCAGGACCCGCAAACCGACAAAGTGGCGAGTGAGCTTGAATATGCGAAGAATTCGAACAAAGCGCACCACACGCAGGAAGCTGAGCACATCTTTGGCTGTTTTGGAGGAAAGGCCACTAAGCGCCACCTCCAGATAAAAGGGCACAATGGCCACAAAGTCTATGATGTTCAGGGTGCTGCGGAAGAACTCTGTTTTGTCAGGGCAGAAGATAACGCGCAGCAGCACCTCAATTGTGAACCAAATGACGCAGACACCCTCAACATATGTCAGCCATCCATCTGTGACCACTTCAAACACTATCTGTAAAGTGGAAGCAACACAGATAATAATATTGAACAAAAAAAATCATTAATTCACTCCTTCACGTTTTACTTCATTGCAACAATATAAATCTGAAATTAACACAAGCATGCCAGAGAAAACATTTAAATAATAATGGAAAACTAGAGATTAATATTTGCAATTTCCAAAACTTCATTCTTTTTAATGACTGCAATGTTGCGAGAGTGAAATTTTTCAAGTACATAACTTGAGTAACCTAAGAGGTAATACAGTGGTTGGGAAAAGTATGCGAACCCTTGGGAATATTTTTATTAAAAATAATGTAAACATTCACAGAAGAGGGAGGAAAAAGTATGTGAATTTCTAGGCTACAGACTCTTCAAGAGCTAATCAGAGTCAGGTGTAAGCCTACCTGAAGTTTAATCAATGAACAAGATTGGAGGTGTGGCTTAAAGCTGCTCTGGCCACTAGAAAACACACACCAGTTGAGAACTGTCTCTTGTCAAGAACCATTGCCTCTGATGTGTACCATGCCTCGCTCAAAAGAGCTCACAGAAGGAAAAGCAGCAAAAGGGCTAGAAATGGTTATAAATGTGTCTCTAAAAGTCCACAGTTAGACAAATGGTATATAAATGGAGAAAGTTTAGCACTGGTACTTCTCTTGCTAGGAGTGGGCGTCCTGTAAAGATGACTGCAAGAGCACATAGCAGAATGTGAGGTAAAGAACCTTAGAGTGGCACATGCCAACATCTCTGTTGACAAATCTACCATACGTAAAACATTAAACAAGAATGGGGTTCATGGAGACCACTAAGGAGGAAGACGTTGCTGTCAAAAATACCCATTTCTGCACATTTGAAGTTTGCTAAAGAGTCCTTGGATGTTCTTCTGCACTCCTGGCAAAGTATTCTGTGAACAGATCAAACCAAAGTTGAATTGTTTGGGTGTGGTGGAAAAATGGCACAGTAGACTAACATTGAAACCTTATCCCAACTGTGAAGCATGGTGGAGGGAGCATGGGCCTGTGAGTTGGCAAAATTACATATATTCACATTAATGCCTTTCCTTTATAATGTATTATTTTATTGTTCCATATCTCTGATGTAACTTTCTGAGATCTCTAGCCTTGCTAAAAGCAGCAAGCCATTGTTTGTCTTATCCAAGGACATGCCCAAGCGGGCTACCACAGCTGGTGGTAATGTCCTGATTATGGAAATGTACTGAATCTGACTGAAGGACCTTATGTGTTTTTTGGAGTTTCGGCTTCAGAGAGTGCGGGGAGCAAGAGGACAACCCCTCTAGCTCTCCTGTTTCTTCTTTCTCCTTTTTCTTTCTCCCTTCCCTTTCCTTTCTCCCTCTGTCTCTGTTGTTTATATCATGTAAATATCCATCCATCCATCCATTTTCTGAGCCGCTTCTCCTCACAAGGGTCGCGGGCGTGCTGGAGCCTATCCCAGCTATCATCGGGCAGGAGGCGGGGTACACCCTGAAGTGGTTGCCAGCTAATCGCAGATCATGTAAATAGCGCTTTGTTATAAAAATCCCATAAAAATGAGACTGTTTCCTTAATTATTCTGCAAAAGAGGAATTTCCAACACACATGCTTTACTCCTTGAGAGGCTGGACAGGTTGATATTATCCATCAATTAACAAGTATATCAAGAAATTTTGCAGAAGAACTTGAGGCGATCTGTCCAACGGTTGAAGCTCAAAAGAGGATGAATGCAGCAACAGGACAATTATCCAAAATACAGACGCAAATCAACAACAGAATGGCTTCAGAAGAACACAATACCTGTACATGTTCTGGAGTGGCTTAGTCAAAGTCCTGACTTCAACCTGATTTATTAAAACATATAATTGTCTGTATGTTATTAATTTAAGCAGACTCTGTTTATTCATGTGATTTAGATGAAGATCAGACTGCATTACATTACCAATTTGAGCAAAATGTAAAACATTCCAAAGGTTTCACATACTTTTACCTCCCACTATAATACATAAAAAAATCCAGCATTGCTATATTTTTTGGTCAAACAGAATTATTGAAAAAGTCTTATGAAACTGACTTAGACAAAAAGTATGGTCTCCTTAACTTAATATTTGGTTTCAATCACTGAAACCAATTGATTTCTGTAACTCTCAATGGCACTTGTGCACGTCAACTGGTATTTTGGCCGTCTCATGTTTGAAGGGAGCCTTCTCCAGACTGCAGGTTTCCTCACTTTCCGCAGATGTTCTACAGAATACAGATCAGGGCTAGTGCGATGTTTTCTTCTTTTTCATTCTTGGTTATTTTTATGCTGTCTGTTTTAGTTTTATCGTGATGGAGGACCCTTTCCTGGAACATAACAGAACTATTCCAAAGCGCCCTAATGTAAATCCTATTGAACATCTGTGGACGGAGCTGAAACATAAGTTAAGCATACCATCATATTTCCCTAGGCCAGTTTCATTATCCAGCCATCCATCCATTTTCTGTACCACTTATCCTCACTGGGGTCGCGGGCGTGCTGGAGCCTATGTTTGTTTTAAATTATTCTTTTAGACCACAAAAAACAAAAACAAAAAAATAAGCAATACCAGATTTCAATTACTGGTAGTTAATTTTAGGGCTACAACTCACAATTCTTTTAATAATCAATTAATCTGTCTGTATTTTATGATTAATCGATGAATCTGAAATAACGTAAACATTTTCAGCCCTTTATTTTAAAAAATGACATGATTTGAAACTGACAGTGCAGAAAATGCACAAAAATAAATTTATTTAGATTAGGACTGAGCTGTAACATGTTAGAAAATAGGCAAAAATGTTGATAATGTTTTTCTAATGTAAGAGAGTATGTTTGCAAATCTCTTATTTTGATGAACCACAAAGATAATCACAGCTCCGGTTGGCCGCCTCAGCAATGTAGGCACGGAACATGTTCCACTCGGACTCGAGGCTACCCTCTCGTCCACCGGGGTGAACCCCAACGTACAGGCGCCAAGCCGGGGAGCAATAAGTATACCCACACCTGCTCGGCGCCTCTCACCGTGGGCAACCCGAGACTGGAAGAGAGTCCAACCCCTCTCGATAGGAATGGTACCAGAGCCCAAGCTGTGCGTGGAGGCAAGTCCGACTATATCTAGTTGGAACTTCTACGCCTCCATTGCTGAGGCGCCCCGACCGGAGCTGTGGCCGTAAGGTGGTTGGTGCCTGTCGTGGCGGCAATCCCCGAACCCGTTGGTGGACACCAACGGTGAGGGATGCCGTCAAGCTGAGGAAGGAGTCCTATCGGGCCTTTTTGGCCTGTGGGACTCCTGAGGCAGCTGATGGGTACCGGCTGGCCAAGCGGAATGCAGCTTTGGTGGTCGCTGAAGCAAAAACTCGGGCATGGGTGGACTTCCGGACAGCTTCGAGGAAATTCTGGTCCACCATCCGCCATCTCGGGAGGGGGAAGCAGTGCACCATCAACACTGTGTATATTGGGGATGGGGCGCTGCTGACCTCGACCCAGGAAGTTGTGAGCCGGTGGGGAGAATACTTCGAAGACCTCTTCAATTCCACCGACACGCCTTCCCATGAGGGAGTAGAGTCTGGGTTCTCTGAGGCGGGCTCTCCTATCTCTGGGGTTAAGGTCACCGAGGTGGTTAAAAAGCTCCTCGGTGGCAAGAGATTCGCCCGGAGTTCCTCAAGGCTTTGGATGTTGTAGGGCTGTCCTGGTTGACACGCCTCTGCAACATCACGTGGACATCGGGGACAGTGCCTCTGGATTGGCAGACTGGGGTGGTGGTCCCCCTTTTTAAGAAGGAGGACCGGAGGGTGTGTTCCAACTACATCACACTCCTCAGCCTCCCTGGTAAGGTGTATTCAGGGGTGATGGAGAGGAGGGTCCGTCGGGAAGTTGAATCTCAAATTCAGGAGGAGCAGTGTGGGTTTCGTCCTGGCTGTGGAACATTGGACCAGCTCTACACCCTTGGCAGGGACCTCGAGGGTGCATGGGAGTTCGCCCAACCAGTCTACATGTGTTTTGTGGACTTGGAGAAGGCGTTCGACCGTGTCCCTTGGGGCGTCCTGTGGGGGGTGCTTCGGGAGTATGGGGTACCGAACCCCCTTATACGGGCTGTTCGGTCCCTGTTCGGTCCACATATCCGGCAGTAAGTAGGACTTGTTTCCGGTGAGGGTTGGACTCCACCAAGGCTGCCCTTTGTCACCGATTATGTTCATAACTTTTATGGACAGAATTTCTAGGCGCAGCCGAGGCGTAGAGGGGGGCCGGTTTGGTGGCCTCAGTATTGCATCTGGGCTTTTTGCAGATGATGTGGTTCTGTTGGCTTCATCAAGCCGTGACCTCCAACTCTCACTGGAGCAGTTCGCAGCCGAGTGTGAAGCGGCTGGGATGAGAATCATCACCTCCAAATCTGAGACCATAGTCCTCAGTCGGAAAATGGTTGCGTGCCCTCTCCAGGTCGGGGATGAGATCCTGCCCCAAGTGGAGGAGTTCAATTATCTTGGGGTCTTGTTCACGAGTGAGGCAAGAATGGAACGGGAGATCGACAGGCGGATCGGTGCAGCGTCTGCAGTGATGCAGACTTTGTATCGATCCGTTGTGGTAAAGAAGGAGCTAAGCCGAAAGGCGAAAGCCTTACCCTCACCTATGGTCACGGGCTGTGGGTCGTGACCGAAAGAACAAGATCCTGGATACAAGCGGCCGAAATGAGTTTCGTCCGCAGGTTGTCCGGGCTCTCCCTTAGAGATAGGGTGAGAAGCTCGGTCATCCGGGAAGATCTCAGAGTAGAGCCGCTGCTCATTCACATCGAGAGGAGCCAGATGAAGTGGCTGGGGCATCTGATTCGGATGCCTCCCGGACGCCTCTCTGGTGAGGTGTTCCGGGCACGTCGCACCGGGAGGAGACCCTGGGGACGACCCAGGACACGCTGGAGAGACTACATCCTTCGGCTGGCCTGGGAACGCCTCGGGATCCCCCCGGAAGAGATGGATGAAGTGGCTGGGGAGAGGGAAGTCTGGGCGTCCCTGCTAAAGCTACTGCCCCCATGACCCGACCTCGGATAAGCGGTAGAAAATTATAAAATAAATATTAATAATTATATTTATTATTATAATTATATTTTATAATAATAAATATAATTATTAATATTTACTGTTAAGAGGCTGAAATTCTGAGGATTTAAAAAATTAACCGATTATCAAAACTCATTATCGATTAATTGATAAATTGTTGCACACTAGTTAATTTTTAATAAAATTGTATTTGTTATTTTTGTCAGTATCAAGTTATTTCAGTAACCACTGTGGGTTTTTCTTTTTTTAACAAAAGGGTACAAAGGATTTTGTCCTGACTAACCAGTGAAAAGTGGTTGTGTTTGTGGATTGAATGTAAAATTAACGTTATTTTGTAAATGTTGAAATAATTCGCAATGAACAGCACAAACCTGAAACGCCAGTCATTGTTAGGGTTTTGATCATTCATGCAATTTCGATGTTTAAGCTCACAACAGACACATTAACACATTAAAACATCAAGTACCTCCTCGTGTGTCACATTGCTACCAGTGACGTTCTCAGTCAGGTTGTATATGGTGTAGAAGGCCTCGTGGGTCTCCAGGCAGAACGTAGAGATGGAGAGGAGGATGAAGAAGAGTGAACCAAATGCCACATACTGCAGAGGAAGGGGGGAAATGGAGGGGGTTAATACGTTTCCAATTCAAACTCATCTTTGTCTTCTTAATCTTACAATAGATGACAACAGTATCCTGTCATGTCTGTGAACACTAGTTACTTTGGCTAATTCCAGCCTTAACCCTGCATTCATTTGTTCAATATTTTGTTCTTTGTGCAAGACGAGGTTTGAGGCATTGCACCATATGAAGCTGTTATGCAAGAAATTGCCATTAGGGGGTATCGCTAACAAGGTGGAGAGTGGAGCAATGATGTTAGTGCAAATGTCCTCAATGCTGCAAACTCATTCATTACAGCACACGCAGCGAGAAAAGTAGTAAAACATATAAAGCACAAGCTCACTGTGTGATATAGAGAAAAAGCAACGAAGAAAAATAAGTGAATATCAAAACAATAGTGGGATGATTAGACATATTATGTCAGGTATGCCATAGCTTTTCAATCGATCCACATGTATGCAGAGCACTCTTAAATGTTGTAAGACTATTAAACATATAGTGTATATTTATCATTGAGCAAACATCGACCACTCACTATATCCTGTATACACAGTTTAACTACAGTATTGCAGTTTTGTTAATCACCCATGTATTTCAGGAAGCTTTTTTTCTGAGTTTGCAATTCTATTCTGTTTTTGCTGCAGCATTCTCCTGCTGCCTGCCATTCATTCTCCCATATCTCTCTCTCTCTCGCACTCTCTCTGTCTCTCTCTCTCTCTCTCTCTCTCTCTCTCTCTCTCTCCCTCCCTCCCTCCCTCCCTCGCTCCATCCTTACACCCCTTTTTATATGCTGCAGTAAGATGCTCCATTGTGTGTGCATGTGTGTGTGAGTGATGTTTCCCCCTTAACGGCTGAGATAAATGTCTACGTGTATTTTCGTCTTTGCAAAATAGATTATAATAACACCTAAAACAGTCATCACAAAGTATTTGTCTGTATGATGTAAAAATATGCTCCTCAAACATATTCATCATCAGGCACTTGTTTGTTGTCATCTCTGGCCAAGGACATGCTCAATACAGTTTTTTACTGGACACTTGTCAAACTTGTACTCCAAGGGGCACTAATATGGAACTGTAATGCGTTGCTGCAGTAGTATCGCATAACAAAGCACTATTGTAGTTATTACAAACAGTTTACATAATTGTTGTGTGCAACATCCTGAATCCAGATAATACAGTATGCTTTAAAATCAGGGCGGCACGGTGGCCGACTGGTTAAAGCGTCAGCCTCACAGTTCTGAGGTGCGGGGTTCAATCCCCGTCCCTGCCTGTGTGGAGTTTGCATGTTCTCCCCGTGCCTGCGTGGGTTTTCTCCGGGCACTGCGGTTTCCTCCCACATCCCAAAAACATGCATGAATTGGAGACTCTAAATTGCCCGTAGGCACGACTGTGAGTGCGAATGGTTGTTAGTTTCTATGTGCCCTGCGATTGGCTGGCAACCAGTTCAGGGTGTACCCCATCTCCTGCCCGATGACAGCTGGGATAGCTCCAGCACGCCCACGACCCTTGTGAGGAGAAGCGGCTCAGAAAATGGATGGATGGATGGATGCTTTAAAATCAAGCCGATAGAGCACTCACTCTTAGGGTGGCACAACTGTCCGCCAGGGGCGGGTAAGACTGGTGTTGGTTAGGTCACTGACGGCTCAGACAGTGGGCTGGCTGCGCCACTATGGATGTGTTTATAGCAGACTTAATTCGCCACCAGTCAAAGCGGCTCCTCTCATTCCCTTTAAAGGCCTTTTCACACTGCACTTGACAACGCAAAGGGCACCGTCGGCTTTCTAGTTCATTGCATATGTGCTAAAGGAGCAGGAATATGGAATGCCGTGTCGCAGCAGTTAACGCGACACGCCCTCGAATAGAACAATTTTCTTTTCAAGGCATCGTGGTGACGTCAGAAAGCACCTCCAATCAGAGAGGGGCTGGCGGAGTGATTTCTGAGTGTTTGGCAAACTTGTACTATAAACAGCAAGGGGAAAATGGAGGAAGTCATAAGAAAGGCGGTGTCCTAGTGTCCTGAGCTTTGGAAAAATATAAAGTATTATAAAGTATAAATGTAAAGTACTGAGATGTCTCTGCAGTAGGCTTTCAAAGTGCTCCCTGCTCAGCCTCAAAAACACCTTGAAATGCTCTTTGTAGAACTGTAGCTCATGAACAAGCTTAAACTCTCTCGGATCCTGCCGTGCCATTAATGGGATGCACCCATTCCCTTTTTTTTTTTTTTTGCTACGACTGTTCATCTCCTCCTCCTCCTTACAATATGAAGATCAAGGGCTTTCTTTTGTAAGAATGACAAATACATATTTGTGAGGTGCGGTATACTTGTCTACCAGCAGGGAAAGCCACCATTACATCCTTGTAGTAGAGCTGCTATGTCAGCACTTCCAAATATGGGCATAGTTTCCCCTCCAGTGCTGTCCTTGCGTGCTGCTGTACGGACCTTTCACACTAGGTGAGTGCAGTGCAAAAATACCTTAAATGTGGCGCAATGAGAGTCCCAACTGCAACATCTCTGCTCAGGTTGGGTGGTAATGCGTGCGACTGTGCATGAGCAATGTACCATGGGTGGGAAGTGTACAGCAATTGAGTATGGATCAGAGCACTTATACACAAGTAAAAAAAACAAAAAAAAACTACTTATTTAGGTGTCAAAAGTGTCCAAGTTTAATGAAGAACCAATTTATAAAATAAGATGTATATTTTAACACAATGTCTTCTAGTCTTTTGCCATGTGCTTGTGTCATTTCCACAAAACAAAAGACTCTGCAGTCTCCTCCCTGATGGCAGCAGACTGAAGAGGCTGTATGATGGATGGGTGGCATTCCACGCTATGCGGAGGGCTTTGCGGGTGAGGCGGGTGCTGTAAATGTCCTGCAGGGAGGGAAGAGAGGCTCCGATGATCTTCTCAGCTGCCCTCACTATGCGATGGAGAGTCTTTCGGCAGGATGCGGTCCAGGCTCCGTACCACACAGTGGTGCAGTTGGTCTGTATGCTCTCTATGGTCCCTCTGTAGAATGAGCACATGATGGGGGTCGGGCTCTGGCTCTTTTCAGCATGCGCAGGAAGTAGAGACTCTGGTAAGCTTTCTTGGCCAGTGATGAGCTGTTGCTGGTCCAGGAGATGTCCTTGGTGATGTGCACTCCAAGGAACTTGGTGCTGCGCACTCTCTCTCTGGGAGTGCGCTCTCCTGAAGTCCAGAATAATCTCCTTGCTTTTCTCCACATTTAGGGAGAGATTGTTGTCCGTGCACCACCTGCGGCTCACCTCACTCCTGCCGTCTGTCTCTTCGCCGTTGCTGATGAGACCCACCACAGTTGTGTCGTCTGCAAACTTGATGAAGAGGTTGGAGCTGTATGTCGATGTGCAGTCATAGGTCAGCAGGGTAAAGCGGTGGGGGCTCAACACACAACCTTGAGGAGCCCCCGTGTTCAGAGTGATGGTGCTGGATGTGTTTCTGCCGACCCGTACTACCCTCCCTATCAGAAAGTCCAGCAGCCAGTTGCTCATCGAAGTGTTGAGCTCCAGCTGGTGCAGTTTGTAGCTCAATTGTTTAGGGATGATGGCATTGAATGCTGAGCTGAAGTCTATGAACAGCAGTCTGACATATGAGTCCTTAGAGTCCAGGTGTGTGAGGGCAGAGTGGTAGGCGGCGGAGACAGCGTCATCGGTTGACCGGTTGGACCGATATGCAAACTGGAACGGGTCCAAGTAGGGGGAGAGGGAGGACTTGATGTGGTGCATGACTAGCCGCTTGAAGCACTTCATCAGGATGGGAGTGAGTGCTGTCAGACGGTAGTCATTGAGACAGGAGGGAAACGACTTCTTCGGTACCAGGATGATGGTGGTGGCTTTGAAGAACGTGGGGACAACACCCTAACTCAAGGAGGTGTTGAAGATGTCCGTGAAGACATCTGTGAGTGCAGCTGCACAGTCCCTCAGAACACGACCAGGTATGTTGTCTGGGCCCGGGGCTTTTCGTGTGTTGATCTTTTCACGCTGTCCCGGGTCAGTGTCAGCCTTTGGTCACCAGGAGGGGGTGGAGTCTTTTGAGCAGGGGTTGCTGTTGTGTGCCTCAAAGCGAGCAAAGAAGTAATTTTGCTCATTTAGCAGGGAGGTGAAGCTGTTGCTAGTCTGTGGTGAGGGTTTATAGTCTGTAATGGTCTGAATAACACGCCACAGACTCCTGGTGTTACTGCTGTCACTGAAGCGGTGGGCGATCTTCCTGCAGTACTCCGTCTTGGCCTCCCTGATGCCACGGGACAGATTTGCCCTGGCTATCCTCAAGCCCTCCTCATCCCTAGATCTAAAAGCTGTGTTGCGGACCTTCAGTAGTCTGTAGACCTGCCCCGACAGCCATGGCTTCTGATTAGCACGGACAGTGATGGACTTAGTGCTGGTGACATCATCCATGCATTTGTTGATGTAGGCAGTAAAAGTCTCTGTGTACTCCTGATGGAGTTGTAGGTTGCAGCCTGTTTGAACATGGTCCAGTCTGCGTTGGCGAAACAGTCTTGAAGTGCCTCAAGGGACCCTTCTGGCAACACTCGTACCTGTTTCCTAACTGGTTGGGAGACTTTAACCAGTGGTCTGTGAGCTGCCATTAGCATAACAGTGATCTGGTCTGAGGTGCCGAGGTGTGGAGGGGAAGGGCCTTGTAGGCCATCTCAGGGGGGTAAAGATATTGTCCAGTGTTATTTCGCCGTGTTGGAAAGTCAATGTTTGAGTAGAGTTTTGGAAACACAGCCTTGGGGTCAGCATCTTTGAACCGCCGCGAGTCTTACCTCCCGCGAGAGTTCTGTCTGCTCAGTAGCATGCTAGCTGCTGGAACGGAATGGGGCTGTCTGGAACGCTGCTGTGAAGCCATGTTTCCACAAACACAAAAACACAACACTCACAGTCTTACGGGTAGAGCGGAGTCGTCAAATGTAATCCAGCTAATTGTCCAGAGATCATACGTTGGCTAACACGGTGGAGGGAATAGCTGGCTTGTGTGGTTTAGCCGCTAGCCTAGCTCAGATACCTCCGCGCTTGCCCTATTTCTTCTGCTTCCACCACTCTGGGCGTGATGCAGGAGTGGGGGTTGCAGCTGTTGTAGGCACCCGGCGCAGACCGTAGTTCCGTAGCTCCTCAGTGAGAGTAGACTTTAACTGCGTAAAAGTAGTTCTGCTGATGTCGAACAGAAGCTTATACTGTATCTGCGCTTGGAACATGTAGACATGACGAAGACGGACTAAAACACTGACGTATAAGACGAAAAACACGAAAACACCGTTTGGGACAGAGAGCAGTGCTGCATATGCACGTGCTGCCATCTTGAGGGAAGAAGGAAAAAAAACTCATAATTTGCAAATACAAACATAGTTAAGGAGATGTACAAGTAACGTGTGCCAAGTAAACTTGTCCTGTACACTTTCTGTCAGTGTAAAGGGTTGCAATATTGTTTTCTTGCTCATCAATCTTTCTTTGTCCGATTAACCATTTTGTTGTCATTGTATACGTATACCGTATGGGTGCACAAATGGTATGTGTGTGTGTGTGTGTGTGAGGTGCGCTATGTGGGTATGTGTCAGGTCAATGATGAAGACAGACAGATGAAGTCTTCGTCTAATCCAAAGAGAGCACATTGAGTCCCACAGCTTATTAACCATGGTCTAATTTAACAGCCCTATCTAGAGCTGTCCTGGTTACACAAACCTTCTCTCTCTCACGCACACTCCCAAACACACACCGATTAGTAGGGCTGAAAAATATTAAAGAGAAGCTACAGACCAAGGTTTTTCTTTGAATCTCCTTTCCAAATGGGAGGTCTTACACCAATAAAATTGCAGTCAACAATGTCTTAGTGCTACTATATTGTTCATTCTTTTGCTATTATTTATTGGTGGGAGGAAACCATATGTGAACCCTTTGGAATTTCTTAAATTTCTCCATAAATTGGTCATAAAATGTGGCCTGATATTTACCTAAATCACAAGAATAAACCAACCGACTGTATGAACTAATGCCACACAATTAACTACATGTTCTTATATTTTTATTGAAAATAACATAAGCACTCAGAGCACGGGGAGGAAAAAGTAAGTGAACCCTTAGATTTAATAACTGGTTCATCCTCCTCTGGCAGGATCAACTTCAACCAAACACTTCCTGTAGTTGCTCATCAGACATAACGAGTGCATAACGATCAAATGAATTTTGGACCATTCCTCTTGAAAAAACTGTTGCAGTTGTCACGTATAGAGAGGAGCTGGACCCAAGAGGAGGCGGAGGCAGATGTAATATGATGAACAGTTTATTAAGGAAAGGTTATGGATGTGGTCCTAGGTGGGTTGGCAGGCAGTGGCATGGAATGATAGAAGGCAGTGGATAGGACAGGTGGCTGGCTTGGCGGCAGGAATGATCCGGAACACAGGGAGTACACTGGGAACTAGGAGAGACACAGGAGTCAAAAGGGGAATGAGAAATAAAGTGGCTTACTAGAGGCCAGTGGGCCGTGGTACCGCTTGAGGTAGCTGCAATACTTTGGCGAGGATTTCCGGGAACAGGCAGGTTTATATACCGGTGGTGATGAGGCTGATTGGAGACAGGTGTTGAAAACAGAGAGGGGAGGTGGGAGAGAGAGAGGCTCCAATAATGGAACTGCAGGGCATTATATGAAAGCAGTTCAGCAATATTCCTGGGATTTCTGGTGTGTATAGCTCTCTTGAGGTCATGCCGCAGGATCTCAATCAGGTTGAGGTCAGGACTTAAGACTGCGCCAGAACACGTATTTAAATAAGGAACCTCTAGACTACTTATTCTCCGAGAGCTAATTAGACTTAGTTGTGATCCAACCTGGAGTCCCAGCAATGAGACAGGCTTGGAGGTGTGGCTTAAAGCTGCTCTGGCCACTTGAACACACACCAGTTTAGAATTGTCTCTTGTCAAGAAGCATTGCCTGATGTATACCATGCCTCGCTAAAAAGATCTCCTAGAAGACATAAAATTAAGAATTGTTGACTTGTATAAAGCTGGAAAAAGTTAGCAAAGTACCTCAAAAGGATTAATATCATCAGTCTACAGTTAGGACAAATAGATGTCTATAGATAGAGAGAGTACAAAACATATACACACAGTATTTTGTCATCATCCTCACAATGGGCTTGATTCACGAATACGTTTGTAAGGATGCAGTATTTGTAAAATGCTCTTTGAAAAAATCTTATTTACAAAGTTCTGGACATACGTATAATAGTATTTTATATCCTATCAAATTTGAGTGTGGTGATTTAGTTGATGTGCTCTGTAGGCAAGAACAGTCTGATTTCAAATGGTGCCGTGGTGAGTGTGGATTTTGATACTTGCTAATGGAAGCTCCTCAACCTCAACCTCCTAATCCGGCTACTGTACTTGCAGTTATTAAACCTACATGACACGTTACAGAAGAGAACATGCTTTTTGCTTCCCCACTTTCCTCAGTGGTTCTTCTCTTCATCATCCCATTCCCTCACTCCTGTCATTCATACATTATAACCTAAATCTCTTTGGTTTACCTCCTTCCCTGAGCAACTGTCTACTGTATCTTTTTCAAGCTTTTTGTCATTATCTTCCTCATCTTTGACTGCTCTTTTTTTCTCCTGTCTCTATTTCCTAATTCCTTTCTGTCACTTTTTCTTTTTACACTATTCATTTGTTTGTGTTTGTGTCTTCCTAACATCGATAGGAATCCTCCAGTGAAACCTCCAGTTTCAGGGCCAGCAAGGCTTTCTCTGCTGGCCAAAACACTAGAAACACTGACCTACATTTACAAACAAAATTATAATATTCGTTCCATGAAATGTTATTAATTTCAATTCCCAGCAATCTATTCTCTTTATTTCCTTTCCTTTGGCTTCATTGCTTTGAGTACATAGTGCATTTGGTTTCAGCCACAGGTCATGGTTTCTCCAACAGGAAAACAACCCAAAACACACAGCTAAAATTACCCAGGAACAGCTAAGAACAACAAAATTTACTATTCTGAAGACTGTAGAAGGATATCTGTCTGTAGACGGCCCCCTTTAAACCTGATACAGCTGGAGCCGTTTGCTTGCGAAAAGGAGGAAAAAAATACTTCCACCAATCAATTTTCTGTACCGCTTATCCTCACTAGGGTCCCGGGCGTGCTGGTGCCTATCCCAGCTATCTTCGGCTGAGAGGCGGGGTACACCCTAAACTGGTCACCAGCCAGTCACAGGGCACATATAAACAATCAAGCATTCGCACTCACATTCACACCTACGGGCAATTTAGAGTCTTCAATTAACCTATTGTGCATGTTTTTGGAATGTGGGAGGAAACCGGAGTGCCGGGAGAAAACCCACGCAGGCACGGGGAGAACATGCAAACTCCACACAGGCGAGGCTGGGATTTGAACCCTGGTACTCAGAACTGTGAGGCAGATGTGCTAACCAGTTGTTCACCGTGCCACCGAAAAAAATACTTGTCTTTAGTAATTCAGTTGCACCACAACAATAAATATCTGCGCTTTATTAGTTAATTTTCAGCAAATGTTTGTTTTATTTATTTGTCACTTTCAAGTTATTTCAGACCATTTTGTTTTTTTACCACGTACCAACAATTTTGTCCACGTGTAGCAAAAAATGTAGGAAGAGGTAGTATGTCTGTAATAGCAAAAAAAACAAAAAAAAAAAACAGCCCCTTTCCCACTGGCCACAGAAACAGTCTTTTTCATGGCTTGCTGCCTTGTGTGTAAGGTACCGATATGAGTTGGGGGTTGAAGTCAAATTAGTCCGCTTCAAACATATCAGTATCACAGGCGTACAGCAGGAAGGTGCAACCAGAGTGTGAAGTTTAAATATCAGAGAATCATTGCCCACACTCTGTTGTGTCAAAGCAATTGTCGCTGTCCCAGATGCAGGCGCCGACGTTACCACATATTTAATTATCTGAACACATGCTGCCACAATGGCTGTTTAAATGTAAACTTGGGACCAGAGGTGGGTAGTAACACGTTACACTTATTCCGTTACATTTACTCAAGTAACATTTTGGAAAATTCGACTTGTGAGAGTAGTTTGAATGAACCATACTTTTTACTTTTACTTGAGTATTTATCAAGGTTCAAGGTGCTTTTATTGTCAATTCTTCAATACGTGTAACACATACAGAGGATTGAAATTATGGTACCCAAGGGCCCAGGGTGCTAAAAAAGAGTAAAAAGTACAAATAATAACAATATAAAAAGCTAAATAAAACTATGGTATACACAGTATAAAAAGTGTTAATTGAATGTGCAAATATCAAAGATCAGGTGATGTGTGGAACATAGTGTGCAACATAGTCAAGGTCAGAGAACCAAGGAAAATATGACATATATAAATTAGAGGAAAAAATCCCAACGCTGCTGACTGTGCGGCAGATGTGCTTACAATTCAATTAACCTACCGTGCATGTTTTTGGGACGTGGGAGGAAACCGGACTGCCCGGAGAAAACCCAGGCTGGCGCATGCAAAGTGTTCGATCTTTTTAGACCATTTGAGCCCCCCAAGTGGCCAAAAGTCAAGTCATGCTGCTGTGACATCGTTTTAGCTCTTAGCTAACCTGCACTGCTAAAAGGAGCAGACATTTACAAGAAAATACATCCATCCATTTTCTGAGCCGCTTCTCCTCACTAGGGTCGCGGGCATGCTGGAGCCTATCCCAGCTGTCATCAGGCAGGAGGCGGGGTACACCCTGAACTGGTTGCCAGCCAATCGCAGGGCAAATATAAACAAACAACCATTTGCACTCACACTCACAGTCCTATGGGCAATTTAGAGTCTCCAATTAATCCATGTTTTTGGGATGTGGGAGGAAACCAGAGTGCCCAGAGAAAACCCACGCAGGCACGGGGAGAACATGCAACCTCCACACAGGCGGGGCCGGGGATTGAAACCGGGTCCTCCGAACTGTGAGGCTGACACTCTAACCAGTCGTCCACCGTGCCGCCAGAAAATACGTTCAATCCTATGTTTCATATTTTTCTGAAGTCTAGCCTCAAACTGGTGACCTGATGACAACCATCAGATAATCAGTATATTTATACACAGGTGCTAGTCATATAATTCGAATATCATAAAAAAAGTCGATTTATTTCATTAATTCCATTCAAAAAGTGAAACTTGTATATTACATTCTTTCATTACACACAGACTGATGGATTTCAAATGTTTATTTATTTTAATATTGATTATATCTGACAACTAGTGAAAATCCCAAATTCAGTGTCTCAGAAAATTAGAATATTACCGATACAAAAAAATATTTCTAGAAATGTTGGCCAATTGAAAAGTATGAACGTGAAAAGTATGTGCTTGTACAGCACTCAATACTTAGTTTGGGCTCCTTTTGCCTGAATTACTGCAGCAATGCGGCGTGGCATGGAGTCGATCAGTCTGTGGCACTGCTCAGGTGTTATCAGAGCCCAGGTTGCTCTGATAGTGGCCTTCAGCTCTTCTGCATTGTTGGGTCTGGCATATCGCATCTTCCTCTTCACAATACCCCATCGATTTTCTATGGGGTTGAGGTCAGGCGAGTTTGCTGGACCAGTTCCATGGTCCTTAAACCAGGTACTGGTAGTTTTGGCACTGTATGCAGGTGCCAACTTGGAAAATGAAATCTGCATCTCCATAAAGTTGGTCAGCAGCAGGAAGCATTAAGTGCTCTAAAACTTCCTGGTAGACGGCTGCTTTGACCTTGGACCAAAGGAAACACAGTGGACCAACACCGGCACATGTCATAGCACCCCAAACCATCACGATCTGTGGAAACTTTACACGCGACCTCAAACAACGGGATTCTGTCCTTCTCCTCTCTTCCTCCAGACTCTGGGACCTTGAGTTCCAAACGACATGCAAAAAACTCTTTCATCAGAGAACATAACTTTGGACCACTCGATAGCAGTCCAGTCTTTTTTCTATCATATCTTTTGCTTCCCTTCGCCTCTCTATTGATGTGCTTGGACACAGAGCTCTGTGAACGGTCAGCCTCTTTAACAATGACCTTTTGTGTCTTGCCCTCCTTGTGCAAGGTGTCAATGGTCGTCTTTTGGAGAACTGGCAGGTCAGCAGTCTTCCCCATGATTGTGTAGCCTACAAAACTAGACTGAGAGACTATTTAAAGGCCTTTGCAGGTGTTTTGAGTTAAGTAACTGATTAGAGTGTGGCACAAGGTGTCTTCAATATTGCAACACAACACAATACTATAGTTTTCTGAGATTCTCAATTTGGGGTTTTCATTAGTTGTCAGTTATAATCATCAACATTAAAACATTAAAACATTAAAACACACAACATTAAAACAACATTAAAATAAATAAACACTATATGTCTGTGTGAAATGAATGTATGCATTATACATTTCACTTTTTCAATGGAATTATGGAAATATAATCAAAGTTTTTTATGATATTCTAATTATATGACCAGTATTATTATGTATTATGTATTATGTATTACGTATTATTATTATATATTATATATTATATATTATATATTATATATTATATATTATATATTATTATTATATATTATATATTATATATTATATATTATATATTATATATTATTATTATATATTATATATTATATATTATTATATATTATTATATATTATTATATATTATTATATATTACGTATTATTATTATGTATTACGCACGCACACACAGTGGGCACCTTTCATGTACTGGAGAAAAATATAGGACGCCAATCTCCCAATAGAATCAATGTATTTCTCTAACCAGGAACATGGGTCAACTTACCTCCAATTCATCTTTGCTGAACAACTTCAGGATGTGACAGGAAGGGTTAGGGTGTTTGATGGTTAATGTGTTGGTTGGTTAGTGTGTTTATCTCCGTAAACTGCTTATCATTGTTTGATCTTACTCCCAAATGTCAGTCCACCTGGGAACTTACTATTATTCACTTGCAAGGTCATTCAATTCATATAGTACAGGTAGCTGTACATTAGTCAAGTAAACTCTTTTTAAAAATATTGTTTGTATGCAAAAAAATGTCAATGCTCGAAAGTTCAGTTTTCTCCGATTTGAGGTATACTGGAGAACTGGGAGGTTATACCAGCTGTAATCCTCTAGATAGAAAAGTTATCTTGGACTTAAATTGAAGCTGATAAACCCGGGAAGTTTTTTATTGTATATTTGAGGTAGTAATATGTACAACCCCGATTCCAATGAAGTTGGGTCATTGTGTTAAAAATTTTATGGCTGCAACACGTTCCACAAAAGCTGGGACAGGTGGCAAAAAAGACAGTTGAGGAATGCTCATCAAACACCTGTTTGGAACAACTTCATTGGAATTGGGGTTGGATAATAAAATGCTGAAAAGTGATCACCTTTGATGACAATTTATCAGGCAGAGAGATATATATATATTTTTTTTTTGGGGTATGTTGAGGGGGATATTTGACAGCAAAAAGGCAGCAAACCCAAGAATCTTGGAGAGTTTCTCCTATATATCAGGATACACCAAGCAAAATGTTGGGGTTATATGACCATTTATGAAGTTGAAGTACCTTAATATATACAATTACATAATTACATCAGAAGCGCTTCCCAAAAAGGTTGGTTTTTTTGGCCTCTAAAACCAAACGGGGCCGAGTTGGGGGTGGTCGTTATCAACTTGTGATGGCCCAAGGTATAAGATAACAGAAAATAATAGTGAAAGAAGGGCAGCAAGAAACATCCTGCGGAGCGGACCTGGCTCCCAGCCTATAGTGATGCATTGGAAATGTCACTGGTGAAGTGTGTAATGCTGCTCATTTACTCCCCCTGCCAATATCGCAAAAGCACTTGATGGAATTGAACCTGGGTCCCGTCCGTCACTGTCCTCAAATATTCACTGGGAACATTTTCTTTATGTGTTTGGACAATGAGTAAGGACAAGACACTACAAAACTGACCTTGAGAAACTGCCATAGTTCGTGATACTTAAAAAGGAAAATACCTTTTTGAAAAAAAAAAAAAAATCACTATTGTAATTACATAAGACTTTTCATAAGACTAATTACACAGACAAAATCAAATGTCAAAATCGGACACACAATCTTACAGTTTTACAATCCATCATGTGACAGCAGTTGAACAGCAGTTTTTTTGTTTTAATGATGTCACTTCTTTCGTAGCAGTGGTGCAGCACCCAGGACGTCCTTTTTTAGACTGCAGCACGGACACACACATACACACGCACGCACACTAGCGCGCGCACACACGCACACACACATGTTTACACAAATGCAGACAATCTCCTGGGTAAAGGTGACTTTACAACAAATTGTCTGGTTGAACAGTTGTAATGGTGTTTACCCCCCAGACTACAGCAGTCTGTTTAATTACACACACAGTAGAGGAGTTATAAAGTGAGAGGAAATCTCCAGTATATGTAGCTTGCTTCTAGTAGCTACTATGTGTCCATTAGTTGTTGTTCTTCCACTCTAACATGGTTACAATGCCTCTGTGGATATCCCATTAATTATTTCATGTTTAACCCTCGAAGGTATTGTGTAATTTTGTATTATGTTTACAACGGTCCAACAAAAAGACGGAAATATATCACTTTTTAGTTGCCTCGCCGAATGTAAAACTATGTTTTTATGCCTCCTGCTCTTCCAGTCTTTTTCAGCAATGATTGACAAACCAACAACAGGTTGCTGGTGCAACGAAAGGAGATCAATAGGATGAAAAATAAAAAAGCATTGTCTTTTCATTATAAATCTATAGAAAACATCATCACTATTCATCTCCATGAGTTGCAGTATTTCCAGTTGCTGGGTGCATAACAAGATGATGTAGGTCAAACATTCCCAGTGCTATTGTGGAAGACACCTTCAAGTTTCAAAAGAAAAGCTAATGCAATCCGTGACCACCCATCCAATGCATATCTAAAATACAAAAATGAGATTGGAAATTGGAAGAGGTGCTTCTCCTGTTCCAATCAAGCTCAGCAGCGAAAGACACTTCTCCATGTTTTATGCAGCTACACTGATTTGATTTTTTTTCAACATTTGCCACAAACGTATGTGAGAAACCATGTTTGTGTGCTTGCAAGATAGGAGTCAGTAGGATTCATGTTCTTGACAGCAAAAATTGTGCCCAGAAAGAAAATATTAAGAACAGCAGGAGACGAGTTTCCCTCCTTACACCTTGTGCTGCGGTACTACAGGCTACAGAAGGCTGCATTGCTCTGCTCAGTGAAGAGGTAGCTGTACTACATTAAGCAGTCAAAGATCTGCCAAATATTGCCACTGGTATGAGTGTTAGGCCAGAAGTATCCGCTGCCAGAACCCAAATTTTGCACATACATGGGGAGTGAATATTTGGGTACCCTATTTATTAATTTGTCCTAAGACTCCATCCCAATAACTTTTAATTGCACTTCATCTCCTCATCTTTGCACTCGAGGATTCTGTGGATGGATGAATTTAGTATAAGGCAAGTTTACAGTTTACAGGTGGGAGCCTGGAGTGGCGGGGATGATTGCTTGATTGATAATTTACCATATCATTGTTTTTCTTTCATATACAGTAACTGATATACTTCTGTATAATTAGGCATGATATAAATAGAACTTTGTGTGTTTGTACAGCACTGTCCAAAGGCTACCATTAGAATGTTGTTTTCACAAGGCCATAATTATCATACACACATGGAACAAATTGTTGGTACCTGTTGTGAGGTTTGCCTTATGTCCATCCAAGAATGCCCTAGGTCATCCAGGAAAGTGTTGACTTATTCGGAAGTATCTTACCAGCAAGAGAGAGTTAAAAGATGTTTCTTACTGCACTGAAGGTTTGTAAAATAAAAAGATTTGTGCCAACACAATCGAAGCCTCACTCCTTTCTCATGTTATGGTGTGAGAGTTGGGGACAACACACTAACAGTGACAAAAGGATGACAAATTTGGTCCCCTGGAGTCATTTGATTTTGCCATACCAGCAGAGTGGCATTTTTCCAGCTTTTGAGTCGCATTGAAACCCGGCCAGGAGAGCGGCGAAGTGCAAGTAATTATTCAATGGGGAGCGACGCTGAGCTTATATATGCCTCGTTTGTGTTTCCTGCTCTTCCGCGGCGGATGTGCCACAACCGGAGTTTGACTTTAATCAAGAACAAAAGTCGGAGGTTCGAAGACGATCAGATACCATCATAGTTCCGACCAGAAACGATGCCGACTAGCATTATTCCCATGACCCACCGGGCAGCGTCCGGTTACAAAGCTGAAACTTAAAGGACACCACCAGGGCACCACCAGGAGTGGAGCCTATGGCTTAATTGGACCCGGGGTCGGGGTGCGCTTGCGTTGGGAGGAGGCGGGACGGACGGTCAGATGGACGGACGGCTGAATGGACGGCCGGCTCCGGCTGGCTGGGTGGCTGTCTCAGCTGGGTTGTCCACCACTACCACACTGTGCGGCATGCCCTGCAGCCGCCGAGCCTAGACCCACTTGGTCTGAAGCAGTGTCGTTGCGTGCTCACTTGTGGTGGGGGAGGCAAGACGGTCGGATGGCTGGATGGACGGCTGGATGAATGGCCGTCTCCGGCTGGGTGGGATGGCTGTCTCGGCTTGCTTGCCCACCCCGCCCCCGCGCGGCATGACCCGCAGCCCTCAGCATCCCTCTTGGTCCTTGGCTGAGCCACGGCCGGCCCGGGAGTCCAATCTCCCGCCGGCGCGAGCCACCCTCGCCCGCCTTGGAACTCACAACCGGCCCCAGGACCCAACTCTCCCCAGAGGGGTTCAATGTCTCACCACCCGGCGGCCACTCGTCTTAACCCCCCGTAATCGCTCTGTCCTTGACGCCTGGCAAAATCCCGACCGAAACTGAGAGTGACAATTCTTATCGGTGGGTCACTCGGCTCGTGCGTCAATGATGAACGCAGCTAGCTGCGAGAACTAATGTGAATTGCAGGACACATTGATAATCGACACTTCGGACCCACCTCGCGGCCCCAGGTCCTTCCCGAGGCTACGCTTGTCTGAATGTTGCTTAGCCATCGATCGGGGACGAGGGCCACGTCCTTCCCATGGCTGGGGGGCTGTCGAAGGCCGCCGCCACCACCTCCGTCCCCCTAAGCGCAGACCCTCCTTCTGCCACGGTTCAACGCTCCCCCAATTGGGACTGGCTCCCGGTGAAGAGCTCAATCGCGCAGCCCGCAGGACGCCCCTACCTCGGCGGCAGCGCCGCCACAGTTCGCGAGGCAAGGTCGGTCGCCGGCCCGGGGTTGGGCCACCGCCCCCGAGGTTGTCCGGCTTTCCGCCCACGCCCGCGCCTCCAACTTCAGCTCAGACGAGACAAGCCACTGAGTTTAACCATATTACTAAGCGGAGGAAAATAAACTAACCAGGATTCCCACAGTAGCAGCCCAGCGCTTAATCCCCGCCTACCGGAGGGTGCGGGACCTGTGGCCTATGGAAGGACGTTTCAGCCCGAGTCCTTCTGATGGAGGCCCTGCCCGTGGACGTTGTGAGGCCGGTAGTGGCCCCCGGCGTGCCAAGACGCGGTCTTCCCAGAGTCGGGTTCTTTAGGAATGCAGCCCGAAGCGGGTGGTAAACTCCATCTAAGGCTAAATACGGGCACGAGACCGATAGTCGACAGGGCTTGAAACCGTTGAGAGGTAAACGGTTGGGGTCTGTGCAGTTCGCGCGGGGTATTCAACCCGGCGGTCCGCCCGGGCGTCCGCAGAGCATGCGCATCCCCTTCCCTCTCCCCCCCCCCTTCCCTGGGGTGGGGCAGGGGTTTTGTCGGAGGAGAGCCCAACTCTCGGCAGCCCAGGCCGGCGGGCGCACTTCCCCCGCTGCGGTGCACCACGACCGGGTCGACGCCCTGGAAAGGGTCGGGACGAAGGTTTCTGGAGGGTGAAAGTTGGGGGGATGGGGGTTGGCACCAGCTTATCCTCCTCCCCCCCTTAGCTCCTCCGCGACCCGCTCCCTCTACAGCGCTCCCCCGCCCGGACCTCGCCGCTTCCTCCGGGGCCGTGGAACAAGTGATCGCTGCACCCTCCTCTTACATGAAGAAGGGCCCCCCTGACCCAGCCGCGGCTGTACACCAGGGCTCAGTGGGTCCCCGACCGCATCGGACCGCCCTTGGCGGGTACCGGCCCACAACCAGGCATCAGGGGTCTGCAGCGATGTCGGCAGCCTACCTGACCCATCTTGAAACATGGACCAAGTCGGAGGGTTGGTAGACGACACCTGAGTCGCAATGAAAGTGAGGGCCGTTTTTGGGGGCCCGAAATGAGTCTCTTAAAGACGAGTTGGCCTCCAGGGATGAGCCAAGCTCCCTAACTTAGCTGATTGATCTTTCTGTCAGACTGGATTGTCGTCTCCGTGAGCGGTGGAGGGAACGCAACTCGAGGTCAAGGACTTCCTTCTCCACAGCACTCCACTCTCAAATCCTCCTTTGAGCCGCAGACTTCGTCAACAGCCCCGCTTCCCGAGATCGGTGAACCCATGCAACTTGGACAAACAAATCTCTCAGATTTGGAGAAAACACGCAGGAGAACCTCTAATTTGTGCTTGGATTGTGGCGAGGCGGGCCACGACATCGCAAATTGTCCCACACGTCCATCAAACTGGCAGACTCGCAAATAAAGGAGGAGTTGGTGAGTCAGAATGCAAGTTCCTCCTCTTCTGTCTGTTTTCAGATCTCTGCTACCATCTGCTGGACTGATTTGTCCCTGCTCGTTTTAGCCCTAGTAGACTCTGGAGCTGACGAGAATCTCATTGACCACCGCCTAGTTAAGCAGCTGGAAATTCATCTACAGGCTCTGACCAATCCCAAGAATGCCGCTGCCCTTGATGGGGAGCTGATCACCCATATCCAGCAAGAGACTGCTCCCGTTTCCCTCAAGCTATCAGGTAATCATCTTGAGACTTCAACTTTTCATGTTTTCCCCTGTCTTCAAGTTCCAGTCGTGCTTGGCCAGTTCACCTCGGAGAGTGTCAAGATTGAGCCAGATCCCATCTTGTCTCCCCGTTGCTTTCTGGGCTCAATCACATTAGAAATAGAAACGCTGGTAAAGGAGGCCCAGGAAGAACAAGCTGATCCTGGTGGGGGTCCCCTGAATTCCCTGTTTGTCCCTGATTTGGTCCGACCCCAGGTGCTACAGTGGCCCCATTCATCGCGACTTACCTGTCACCCTGGAATCCGCAGAACATTGGCCTTCCTCCGTCAACGCTTCTGGTGGCCCACCATGGAAGATCATCCCGGTCCTTTGTCTCTGCATCCACAGTATGTCCTCAAAATAAGATATCCTCTAAACCAAGCTCTGGTTTACTGCGTCCGCTTCCCATGCCCCGATCGCCCTTGGCAATACAGGTCATGGGTGGCTTCCGGTTACAAATTGACGGTTAGCCTTTAGTGTCACTGATAAACACATGTGACCTTGACAAAGCGACCGGTACAATGCTTAAGGCAGTTAATATGCCTCATGAGGTTTAACGTTACTGCTGAACATGTTCCTGCTAAACAGCTGATGGTGGCGGATGCACTGTCGAGTCGGACATGAATAGTCAAGTAAACGCTTAAGTAACCGCTGTGGTAAAGAACAAGCCCAATCAGGTCAGCTAAACTTGAGGAAATATATAAAGTATAGAGATAAAGTGGAGAGTGATATAAGTGATACTTTACATCACCAAGATGTAAAAAAGTGTTAGAAATATTATAATATTATTATTATTATTATTATTATTATTATTATTATTATTATTATTATTATTATTATTATTATTTATTATTATTATTATTATATTAAATGTGGCGGCACGGTAGACGACTGGTTAGCACAGCTGCCTCAAAGTTCTGAGGACCAGGGTTCAAATCAAATTCACCTCTGTGGAGTTTGCATGTTCTCCCCGTGCCTGCGTGGGTTTTCTCCGTGGACTCCGATTTCCCCCCACCTTGAGCCATCACCTTATCGTGGTGGAGGGGTTTGTGTGTCCCAATGATCCTTGGAGCTAAGTTGTGGCGATAAGTTAGTCAGTGCCTGTCGTGGCGGCAATCCCCGAACCCGTTGGTGGACACCAGCGGTGAGGGATGCCGTCAAGGTGAAGAATGAGTCCTATCGGGCATTTTTGGACAGTGGGACCCCTGAGGCAGCTGATGGGTACCAGCTGGCCAAGCGGAATTCACCTTTGGTGGTTGCCGAGGCAAAAACTCAGATGTGGGAGGAGTTCGGTGAGGCCATGGAGGACGATTTCCAAACGGCTTCGATGAAATTCTGGTCCACCATCCGGCGTCTCAGGAAGGGAAGCAGTGCACCATCAACACTGTGTATAGTGGGGATGGGGCACTGCTGACCTCGACTCGGGACATTGTGAGTCAGTGGGGAGAATACTTTGAAGACCTCCTCAATTCCACCGACACGCCTTCCCATGACGAAGCAGAGTCTGTGGTATGTGAGGCGGGCTTTTCCTATCTCTGGGGTTGAGGTCACGGAGGAGCTTTTTAACCACCTCGGTGACAAGGCCCCGGGGGTGGATGAGATTCGCCCGGAGTTCCTAAAGGCTCTGGATGTTGTGGGGCTGTCCTAGTTGACACGCCTCTGACACATCGCGTGGACATCGGGGACAGTGCCTCTAGATTGGCAGACTGGGGTGGTGTCAATCTCAGATTCAGGAGGAGTAATGTGGTTTTCTTCCTGGCTGTGGAACAGCTCTTCACCCTCGGCAGTGTCCTTGAGGGTGCATGAGAGTTCGCCCAATCAGTCTACATGTGTTTTGTGGACTTGGAGAAGGCATTCGACCATGTCCCTTGGGGAGTTCTGTGGGGGTCCTTCGGGAGTATGGGGTGCCGAACCCCCTGATACGGGCTGTTCGGTCCCTGTATGACCAGTGTCAGAGTTTGGTCCGCATTGCCGGGAGTAAGTCGGACTCGTTTCCGGTGAGGGTTGGACTCCGCCAAGGCTGCCCTTTTTCACCGATTCTGCTCATAACTTTTATGGACAGAATTTCTAGGCGCAGCCGAGGCGTAGAGGGGGTCCGGTTTGGTGGCCTCAGTATTGCATCTCTGTTTTTTGCAGATGATGTGGTTCTGTTGGCTTTGGCTTTGGCGCGCACAACTAGTCACTTTAAACTGCATGCATTTCTTGAAATCTCTGCCTTTGCACAATGGTCATTGCACCGGACTATTGTTCAATTAGTCATTTCAAACTGCTCTAATTGCTAGAGGGCTGCATCTTTTTATTCAATTGTCAAGATTAGGAAAACAGAATAATTGTACCGGCATTACCAAATTACTGGGAACCTTTTATTGCTCAGTGACTGTATTTTTTTTCTTTATGTCTCTTTATGTCTCAATTGACTGTCTGTTGTCATACTAGAAGCAGCTCCAACTACCAGAGACAAATTCCTTGTGTGTTTTTGACATACTTGGCAAATAAAGATGATTCTGATTCGGAATGGTTGTTTGTTTATATGTGCCCTGCGATTGGCTGGCGACCAGTTCAGGGTGTACCCGCCTCTCGCCTGAAGATAGCTGCGTTAGGCTCCAGCACGCCCACCACCCTTGTGAGGATAAGCGGTACAGAAAATGGATGGATGGATGGATATTCAATGTTGATTCAAGTTCTTATCAATTACAGTAAAAGTGTTAAAATGAATCACTTATTTGATAATCTCAAGGAGGATCTTTAGGACTTTACATAGAATTTTCTTATATTCAAACTTTTTAGTTAAGATAAACCTTAATATTCCAAATCTTTGGTGGTAATTAGTAGGCTAACTTTAGTTGTCAAATAATTGTAAGAGATTTCAAAAGCAGGACCAAGTGGTCTAAACTACATTAGTGGGGTGGGGATGTGGTGTGAACTGGTTCGAGCCAGTGCTGACAACCAAAGTGGGAGTAGAAGCTTGTGCATTGTTGAAGAAGCCAGCTAGCTAGCGGCGATAAATAATGTGAATTGCAGGACATATTGACCACACGTCAAACCTACATCACGGAAAAATCTCATGTCAACTCGAGTTGCCACTTTTATGACTTGCAACTAGCTTCCCAAGAAAACTTAAGACTTTAGACTTGGTAGTTGACTTTGACTTGAACTACATGATTTGATTGACAAGTCATCTCATTCAGAGTTGGAAATCTGCATTTTAATGAAGACGGTTTGCCTTTTTTTTAATGAAACAAAGAAAGAAAGAAACTTTTCGGGCGCTCATGCGCGCAAACCTGGCAACACAGTTTGCATTGCTGCACACTTGCCAGTGTGAAGCAGCCACCCGCATGTACAACAATGCAAGGAGTGCTTTTTATGGGACAGTGTCTCCGAAAAATGTTGAGCATCAAACACTGAAGTAAAGAAATTTCCTGAAGGTGCTTTAACTTTCTGTCGTCTGTTGTCTTTCTTTGCTTCTTGCTGACTATCTCTGCCCAATAAGGGTGTATGAATGTGCATGTGTGGGCATGTGGGAGTGAGAGAGAGTACGTGTGCGTGTATGCACAAGAGTATATGCATGTATATATCTGATTGGATTCAGAGAGAATAGAAAGCACAAAAGGAGATGAAAATAGTCACAATTCATCAGAATCAGAATCAGAATAATCTTTATTTGCCAAGTATGTCCAAAAAACAAAAGGAATTTGTCTCCGGTAGTTGGAGCCGCTCTAGTACGACAACAGACAGTCAATTTACAGAACACTTTGGAGACAGAAAGACATTGACCCAAAAAAAAAACCGTCACTGAGCAGTAAAGGGTTGCTAGTTATCTGGTAATGCCGGTACATTTTTTTTTTTTTTTTTGACAATTGTGCAAAAAGATGTCGTCAAGCACTTAGAGCAGTTCGAATGACTAATATTGCAATAGTCCGGTGCAATGACCATTGTGCAAAGGGCACTGAGACTTCAAGGAGTGTATGCGGTTAAAAGTGACGAGTAGTGCGATAATCTGGGACAATGTTGGTTGTGCAAATGTTACAGATACTCCTCAATCAGTGTGCAAATGGAGCAGATGCTACTCTGGCATGAGTGGCCAGTATATACAAATAGTGCAGCATGGCGAGACAACTACAGTGAGTGCACGAGTAATACATAATTGGCCCCACAGAAATGTGACAATGAACTCAAGTCAAAAAATTGCCAGCATGTTGTAGGTCAGGTGTTTAAGAAGTTGATCGCAAGAGGGAAGAAGCTGTTGGAATGTCTACTCGTTCTAGTTTGCATTGATCGGTAGCGCCTACCTGAGGGAAGGAGCTGGAAGAGCTGGTGACCGGGGTGCGGAGGGTCCGAGAGGATTTTGCACGCCTTTGTCCTAGTTCTGGCAGCGTGCAGGTCCTCAATGGTGGGTACCGACAATCCTTTCAGCAGTTTTGATTGTCCGTTGCAGTCGGAGTTTGTCCTTTTTTGTCATACATAATGGTATACTTGTAATGCAGAAATTAGAGGTTTAAGGTATAAAATAATTATCCTGATGAGTTGTTTCTATGTGCCCTGTGATTGGCTGGCGACCAGTTCAGGGTGTCTAGCAAGATGGCGCCTACCAGTGTGGTCGCCTCGGTAACGCGCTCTCTAGTATTGTCTTTGTTTTTGTGTTTTTCGTCCGTCTTTGGAGACCTTACACGAGTCACTTACACAAGGGGAGACCTGCTAACCATCAAGGAGGCTACTCCGGACTTTCTGTCACCAACTTTCGAAAATCCGCTCAGTTTTTTCCCCGAGTTACTCACCGGAGCGGCGTCCGCGGTTTTCGGCGCATGGAGGCGGAAACGGCGCCACAGAGGAAAACGAGCCGGCATTCAGGTGAAACTCCGCAAGAGAGGACACAGATTGGCGTTCCCGTCGATCCACCTCGCGAATGTACGCTCCCTACCCAACAAAATGGACGAGCTTCATCTTCTGTTAAAGACCAGTAAAGACTTCGGACGTTCCGCGGCCATGTGCTTCACGGAGACCTGGCTTTGCGACGCTGTACCCGATGGCGCCGTCATGCTTCCCGGCTTCAACATTCATTGAGCGGACCGCGACATGGAATCATCGGGGAAAACGAAGGGCGGCGGGATATGCCTCCATATCAACAAAAAATGGTGTACGGACGTCACGGTGCTCAGCACGCACTGCAGCCCGCATTTGGAGTCGCTGTTTTTGAACTGTAAACCATTCTACTCGCCACATGAGTTTGCATCGTTTATACTGGCTGGAGTCTATATTACACCGCAAGCTAACACGAACGCCGCATTGCTAACGCTCGCCAAACAAGTCAACGAAATTGAAAAAAAACACCCGGACTCACCCCTCATTATTCTCGGGGACTTTAACAAAGCTAAACTCAACCACGAACTCCCTAAATACAAGCAGCACATCGACTGTCCTACCAGGGAAAATAATACTTTAGACCACTGCTACACTACGGTAAAAAACGCATACCGTGCTATACCTCGTGCAGCCCTGGGCTCGTCTGATCACTGCTTAATTCACTTAATACCGACGTATAAGCAAGAACTTAAATGTGCGAAGCCTACAGTGAAAACAGTCAAAAAGTGGACCAATGAAGCCAAGATGGAACTTCAAAGCTGTTTAGACTGCACAGACTGGAGTGTCTTTGAAAATTCAGCTTGCAGCCTGGATGAATATACGGACACTGTCACATCCTATATCAGTTTCTGTGAAGAGGTTTGTGTACCAACAAAATCATTTCGGACATTCAACAACAACAAGCCGTGGTTCACTGCTAAACTTAAGCAGCTTCGCCAAGCTAAGGAAGATGCATATCAGAGCGGGGACAGGGCCCTGTATAATCGAGCTAGAAACCAGCTTACTAAAGAAATTAACATTGCAAAGAGGATCTATGCAGCAAAGTTGGAAAAACAGTTTCGCGCGAACGACTCAAAATCAGTCTGGCATGCATTCCAATCGCTGACTAATTACAAGCGACGATCCCCCCAAGCTGAGAACAATAGCACAGTAGCCAACTACTTGAATACCTTCTATTGCAGATTTGAAAAGGACAGTTTCACTCCACACACCCACCCGGCCGCACCCGCGACCACAACCACACCTCTGACTTCTGCGTTAACCATCCATGAACAGGATGTGAGACGCATCTTCAAACAACAGAAGATTAACAAAGCGGCAGGACCGGACCATGTGTCCCCATCCTGCCTCAAAGTCTGCGCAGACCAGCTCGCTCCTGTCTTCACTCAGATCTTCAACAGATCTTTGGAAATGTGCGAAGTTCCATCCTGTTTCAAACGCTCCACCATCATTCCAGTCCCCAAGAAACCTGCAATCTCTGGTCTGAATGACTACAGGTCTGTCGCTTTGATATCTGTGGTCATGAAGTCCTTTGAACGTCTCGTGCTGGACCACCTCAAGAGTGTCACAGGTCCCCTGCTGGACCCCCTGCAGTTTGCCTACCAAGCGAACAGGTCTGCGGATGATGCAGTCAACATGGGACTGCACTTCATCCTAGAACACCTCGACAGTGCAGGGACCTACGCGAGGATCCTGTTTGTGGACTTCAGCTCAGCGTTCAACACCATCATCCCTAAACTCCTTTCAACCAAGCTTCTCCAGCTCAGCGTCTCACCTGCCATCTGCCAGTGGATTTACAGCTTTCTGACGGGTAGGACACAGTAGGTCAGGCTGGGGGAGGCCACCTCATCCACACGCAGCATCAGCACTGGGGCGCCCCAAGGCTGTGTCCTCTCTCCGCTGCTCTTCTCTCTCTACACGAACGACTGCACCTCAGCGAACCCGACTGTCAAGCTCCTGAAGTTTGCAGATGACACCACTGTCATCGGCCTCATCAAGGACGGTGACGAGTCTGCATATCGACAGGAAGCGGAGCGGCTGGAGCTGTGGTGCGGCCGACACAACCTGGAGCTGAACACGCTCAAGATGGTAGAGATGATCGTGGACTTCAGGAGGCATCCTTCGCCACAGCTGCCCCTCACGTTGTCCAGCTGCCTTGTGTCAACCGTTGAGACCTTCAAGTTCCTGGGAATTACAATCTCTCAGGACCTGAAGTGGGCGACCAACATCAACTCCGTCCTCAAAAAGCCCCAGCAGAGGATGTACTTCCTGCGGCTTCTGAGAAAGCACGGCCTGCCACCGGAGCTGCTGAGACAGTTCTACACAGCGGTCATCGAATCAGTCCTGTGTTCTTCCATCACAGTCTGGTTTGGTGCTGCTACAAAAAAGGACAAACTCCGACTGCAACGGACAATCAAAACTGCTGAAAGGATTGTCGGTACCCCCCTACCCACCATTGAGGACTTGCACGCTGCCAGAACTAAGACAAGGGCGTGCAAAATCCTCTCGGACCGTCTGCACCCCGGTCACCAGCTCTTCCAGCTCCTTCCCTCAGGTCGGCACTACCGATCAACGCAAACTAGAACTAGCAGACATTCCAACAGCTTTTTCCCTCTTGTGATCAACTTCTTAAACACCTAACCTATAATTCCATTACAACAAGCTAGAATTTTTTTGACTTGAGTTCGTTGTCACATTTCTGTGGGGCCAATTATGTATTACTCGTGCACTCACTGTAGTTGTCTCGCCATGCTGCACTATTTGCATATACTGGCCACTCATGCCAGAGAAGAATCTGCTCCATTTGCACACTGATTGAGGAGTATCTGTAACATTTGCACAACCATCATTGTCCCAGATGATCGCACTACTCGTCACTTTAAACCGCATACACTCCTTGAAGTCTCGGCGCCCTTTGCAAAATGGTCATTGCACCGGACTATTGCAATATTAGTCATTCGAACTGCTCTAAGTGCTAGAGGACTCTGCATCTTTTTGCACAATTGTTTTTGTCAATGTCTTTATGTCTCCAAAGTGTTCTGTAAATTGACTGTCTGTTGTACTAGAGCGGCTCCAACTACCGGAGACAAATTCCTTGTGTGTTTTGGACACACTTGGCAAATAAAGATGATTCTGATTCTGATTCTGATTCTGATTCCTAAGTGACGTTGCAATAGCCAAACACAGCGTGCTACACTCTATACGCAATGGTGAGCAACGTGTTGGAATATGAGGAGGAGGGGGATTTCGAAGTGCAGGAGCATATGTTTCAGTGACACGGCACAAGCTTTTACATAGTATGTAGTATTCCTATATATTGTGTGCCACTCGCTCGAGTAGCTTTATAACGTGCCGCCCAGAAAGTCTTTGCCGTGTCTGTTGGCTTGTCATATAGGCAAAAGTACAGATGACAGAACTGAAAAGTACTGCATGGGTCTTTTTTTCTTACTGCCCAGTGCATCCTAACCATAATAGAGTCATAGGTATATACAAGGAAATCATCACCTCTTGTCTGCGCTGCACCAAATTTACTTCTCTTGCTGGCGGTTGTGGTCCCGATGGCCGTATGAAAAATGGCACCTCAGCTGGTTTCAGCCTGTGCTTAACTACACCTGTGTATTCAATGCTTTCTGTTAAGTCTTTCTCAAAACACGCCAGTTTGAAGTGATCAGCACAGAGTTTAGAATGCTTGCTCGGCACCAATAGCTGACTACGTTTCTTCCCCTATCGATTGACTTTCCAGAACCACCGGTCACATATTCCTTCTTCTCTTGGAAAGCCATATTTAACTCTTGCCACTGCCTGAACCATTTGTACAACCAAATGCCACACAATAAACCAATGTGAAACCGGTAAATCATACGACAAATATACAAGGACGGGAAGAACAGCATTCAGTAATCCTGCACAACGCCAAATGAACAGGCTGTTTGGCTCGTGTGACGTCACAGCGCCGAATGGAGCCGAAGACCGGAAGGCGCGAGATGCAAAAAGCAGAAGGCGCATTCTGCATCATATTTATCGATTTAACTGTTGTATATCTGCTATATAATCACTTCGAAATGGCAGATGTGGTTTTTAAAGAGGTTCTAGAGTTATCAAGAATATTTTTAACATCTTTGTCCTCTGACCTTTAAGTGTAGAACAGGTTAAATTATCATAACTGGGAGGGGCAGGAACAGCTCTCCCTTTATCACTATGTCAAGTGCAAGCACACAGCTACACATGCATGAACGCAAACACACGTGCGCGTGCACATGTACACACACACACACATGCACACACACACATAAGCACATATACATAATCGATACACTTTGTGCTTTGACAGACTGGAAATGAATAAGCACAGAGTAAGGCTGAAAGGAAATCACTGCATTATCAATGGAGAGCAGGAAGACGAACAACCAGGTTTCTAGAATGCGTGTTTGTGTATGTCTGTGTATGTGTGCATGTCTAGTGCATGCAAGACAAAAACAGCACACTCTGCAATAATGATAAAAGACCTGCTTAGAATGGAATACAATTGACTGTCTTTCCCTCCTTTCTTCAGCCCCTCTCTCCCATACCACAAACAAGGCTGTTTTAGTGAAATATACTGTACATTCAGAAGGAAATTGTTATGGCCGACTTCAGCTACAAAATGGAGCGTATGTGCATCTAACCAGTGTATTTACTGACAAATCAACACTGAGGAGGTGTTGACTGCTGTGATATGTGTATCTTTCCTTTATTGCATTTCCTTTAATCAGAAAGTACAAATACAGTAGTATTCATAAAATCCAGCCGTAGGGGTTCCTGAAAAATGTATTTAACAAGTTCTATGTATCACTGTGGTATCTGTTTGTTACATGTCCCAGTTGGAATATGTCAACATTCTTTCTTAGCTCTGCATTTGCATAAACCACTTGTAAAACATGAATTCCATATTTTATTTGAAGAAAATCACTTTCAAGTACAACCCCAATTCCAATCAAGATGGGATGTTGTGTTAAACATAAATAAAAACAGAATACAATGATTGGCAAATCTTGTTCAACCTATATTTAATTGAATACACTACAAAGACAAGATATTTAATGTTCAAACTGATCAACTTTATTGTTTTTAGCAAATAATCATTAACTTGGAATTTTATGGCTGCAACATGTTCCAAAAAAGCTGGGACAGGGTCATGTTTACCACTGTGTTACATCACCTTTTCTTTTAACAACATTCAATGAACGTTTGGGAACTGAAGACACTAATTGTTGAAGCTTTGTAGGAAGAATTCTTTCCCATTCTTGCTTGATGTACAGCTTCAGCTGTTCAACAGTCCGGGGTCTCCGTTGTCTTATTTTACGCTTCATAATGCGCGATACATTTTCAATGGGAGACAGGTCTGGACTGCAGGCAGGCCAGTCTAGTACCTGCACTCTTTTACTACGAAGCCACACTGTTGTAACACGTGCAGAATGTGGTTTGGCATTGTCTTGCTGAATGGGCGTCCATGAAAAAGACGTATGTATGTATGTAACGTGTATGTATGTATGTACCTTTCAGCATTAATGGTGCGTTCGCAGATGTGTAAGTTACCCAGGCCATTTGCACTAACACAGCCCCACACCATCACAGATGCTGGCTTTTGAACTTTACGTGCACAACAGTCCGGATGGTTATTTTCCTCTTTGGCCCAGAGGACACGACGGCCACAATTTCCAAAAACAATTTGAAACACTTTTCCACTTTGCATCAGTTCATCTTAGATTAGCTCAGGCCCAGAGAAGCCGCCGGCGTTTCTGGGTGTTGTTCAGAAATGGCTTTTGTTTTGCATAGTAGAGCTTCAAGTTGCACTTACGGATGTAGCACCGAACTGTATTTACTGACATTGGTTTTCTCAAGCGTTCCTGAGCCCAGGTGGTGATATCCTTTACACATTGATGTCGGTTTTTGATGCAGTGCCGCCTGAAGGATCGAAGGTCACGGGCATTCAATGTTGGTTTCCAGCCTTGCCGCTTACATGCAGTGATTTCTCCAGATTCTCTGAACCTCTCTGAATTCTCTGATATTATGGACCGTAGATGATGAAATCCCTAAATTCCTTGCAATTGTACGTTGAGGAACATTGTCCTTAAACTGTTCGACTATTTTCTCACACACTTGCTCACAAAGAGGTGAACCTCGCCCCCTCTTTGCTTGTGAATGACCCAATCATGGCACCCACCTGTTCCCAATTAGGCGGTTCACCTGCGGGATGTTCCAAACTTTTTTACCATCTGTCCTGTCCCAGCTTTTTTGGAATGTGTTAAAGCCTTAAATTCTAAGTTAATGATTATTTGCTAAAAACAACAAAGTTTATCAGTTTGAACATTAAATATCTTGTCTTTGTAGTGTATTCAATTAAATATAGGTTGAACACGATTTGCAAATCATTGTATTCTGTTTTTATTTATGTTTAACACAACGTCCCAACTTCATTGGAATTGGGATTTGTATTATAACCCTTGTCAGCACACCATTGATGGAGCGCAGTTGGCCCCGCGCTTTACCACACCTTTGCACACCACTGCAAATGTATTCCACGATAATAATAACTAGAACTGAGAGCACCTATGAGTGGGCACTCGCATATTGTCCATATTGAGGTACTAGCACATTGGGGATACTTTGAAAATTAATGCAAATGGAATTAATACATTGGGGGGGGGCAAAACACCAACAACAATTTATGGAAGGTGTTTTGTGAGAAGAAAATAGCCCTTTACAGTATTTTACTTACATACACAAATATGAAGACGTTTTCGTGAGTTCATGAGAGGGAGACATATTTTATACACCTCTTGTATTGAACCCTATTAGACTACATATTTTTTGTGTGACAATCCTTCATGTTACATTTCTAATCTAGCCACATTTAAAGTTGATTTAATTTCCACCTCCTGCCTTACCCCTGTAAGAGCACGGAGTACTGCAGATTGAAAGTGGAAGATCCCTGAAAGCTGAATGAATAGTCTGTCTGACAGACGAGGCACAAGCCGCACCGAGGTGGGCAAAGAGCCGCATGCAGCTTGTGAGCTGAAATTGATATTGTTTATATATTCTAACAATTATGAAGTTTCCTTTAAAAAACAGCAACCCACACGCTCGCACACACACACACACACACACACACACACACAAATAATAACTCCTTGGTCTGATAATAACAGTAGACAAATATGTAAAATAATGTAGAAATACAGAAAAATAATTTAAAGGTTAAACTAAATTCACTAAAAACAATATAACAACAAGTGACTTATTTACCACCAAAAATACAGTGTAATAGAAAACAATACCACAACAACAAAGTCAAAGTTCTAGAATTATCAGAATGAAAATGTAATTGATGAGACTATAGCAAACCAAAACTAAATTTGTGGAACACTTGCTGAAAAAGGCTCAATGCTCCAAAGAGAACTGAACTGAACTTGTGCTACCTTTCTATCAATAAATATTAATATATTATTGTTTATATTATTTTAATATCGTGGTGGAGGGGTTCACGTGTCCCGATGACCTAGAAGCTAAGTTGTCTGGGGCTTTATGCCTCTGGCGGAATCATTCTTGGCAAACAGGTCGTAGGTGAGGGACCAGACAAAGCACAGCTCACTAAAAGACCCCCTATGAGAAGTAAAAATTATTGAACCACATAATTGTTCCCTTCCCCCTCTGGAGCCAGGCCAAGAGGTGTGGCTTGATGCCGAGTACCTGGTGGCAGGGCCTGCAACCATGGAGCCCGGCCGGGCACAGCCCGAAAAGGCAACGTGGGTTCCCCTTCCCATGTGCTCACCATCTGTAGGAGGGTCCAGGAGGGTGTCAGCTGGGCGCCGGCCAAATGCGGCCTTGGTGGTCCGATCCCCAGCTGCAGAAGCTGGCTCTACGGATGTGGAATGTAATTTATCTGCCAGGGAAAGAGCCTGAGCTGGTGTGTGAGGTCAAGAAATTCTGACTGGACATAATCGGGCTCACGTCAAGAAGCCGCTTGGGCTCCGGTACGAGTCTTCTAGTGAGGGGTTGGAATCTCTTCCACCCTGGACTTGTCCATGGTGAGAGGCGCGGAGCAGGTGTGGGCATACTGATTGCCCCCAGCTTGGTGCATGTACATTGGGGTTCACCCCAGTAGACGAGAGAGTAGCCTGCCTCTGCCTTCGGGGAAGAACAGGTCCTGAATGTTGTTTGTGCCTCTGCACCAAACAGCAGCTTAGAGTATCCACCCTTTTTGGAGTCCTTGGAGGGGGTGCTGGAGAGCCCTCCCGCTGGGGACTCCCTTGTTCTGTTGGGGGAATTCAACACTCACCTAGGCCCTGCAAGGGCAACTAGGAAGAACGGCCCCCCGATCGGAACCCGAGCAGTGTTCTGTTATTGGACTTCTGTGCTCATCACTGACTGTCTATAATGACCATCATGTTCAGACATAAGGGTGTCACTCTAGGGCTCAGGACACTCTCGGGCTCAGTTCTATGATCGACTCTGTGGTCGTGTCATCGGACTTGCGGCCGCATGTCTTCGACACTCAGGTGAAGAGAGGGCCACCTGGAGCTGTAGTGTAAGGTGGTCAGTGCCTGTCGTGGCAGCAATCGCCGAACCCACTGGTGGACACCAGTGGTAAGGGATATCGTCAAGCTGAAGAAGGAGTACTATCCGGCCTTTATGGCCTGTGGGACTCCACTGGCAGCTGATGGGTACCGGCTGGCCAAGCAGAACGCAGCTTTGGTGGTCGCTGAAGCAAAAACCTCAGGTGTGGGAGGAGTTGGGTGAGGCCAAAAAAAAGCAACGGCTTCAAAGAAATTCTGGTCCACCATCCGGGGTCTCAGGAGGGGAATAGCAGTGCACCATCAACACTGTGTATTGTGGGGTTGGGGCACTGCTGACCTGGTTTATGACTTCGAAGAAATCCTCAATTCCACCGACACACCTTCCCAGGAAGAAGCAGTCTGGGAACTCTGAGCCAGGTTCCCCTATCTCTGCGGTTGAATTCACTGAGGTGATTAAAAAGCTCCTCAGTGGCAAGGCCCTGGGGGTGGATGAGATTTGCCCAGAGTTCCTAAAGGCTCTGGATGTTCTAGGGCTGTCTTGGTTGACACGCCTCTGCAATATCGCATGGACATCTGGCACAGTATCTCTGGATTACCAGACCGGTGTGGTGTTCCCCCTTTTTAAGAAGGGGGACTGGAGCCTGTGTTCCAACTCCAGGGGGATCACACTCCTCAGGCTCCCTGGTAAGGTCTATTCAGGGATACTGGAAAGGTCTGTCAGGAAGTCGAATCTCATATTCAGGAGGACCTGTGTGGTTTTCATCCTGGCCGTGGAACAGTGGACCAGCTCAACGCCCTCACCTGGTTCCTCGCATTGGAGTTCGCCCAACCAGACTACATGTGTTTTGTGGACTTGGAGAAGGCGTTCGTCCGTGTCCCGCAGGGATTCCTGTGGAGGGTACTCCAGGAGTATGGGTACAGGACCCCCTATATGTAACGCTGGAGATAATATGTCTCCCGGCTGGCCTGGGAAGCCTCAGGATCTCCCTGGAAGAACTGGACAAAGTGGCTGAGGAGGAAGCACGGAAGTCTGGGCTTCCCTGCTTAACCTGCTGCCCCCGTGACCAGACCTCGGATAAACGAAATCGATGGATGGATGGATTTAAATAAGTTTGAAAAAAAGTATTTTTTCTTACAAAAAAATTAGACACAAATAAATACATTTCCGTACTTCAGCCCTGAATCAATCGTAGGTGCGCGTACAAGTAAATGAAAAGTGAAGCACTTGCAGAAGGATTTTTCTGTCTGCCTCTGAAAATTATGTTGACTTTTTTTAAATTCATGATCACAACTATTTCTACTCTAAAATGTTTCACTCCCCAACATTTGCAAAGACGGTGTTAAACTATTAAATTCTACTTGCTGTCTGTTAACATAAAAACAAACAGTAATATTTGTCATGAGTTAAATGAATTTTCAGAATGACTGGAATTAGAAATAGTTTCTTGGTTTTTAATTCTGTGATTTGGTACAGCCAGGGGCTTTGTATTGGATGTTGAAATTACCCTGTTGCTTTGGTCAAACTATGAAAGGTTTCCTTGGGTCAATACCTCCCAGAAGACAGCTCTTCAAATGTCACGCCTGTCATAAATATATAAAATCATACCACAGTGCGTGTGTGAGTGCGCGCATGCATGCACACTTGTGTTTGTGTGTGGGTGGATACATGAACATACATTGCCTGTGTTGTGTTTTCATGGTACATTTGAGATTGCGTGTGTTACCTCCAGCGTCAGACTGTATTTGGAGTGACTGAGCGTGCTACTAATATGTGAAATGTTTGCTACTGTGTAAGGGCCCCCATTCGCAATCACTGTAAATGATAATGTGATAATACAACTTTGCAGTGTGTTCAGTTAAAACATTTTTTAAAGACGCACAACTGTTTCAAAATTATGTCTCCAAAAAGTTTGAACGTGTGGTGGATTTAGCTTTAATCATATTTATTGCTGCTGTCCAATGTAAGCTGTATCTCCACAATGACAATTTTGCCTATTTAACAATTGGATTATCCTTGTTCTCCTGGGTTTTATGTTTTATGTACAGTATATTAAGTCTTGGGTTATGTTTTACCTCATATTTTCACTTTTATAATTTGGGGTTTTTTACATTCCTTTCACATTTGTTTTAATTTTTACTAGGGGTCCTCAGTTCAGGACGGTCTTGACCCTATGAGGTTTCGTGGTTACGAACGGCGCGCAAATTAACTAGACTGCACCCCTTCAGTGTGCAAGCCAACCATAATGCCTGGATCAGACTACAAGACAAATTTGGTATTTCCTGATTGCATGTCAGACTACTGGCATAAAATCTTGCCGTATATCGGTCAGACAGTGGCAACACTACACGACATGTATTCCGATCACGGGGTTTTATCTTGTCAAATCAAACGCTGTCGGAGAGGCGGAACCAGAAAACGTGTGACCGGTCAACGCGACCGGATGCACTCGTTACCATGGGGACGACAACAACAATGTGCAGCACCAATGTTTTGTGTCGGGTGAAAAAAAGAACAAAATGAGGAAAACCGTGTGGTGGTCATCACCAGTGCTCGGGAGAGGACGTTCTTTCAAGGATTGCTTGAGGTATGTTCACATATTTTCTAATACAATACGGTTCACAAGCAGGCACCAAAAATGTTTTACAGCCTACCAAACTAGTGCTAGCACTAATGGTTGTACGTAAAAATGCCGCCGTTCTGTCTAATCTGAACTGGTCGCCAGCCAATCGCAGGGCACATAGAAACAAACAACCATTCACACTTACGGGCATTTTAGAGTCGTCAATTAACAAAGGGCCTGCATGTTTTTGGGATGTGGGAGGAAACCCACGCAGGCACGGGGAGAACATGCAAACTCCACACATGCCGGGCCGGGATTTGAACCACGGTCCTCAGAACTGTGAGGCAGATGTGCTAACCAGTCGTCCACCGTGCCGCCAGGAAAAATGATGTGGTTCAATAATTTTTACTTCTCAGGGGTCTTTTAGTGAGCCCTGCTTTGTCTGCTCGTAACAGTGTTTGGGTTTTTTGTCCTCTTGAATAGCCACCAAAAGTTTGAAAATATTACTTAAAACATTGACTAGGTCTATTCTGTCTTATAATAAAGCTTTTATAATAGGCACACATTGACTCTGGAACATCCACACATTTTTTTTTAACGCTTATCCTGTTCTGGGTCAGAGGTGAAATGGACTCTATCACAGCTGACTTTGGGTGATAGTCTGCCGCCCAGTCTTTCATTTAAATTTATTTCTTATGGGAATAATTTGAAATTCAAACTAATTGATTTTTGACCAGCATCACAGAAATGATTGTTTTCAACCTCAGAGGCTCTACTGAAGATGAACAAACTGAGAGTAGGATATTTGTTCTATGAAAATTTTCAATTTCAGTCATTATGAATACTTTGCTAACTCCCCCAAGTGGCCAGCCAATGTTAAATAAAATGTTATTTTCTCTTTATAAAAAATTTCAAAGTCAAAAATAAAAAAAAAACACATGACAGTAACCTCACTCAACAAATCGTTTGTATATTAATTATTAATGAGCTTGTTAATACTTTATTAAGACTGCATTAGCAAAGCAAAACAGAGCAAATATAGCACATTTCACACACAAGGTAACTCAATGTGCTTTAAAAGCACATTAAAAGCATTTAAAAACAAAGAAAAAACAACAACAGCTTCTAAACATTTAAAACAAAGAGAAAAATAAAAGTACAATTAAAACAGCGTACAGTGAAAGAAATATTATTTAAAAGTGGAAATGCTCTTAAAAAGCATGAACAGAATTTAACACACAATAAGCATTTTAACGTTGACTTAAAAACATTCACACTTAGGGCTAACGTCACTTCTGTTGGCAACTTATTCCATTTGTGCGTGGCATAACAGCTAAATGCTGCTTCATCATGTTTGCTATGGCCTGTTTGACCTGAGTCTGTAGATCTCAGAGCCCTACTGGGTTTATATTCTATAAGCATTTCTTTAATGTATTCAGGCCTAAACCATTTTGTGATTTATAGACCAGGAGCAGAACTTTAAAATCTATTCTAAAGCTGACTTGGAGCCAGTGTAGAGACTTTAGAATGGGAGTAATATGCTCTGACCTCTTTCAAGATAAGCAGAGCGAGAGAAGCCTCCCTCTTTAAAGTTAGCCCACATTTAACTCTTGTTCTTTCCAAATACGTTGTTGGTTGTTGTGACTTAAAAGGCATTAATTACATTTAGGAAGCGATTTAACAGTACATACAGTATATTACACGCGGCATTAGAAATTAAAACTTGGCCATAACTGTGCAACTGCATATTCTTGGGAATCACACAGCGACAGTGTCAATATCTGAACTTTGTGTATTGATACTGGACCATGACAGATAAGGATGCAGTATATTGCAATGTCGGTACTTTGCCCCAGTCATAAATATGTAAACGATTTAGCATTGTTTTGTAACCGTGCCCTTATTTTAAAATGGTACCAAAATAACATGAGATTCAAAGAAACGAAGAGACTAATATGTTAGATGATTTATTAACAAATAAAAGCTGGTACAGTAAAGGTGTCAAATTGCAGCTAGTATGATCATAATATAGTATATGATATCTGAGAATAATTAACTACACATCCCTACCCCACGCAAATGCTGCATAGTACATAACAGCAGATCATTCTGCAGTAAGCCACTGCATATGTGCGTGTGCGCCGACTTGTTAAACCAAGAATGAGGTTATCCTCACAAGCTATAGGCTATGCTTGTTTGAGTGCTTTGGAGCTTGATGTTGACTGTGTAAAGGACCTCGGTGTGATGTGATGACAGTAAAGATCATGCAGAGGTGAAATACTAGTTCTTGACGTGTCATCAAATACAGTACTCTCTCTCTCTCTCTCTCTCTCTCTCTTTATCTCTCTCTCTCTCTCTCTCTCTCTCTCTCTCTCCTGTGACGGGTGACACAGAGGGAACGAAAGCCCTGTCGCAGCATTATCCTGAAAAGCACAGAGGGGGAAGAGGGATCCTGGTTGATATATTGCCTATAGCGGAACAAACCAGCAGATAGGGAGGGGGAGGAGCTCGAGGGGATTTTTTTTTTAAACATGTGGAATCATTAAAAATGTCAGTGCAGTAAAGAAGAAACAGAAAAGAGGAACAAGATTGTAATATTTGCTTGTAACAGAAAAATAGAAAATAATGAAAAAATTAAATGAGATCTATCATCTATCAATAGTATTCATTGCAATTGCATGTTGATGCTACATGTTCACGTTTGACAATTTCACAATGGGTATTTGTTTCTGTCAGGGGTGTATTTTTTTATTTGGGGGCCCAAGGCCAGCCAAACCCAGTCATGGGACCCTTCACATCGGTATTCTGCAAAGATTTTGAATATTAGGGTCCTATTTTCATGACCGGCATAAATCAGACGCAGCAAGCAGTGCAACTGTGCATCAGGGGTGGCTTAGATTGGTATGGGTCATTTTGTAGACCAGCTCAGTCCAGCGGATTGCTGGTGGGTGGGCTACACCACTGTGGGTGTGTCTACATCCGACTTAATTTGCCGCCAATCAAAGCCGCTCCTCTCATTCCCTTTAAATGTAGTGCACTCACAGTCCTGCTGTCATGGGTGTGTGTTCCGGTTTTTGTCTTCCCCCTGTTTAATACACACCTGCTCCTGAGAGCATCTTCACCACCTGTGCCTCGTTCACCCTAATTACACCTTGCATTTAACCTCGTGTCTCATTCTTTCTCGTCGCCAGTTCGTTGTACCTTGTCGTCGTGTTCCAGCATTCCTTGTTTCCACGTCACCGACTCACAGTAAGACTAGACCCTGTTCCGATTATTGAGCTGGCTTTTTTAGCCTCATGTTTTTGGATACTGTTGCCTTTTTTGGATTGCCTGCCTGTGTACCGACCTCGACCCGTATATTAAACCTCTCTTTTTAAAACTGTCCATTTGTTTTGGAGTCGTGCATTTTTGAGTCCTATCCTCTGTTCCGTTCATGACAGAACGAACTGGCCATAACATGGACCCAGCAGACTCCAAGCCGGTGCGCAAAGCCCTTCAAGCGCAGGGTCAACGCCTCTCGAAGCAAGCAGAACAGCTTGCTGCCCTCCACCTTCATCTAGAGGGACTGTCAGAGCATCAGGACAATATGATGAGATAGGTGGCCTCACACTTTGAAGTGCTAATGAATATGCTTCAGATGAAGGAACCAGCTGGCGCAGCACCCAATGCCGCCACTGTACCATCGTTTCCAGGTGAAGCAGTCACCATGCAGCCACCTGCCACCTCCGCTGCTGTCTGCCCACAGCTCTCTCGACCGGAGAGGTTATCTGGAGATTGGGCAGGTTCCGTCTCTCCCCTGAGGAACATTAACGCCGGCTGAGGGAAGGGCGGTGCTTCTTCTTCGGCAGTTGGGTCATTCCGTGTGTCACGTTGAGGTTGCCGGTGCCGGTAGCAAGGGCACGGGAGAGGTGAGTCTAAATTTCATGAAGGAAGACCCTGCCCGGGTTCTTCCTAAAGTGACACTATGCTCTCCTGATCAAGAAATTCATACACCTGTATTAATTGACTCTAGTACTGAAGCAAACTTACTCAACTCGCTCCTCCTTAGATGTATGCACCTTAGAACCTTTCAAATAAAATGCCACCGCAACACCAATGCTGCAGATGGCAGTTTTATGGGCGAGATCAGTCACCGCACCCAAACACTCACATTGACATTTCCTGATTCTCACTCGGAACGCATTAGTTTTCATGTTTTTGACACCATGAATCATGACCTTATTTTAGGGAACCCATGGTTGAAATTACATAGCCCCCACATTGACTGGTCCTCTGGGCAGGTTATGTCATGGGGCAGCAATTGCGCCCAGAACTGTTTCAGGCCTCCATGTGATGTTCAGGTCTATGTTTCAAATGACAATCCACAGACCTCATCTGGGGATCCTGACTTTGCTCAAGTGCCCTCCTGTTACCAGGACATTAAAGATGTTTTTTACAAGTCCAAGGCCAAATCCCTTCCCCATCACAAAGATCATCAACCCTGTCACCGTGAAGCTTAGGCTCCCAAGGTCGATGCGGGTCAACCCTGCTTTTCACATCAGCATGCTCAAGCCAGCCCGTGTGTCCCCTCTGGTCGGGTCAGGTCGGCTGTTTGATGTGAAACAGTAAAGTGACATCACTGGTTCTTGTCTCCTCGTCTTATTTACCACATCGCCACAACTGGTGACCCCGATGCATCAAGAATGTCAGAATACGATGGTGACAATAATGGACCTGTGGTGCCTATGCAGAGTACCGTGAATGAGGCAGCTAATACCAGCATCTATGGTCAAGTTGCCCGACTTTAGGGGCAGAATGTGGTTCCAGCACATCGATGCCCAGTTCCAGCTGAGAGGAATACCTAGGATGTTACCAAATATTTCCATGTGGTAGCGGTATTGGACACTTCGACAACAGCCAGAGCTCCATCTCTCTACACGAACGACTGCACCTCAGCGCACACGGCTGTCAAACTCCTCAAGTTTGCAGATGACACCACTGTCATCAGCCTCATCAAGGATGGTGACGGGTTTGCATATCGACAGGAAGTGGAGCGGCTTGAGCTGTGGTGCGGCCGACACAACCTGGAGCTGAACACGCTCAAGACTGTAGAGACGATCGTGGACTTCAGGAGGCATTCTTCGCCACAGCTGCCACTCACGTTGTCCAGCTGCCTTGTGTCACCCGTCGAGACCTTCAAGTTCCTGGGAATTACAATCTCTCAGGACCTGAAGTGGGCGACCAACATCAACTCTGTCCTCAAAAAGGCCCAGCAGAGGATGTACTTCCTGCGGCTTCTGAGAAAGCACGGCCTGCGACCGGAGCTGCTGAGACAGTTCTACACAGCAGTCATCGAATCAGTCCTGTGTTCTTCCATCACAGTCTGGTTTGGTGCTGCTACAAAAAAGGACAAACTCCGACTGCAACGGACAATCAAAACTGCTGAAAGGATTGTCGGTACCCCCCTACCCACCATTGAGGACTTGCACGCTGCCAGAACTAAGACAAGGGCGTGCAAAATCCTCTCGGACCGTCTGCACCCCGGTCACCAGCTATTCCAGCTCCTTCCATCAGGTAGGCGCTACCGATCAATGCAAACTAGAACTAGTAGACATTCCAACAGCTTCTTCCCTCTTGCGATCAACTTCTTAAACACCTAACCTATAATTCTATTACAACAAGCTGGAAATTTTTTTGACTTGAGTTCGTTGTCACATTTCTGTGGGGCCAATTATGTATTACTCGTGCACTCACTGTTGTCTCGCCATGCTGCACTATTTGCATATACTGGCCACTCATGCCAGAGTAGCATCTGCTCCATTTGCACACTGATTGAGGAGTATCTGTAACATTTGCACAACCATCATTGTCCCAGATGATCGCACTACTCGTCACTTTAAACCGCATACACTCCTTGAAGTCTCAGCGCCCTTTGCACAATGGTCATTGCACCGGACTATTGCAATATTAGTCATTCGAACTGCTCTAAATGCTAGAGGACTCTGCATATTTTTGCACAATTGTTTTTTGTCAATGTCTTTATGTCTCCAAAGTGTTCTGTATATTGACTGTCTGTTGTACTAGAGCGGCTCCAACTACCGGAGACAAATTCCTTGTGTGTTTTGGACATACTTGGCCAATAAAGATGATTCTGATTCTGATACGTACCGACAGCACCGTATGTGGAAATGTGTTTTGGTGGACGGCGTTTCAGCTGGGACTTTGTCATGGCCACTGTATCTACGCCACTGCTGGGGGCGGACTTTCTCTGTGCCGTCGTGGATATTATGAACTGCTGCCTTATCGATACAATCACTTTTTCTACGTACCCCTGCACGCTTGAATGGGTTGGAGCACTATGCCTGTCAAAAACGCTCGCCAGCGGGGATCCGTATCAATGCCTGCTCACCGAGTTCCCCAGCCTGACCACACCCATGTTCTCTGCAGCTGTGGCTAAGCATGGCATGTGCACCATATCACGACTGCAGGTCCCCCAGTCTATGCACGTGCTCGGCACCTTGACGCAGCAAAACCATGGAATGCCTCGGCATCGTACACCGCTCGAACATCCTGTGGGCTTCCCCACTGCACATGGTGACCAAGGCTAACCGCGGTTGGCGCTCCTGTAGCGATTTCCGCCACCTGAACAACGCCACAACCCCCGACCGGTATCCCTTCCCACACATACAGGACTTCTCCGCCCACCTGGTGGCCACCACCTTTTTTTCCAAGGTTGACTGTGAAGGCCCTGTTTTTTGGCATGATGAACTTTTATAACAGGTTCATTCCTCATGCAGTTCACCGGAGGTGTGTCAGGTGATCCTCCGCGGTTAAAAGCACACAAGGATGAAGTGGACTGGTCCCCAGAGATGGACGAAGCTTTCCACGCCGCCCAGCCTGCGCTGGCCACCGCAGCCCTGCCAGAGAACCCGTCTCCCACTGCCCCGGTTACCCTCACGACAGACGCGTCAGACGACGCAGTGTGTGAACAGTGGGTGGGCGGAGCCTGGCGTCTACTGGCCTTCTTCAGCAAGCAGCTTCGTGACAACAAGAGGAAGTACAGCATCTTCAAATTCCTCTTGGAGGACCGCCAGTTCACTGCCAGTCAGCTCTCTGCCATTTACAAATTCACTATAGACAGTCTGGCAAAGACAACCATGTTGTTGAATGTTTCTCCAAGTCGATCGCACCCGGTGGGTAAGGCCGTGGATTGACACCATCCACGGCCTTACCCACTGGGGTGTGAAGGTCTCCACAAGGCTAGTGGTGGCTTCATCTGGCGGGCCTCAGGAAGGACGTCATGACATGGGCTGGCTCCTGTATGGTGTCCCAGCGCGCCAAGGTACAACGCCATACCACAGCCCCATTGGTGCCATTTCTCGTGCTGGAGAGGTGTATCGACCTTGTGGGACCCCTCCCTCCTGCAGGTTCACTCAGCTCCTCACCATGGTATACAGTACCAGCAGGTGGCCGGAAATTATTCCCTTGTAATCTACTACCTCAGCAGAGGTGGTCCGGGCATTCATCATATCCTGGGTTGGCTTGGACTCTGGTACCAGTCCTCTTGCGAGGGGTTGGACTCCTTTCCACTGTGAAGTTGCCCCCCTGGCTCGATCTCTGTACGATGGGGTTCGCCCCGGTAGCGAGAGGGTACCCTCCCTCTGCTTTCTGGTGGGGGGATGGGTCCTGACTGTTGTTTGTGCCTATGCAACAAACAGCTGCTCAGACTACCCACCCTTCTTGGAGTCCTTGAAAGGGGTGCTGGAGAGCGCCCTTACCGGTGACTCCCACATTCTTCTGGGGGACTTCAACGCTCATGTGGGCAATGAGAGTGAGACCTGGAACAGCGTGTTTGGGAAGAACGGCCCCCACAATCAGAAGCCGAGCGGTGTTTTGTTATTGGACTTCTGTGCTCGTCACGGACTGTCCATACCATACACCATGTTCAAACATAAAGGTGTCCATACATGCATTTGGCACCAGGACACCTGGTGGTGTGTTGGCTTCGATGGTGGGGTAAAATGGCGGTCCGACCTGGCAAACCAAAACGTACTGTGAGGGTCTGCTGGGAACGTCTGATCCGACTCCCCTGTCAGAAGGAGTTCCAACTCCCGCCTCCAGCAGAACTTCAAAAACGTCAGAAGGGATACGGCGGACATTGAGTCCGAGTGGACCATGTTCCGCACCTCCATTGTTGAGGCGGCCGACCTGAGCTCTGGCCGTAAGGTGGTCGTTGCCTGTCGTAGCGGAAATCCCCAAACACATTGTTGGACACCAGCGGTAAGGGATGCCGTCAAGCTGAAGGAGTCCTATGGGCCCTTTTGGCCAGTGGGACTCCAGAGGCAGCTGCTGGGTACCATCTGGCCAAGCGGAATGCAGCTTTGGTGGTCACAGAGGCAATAATATAGGAGGAGTTCAGTGAGGCTATGGAGAACAACTTCCGGATGACTTTGAGAAAACTTTGGTCCACCATCCGGTGTCTCGGGAGGGGGAAGCAGGGCACCGTCAACACTGTATAGTGAGGATGGGGTGCCTGACCTAAACTTGCGATGTTGTGAGTCGGTGGGACGAATACTTGGAAGACCTCCTCAATTCCATTGACATGCCTTCCTATAAGAAAGTCTGGGGAATCTGAGGCAGAATCTGCCCTCTCTGGGCTTGAAGTCACTGAGGTGGTTAAAAAGCTCCTCGGTGGCAAATACGTCCAGAGTTCCGAAAGGCTCTGGATGTTTTGGGGCTCTCTTGGCTGACCCGCCAATGCAACATTGCACCGACATCGGGGACAGTGCTTCTGAATTGACGAACCTCAGCCTCCCTGGTAAGGTCTATTCAGGGGTTCTGGAGAGGACGTTCTGTCTGGAAGTCAGACAACATCAGATTCAAGAGGAGCAGTGTGGTTTTCATACTGGCCATGGAACAGCGGACCAGCTCTACACCCTCAGCAGGATCCTCGAGGGTTCATGGGATTTCGCCCAACCAGTCTACATGTGCTTTGTGGACGTGGAGAATGCGTTTGACCATGTCCCTCAAGGGTCCTGTGGGGGGTGCGCCAGGAGTATGGAGTACCGGAACCCTTGTTCAGTCCCTGTACAACCGGAGTCAGTCAGGCTCGCATTCCCGGCAGTAACTCAGATTCATTTCCAGTTTCCATTTGTCACCAATTCTGTTCATTAACTTTATGGACATAATTTATTGGTGTAGCCGACGTGTTGAGGGGGTCTGGTTTGGTGGCCTCTGCACAGTGATGCCAGTAACGCGTTACACACATAACACGTTACTCAAAAAATGCGGTCCGGTGACGTCATAAGTAATCTAACACGTTACTTTTTATATTACAGTAGTCAGATTACAGTTACTTTGATTTATCTGCCAATAGTTACTTTTTTGTTCAAGAGAACCAGAGTTTAATATGCTTTTGATATTAAAATACGCTACTTTTGCTTAAGCAACAGATATTTGTTCTTAACAGACTACAGTGCTTGGGAACATGAGGCAAGTTAATAACCAAGACACTTGATTCAGTCACGGTGCATGTCCTAAGTGTAGACCAATTTTCAGCCTTTCTTTTAGTAATGACTAATAAATGCTACAGTCTGTGTCTCTGCCTGTCTGCCTCTCTGCCTATCTACCTATCTATCTATCTATCTATCTATCTATCTATCTATCTATCTATCCGTTAAGAGTCTTGAAAGAAGTGTACTGAGAATGGTGTGCTTGTTTATATTTAGGTGGCTATTTGGCATGTCAAGTCTGCTCTAAGTTGCTCATTTAATGTGGCTTCAACAACTCATTAAATTATTTTTTCATGTTGATTACCAAGTAATGGGTACGGTTAAGCTAATGCTTTTTTTGTACTGTGGATAAGTGATATTCCTGCCACTTGACAGCTGCTGAAAGTAACTAAAAAGTTCCTTTTACTTTTGAAATCAAGTCATCAGGAAAGTAACTGTTACTTTTAAGCTCAAGTCATCAGTAAAGTAACTAAGTTACTTTTTCAAGGTATCTGCGGCAACACTGCCTCAGCATTGCATCTCTGCTTTTTGCATATGATGTGGTTCTGATGGCTTCATTAAAACTGTGATCTTCAACTTTCGCTGGAGCGATTCGCAGCTGAGTGTGAAGTGGTTGGGATTAAAATCAGCATCTCCAAATCTGAGGCCATGGTCCTTAGTTGTAAAAGGTTGAAGTGCCCTCTCCGGGTCGAGGAAGAGATCCTGGCCCAAGTGGAGGAGTTCAAATATCTTGGGGTCTTCATCATGAGGGAGGGAAGAATGGAGCAGAAGGCTGACAGGCGGATCGGTGTAGCATTTGCAATGATGAGGACTCTGTAACGGTCTGTTGTGTTGAAGAAGGAGCTGAGCCGAAAGGCAAAGCAATCAATTTACCGGTAGATCTATGTTCCTACCCTCACCAATCGTCACGAGTTGTGGGTCGTGACCGAAAGAACAACATCGCGGATACAAGCGGGCGAAATGAGCTTCCTCCACTGGGTGTCAGGGCTCTCCCTTAGAGATAGGGTGATAAGCTCGCTCATCCTTGAGGGACTCGGACTCGAGCTACTGCTCCTCTGCATTGAGAGGAACCAGATGAGGTGGCTCGGGCATCTGATTAGGATGCCCCCTGGACAGCTCCCTGGTGAGGTGTTCCAGGCACATCCCACCGGGAAGAGGCCCCGGGGACGACCCAGGTCACGCTGGAGAGACTACAGTAGGGCTCCCGGCTGGCCTGGGAGCACCTCAGGATCCCCCGGAAGAGCTGGACGAAGTGGCTGGGAAGAGGAAGTGTGGGCTTCCCTGCTTAAGATGCTGCCCCCGTGACCCGACTCTGGATAAGTGGAATAAAATGGGTGGGTGGATGGATGGATGGATCTGATGGATGGATGAATGGATGCTTATTATTTGTTAAAAGTGGAAGTAAATTTAAATTGCAGGTCTGACAAAATGAAAAGAACAAAGCGTACAAAGTCAAATTTCATTATTATACTGTTTTGTACAAATGATCAAAACATCCATACAGCCATCCATCCATTTTCTGTACCGCTTTCCTCACAAGCCCGCGAGGGCGTGCTGGAGGCTATCCCAGCTATCTTCCGGCGGGTGACCCTGAACTGGTCGCCAGCCAATCGCAGGGCACATATCAACAACATTCACACGACATTCACTCCTATGGGCAATTTAGAGTCTTCAATTAACCTACCATGAGTGTTTTTGGGATGTGGGAGGAAACCAGAGTGCTCGGAGAAAACCCACACAGGCACATGGAGAACATGCAAACTCGACACAGGCGAGGCCGGGATTTTAGCCCCAGTCCTCAGAACTGTGAGGTTGATGTGCTAACCAGTCGTTCACCGTACCGCCATAATCAAAACAGGATGACAAACTTGTAACTTCCACTCTTAAAAATACACACTTTTATTTGGGATGCTGTGCATTAAATGACATACTTGTAGCAGTATCTGGTTTAATTCATATTTTACTATGCTTCCTAGCAACACAAAACACACAGAAAGGAATAGTTACAGTTCACATTAAAAAAATAAATGCTGAACCTGAAATGTTTTTTGTTTTTTTTTATTCCACTTATGGTCTGTCCTTTTTGGTGTTTCTGTTTAAATGACTACTGATGCAGATGTATGTGCTTGCTTTACATTTGTTAGCAATAAAGCTTTATTGAGTACACATGACAAAAAGAGTAAGATTACAATATATGACGATGATGGATTAAAGGCTCCCATAATAATGGAAATCTTCTCACTTATGCTTTCTGTTGTGTTTTCCATTCCAATGAGAAGTTTAAGAACTTATTTTCCCCAAATTGTTTGTAATGTGCAGTTTAAATGATGTCATGATGACATAACTGGGTTTTCCCAAAAAATTGGTAGAAAAAAACAGATTGATGTAAAAACCGACTTTACAGTGTAAGGTCCTGGCTGCTTTCTTGTTTTTGTTATTTCCCCTCACAGGCAAATGCAGTATGCCACGTTTCCTGTCGGGGTGCAGATTAATTGAAACCCTGAATAGTTGTGTAAGTAGGTTTGTACTGTGTTGCTGTGCTTGTGAATCAATTGTCGAAGTGCAGCGTGGTGTATTGTGATATTAAGGAACTTTTGCAAATTGCAGTACATTGTACCTACAGGTACTACATATTATGAAAAACCATAATTGTCCTCCATTGTTATTTTACCAATTGGTACATTTAATGAGGCTTCAAACAATTGACATTAAAGCAGTTTCCTGCAACTGAGGCAGTACCTCAACTCGGTCACCGCCAAATTAGGTGGGTCGAGCCAAATCCATCTGCTGCAATCTGTACAGTGAAGTCTTTTACTGAAGACAAAATTGAAGCAGCATAACCCACTAACAAGCAGTCATTGAAGTTGGCAGTGTATCCCTTATTTGGCTAAATTTGTCACTGAATATTAACTAAATTTGTCTAATGAGGTAATGTACAGTGGACAATAGTGTTTAGATGCTACGGCTCCCAGGGAAATTCAGAAAACTTCTGGGTTGGTGAAAATTTGAAACTTCAGGATGTGATTCATTTGGATTTAAGTGACCCTGAGTGCAAACAAGGGTATTGGTCATGCGTTTGAATGGTAAAGATGATCAAACAAATGTAAAAGTTGGACAAAGACAAGCCAAGTAAACGTAAAGTTTTTAAAATAATGTTATTCAAAGCTACCTGGCCTAGTATGAAAAAGTAATTACCCCCTAAACCTAATAACAATTGAAATCAAGCATTTTCTATAACTGGCAATGAGCCTTTCACATCTCTGTGGAGCTATTTGGCCAACTCTTCCTTGCAGAATTGTTTGGATTCAGCAATACTGGAATGTTTTTGAGCATGAATGACCTTTTTCACATCATGCCACAGCATTTCAATCAGATTCAAGTCTGGACTTTGACTAGGCCACTTAAAAAAATTTCTCTTGATTTGTATTTTTAAGCCATTCAGAAGTTGACATCTTGCTGTGATTTGGATTGTTGTCCTGCAACAGAACTCAAGTGCGCTTCAAGCTTGAGGTCACAAACTGATGGTCAAATGTTCTCCTTCAGGATTTTCTGGTAAAGAAGATAATTCATGGTTCCATCAATCACAGCATGTCACCCAGGCCTTGAAGGACCAAAGCAACCCCAGACCATCCTACCACCATGTTTGACTGTTGGTATGATGTTCTTTTTCTGAAGTGCTATGTTACATTTAAGCCAAATTTAGACACACACCTTCCAAAAAGTTCAACTTTCGTCTCCTCAGTTGGGTGAGGTCAGTGAAAATGAACTCAGCTTTCCCAAAAATTTGATTAGCCACAGATCATTTTCATGATTTAACAAGGGCAGCAATTACCTTTTCACACAGGACCAGGTAGCTTTGAATATTATTTTTTTCCTTAATAAATTAAATCACCAATTAAATAGCACCATTACATGTTTACTGAGGTATCTTTGTCTGATATTTACATTTATTTTATTATCTTAAAAAAATAAAGTGAGGAAACTGTACAAAAAACAAAAATCTGAGAAGGGGGCAAATACTTGTTCACTGCTCTCTACATGAATACCACTTCACTAATATCGGACACTTTGGTAACTTGCGCATACTAACCTAATTTTCCTTTTCAGTACTGGTTATTCCCTTCCCATCCACATTATTTGAAGGTGAGGTTGGAGGCAGAGAAAGAGGGGGGAATGTGTGTTTGAAGGTTTTGCCGACAAAGGAACACCATTCAGCTGAGACATCTGCCTGAATAAAACGAGCTGAGAGGTACAACTGGATCGATAAAAGGGTACAAGCAATCCAGCATGTGAAGCTCAGCAAAAAAATGGAGACTGGGGGGATGGAAAATGACCCCCAGCCTGTCCCTCATCTTCTACTCCTGCTCCTTACTCTTTGTGCCGTTGCATACACCCCCCGCCCCGGCAGACCAAAAACACGCCTTTTTTCAGTGTGTGGCTCTGTCCTGTGCTGCAGAGTAAAGCGCAGTCAGCTACTACTGGCACTGCAGTGTTATACTATAGCACAACCAGTCAGCTGGATAACATCCACTAATGAAGTGGGGGGTAGAAGAGAATGGATGGGGTAAGTCTAGATGGGGGTGAGTTCGGGGAATTTGAAGGAATAATCTGCAATCATGCTGTACACGACGAACAAATCTTGTTTCTAAAACAACCAGTGCCGTCAGTGGTGATGACTCAAAATTGACTGAGTGGCAAGCAAAATAAAAAAGCATATAAATATATCTAAAATTAGGTTATTAAAATCCCCTCTGTTAGACTGATGAATGCACTGAACAAGCGATGCCATGATCCTTGGTTTTCATTGGCCATGAATTGAGCTAAGCGGGTAAATCTGAGGTGCTACCAGACCTGAAGTGCTGCGGCTGTTACTGCAGATGCTGCACTGGCACCCCCTCCCCCCTTCCATCTTCCCAAGCTATCTTTTTGCTACTGTATTGGCAATCAAAATACAGACTGCACTACTTTCAAAGTCACCTCTGCTTTTATGTTGACTCTACCCTTCACCTGCCATGCAATTACTTTTTTTTTTTTTTACTGTCATCCCTTTGGTTTTCCATCACTCATTAAGCTGTCATTTGAGTTTCTAACTTGGTGATTTTTTTATATCCAAAGTGTTAAGGCAGGATTTAGCTGATCAAAGGAGGGATAGGGTCTTAATGGTCCATATTTCACTAACAAGTAAATATATATATTTTTTTCTTTCAACAAAATTAAACTGGATGTCATTTCCAATATATCAATCCATTTCGGAGCAATTTGTAAATAATTAATTACCTTTGGAATGCCCCTTTTGTTATCGCCAAAATCGAAATGCCTCTTGTCTTAGTGTGACATCAGTGGCAGAAGTGGATACCAAATTAACTGCATAGCTGGAGTGTAAAACGGAATGTCCTATACAATAAAGTGGTAGTATTTAGTCATATTTTATGGTAGACACACACACACACACATCCAAAGTGACAACTTTAGGAAAAAAAGAAAAAAAACGACTAGAGACAGTGCATAGCTGGTGTGGACAAAGGAATGTACAATACTAAAAAGTGGCAGTATTAACTCATTTTATATATCATAGTGGTCGGTTGGAATCCCCTCATCTCCAAAATAACAACTTTTTAGAAAATAAAAAAAGACAGCTTGCTTAGCTTCCAAACACAGATTTGCTCAAGTTGGTATTATACCTTATATTGCTCTCATACTGTAAATCACTGCACTCTCACATGAACTACAGCTCGCATCCCAAAAGTATATTGAATCAATAATTTGATATGCTTAAAAATCGCAAATTTATTAGGGGGTCAACAAGTAAAATGATGCAAACATCACGGGCGAGTGCCACATCTTTGTAAGTCTCATGAACCCAAGCAATCACATACTGTACCTAGCTTAATGTCCCGAAACTGTCACCAGTCAACACCAAAATTTACATGGACATCGCTACTAATGACACCTTCAACCTTTGAAATTATTACAATGATCGCACCAATATTTAGAATTTTTGGGACATTTTCCTCGCCACATGCTCACTATACAGGACAGAAAAAGCTCAATACATCAATAAAATATAAAATATATAGGGCCGATTGTGCTGATATTGAGTGAGAGAAAGTTGGCCTAATATTTAATATTGGCCTGACATTCAGTTCTCACACGCTCGTACTGGGCCTCATAACTACATTTTCGACTATATCACATGCAGTATGTGGAGGACAATTTCGGATGTTTGTAAAAAAATCGCAGCGGGATTTGTTGTCACTACAAATGTATATACAATAACAGGAATAACGACGCTAGATTCTACATGTCGCTTACCGTCCGTGTTAGTGACCGTCTACAAATTACACATCCCAGGGTGACAAATGTGACCGGCTGACCGAGCTTCTCTAAGGGAGAGACACCCTGTGGAGGAAAACCCATTTCGGCCGTTTGTTTCCGGGGTCTTGTTCTTTTGGTCATGAACCACTGCTCATGCCCATAGGTGAGGCTAGGAACATGGATCGACCGGTAAATTGAGACCGCCGCCTTTCAGCTTAGCTCCTTCTTCACCACAACGGACCAATACAAAGTCTGCATCACTGCAGATGCTGCACCGATCCTCCTGTCGATCTCCCGTTCCATTCTTCCCTCGCTCGTGACCAATGCCTTGAGATACTTGAACTCCTCCCCTTGGGGCAGGGTCTCATCCCAGATCTTTTCCGACTGAGGACCATAGTCTCAGATTTGGAGGTGCTGATTTTCATCCCAACCGCTACACACTCACCTTGTCGGAGTCCAACCCTCACTGAAAAATGAATTTGACTTACTTCCAGCAATGCGGAACAAACGCTGACACTGGTGGTACAACAGTCAGGACCCGTTCCCCCACCCGAAGGCGGAGGGAGGGTACCCGCTTTTCTCCTGGAGTGAACCCCAATGTACAGGTGGCGAGCCGGAAGACAATAAGTATACCCACACCTGCTCAGCGCCTCTCACCGTGGGCAACTCCAGAGTGGAAGGGAGTCAAATCCCTCTCAAGAGGTCTGGTACCAGAGCCAACTATATCTAGTCGGAACGTCGACCTCACATACCAGCTCGGGCTCCGTCCCTGCCAGAAAAGGTGAGGTGACCCTAGAGCTAGCTTTTTTAGCCGGAAATCGGATCACCGCCCAGCTCACGCTGCATCTGACCCCTATGGCCCCTCCCACAGGTGGTGAGCCCATGGGAAGGTTCATGACAATAAAAGGTGATTCTTCTTCTTCTTCTTCTTTTCCTGACATTCTTTTTCTTTCTAGCAGAAGCCTGAAGCTTTTGGGGGTGGTGGCCATGGGCATCCAGAACAAGGGAGGCATCCAAACAGGTGGGCATTAAAAACCAAGCCCCCGCTCGACAAATGTATTTCGATTGCGAAATACCCCTCCCCTCCCACCCAGTGATTAAATCATACTAAAATGTTACTCACGTTCTTATGGCCTATATTGCAACAGCAATGCTTAAGTTTACAAAAGGTTGTTTAAAAGCTTGCAAATAGGAAACTTTAATTTAGAGCCTTGGGAATAACACCAGCTCAGAATGTAGCTTGAAATCATGTTCCCATAATTGCACTTTGGTAAAAACGCCACCAATTTTTTTGTGTATAGTAACCTTGTGTAATACGAACATTTTTTATTGCATTTTGTTGTTTAAGTTCATCTATGCCTATCCATTCACGAAAACGGATCTGAATTTCAACAGTTTGATATGATATATTTTCTTTATTCAGTCCCACCACTACATTGTACTTGTTCCACTTAACTCAAAGTTAAATAATTCAGAATAAACTAAATGTTTTTCAGTAATTACAATTCTCTTTCTTACCTTGCCATACACACACAAGGCAGACAACATTCCTTCAACCACCTGTAATAAAACATTTGAAGTCTATCCAGCATCATGAAATACTTTTGTGCAGACTCTTTCACTTTCTGTGAGCTCCCTATTTTTACCATTTTGTGTAGAATGTAGAATTCTCCTTTTTATAAATGTTTCTATGCAAATTTGAGCTAGCTCACCACGGTTCTATGAGAAGTAAAATAATAATCATGCATAACATTCAAACACTAAATTTTTTTTTTTCCCCTGCTCAGGAATGCAAGTATCCATCCATCCACCATTTTCTTCCATTTATCCGGGGGGTTGGAATACAAGGGCAGCAACCTAAGCAGGGAAGCTCAGATTTCCCTCTCTCCAGCCACTTTGCCCAGTTCTTCTGTGGAGACCAGCCGGGAGATATAGTCTTTCCAGCGTGTCCTAGGTCGTCTTCCCCCGGTGTGTCACTGGTCATACAGGGATTGAACACCACATATCAGGGTCCAGTACCCCATACTCCTGGAGCACCTTGGACAGGACTCCTAAGAGACACAGTCAAATGCCTTCTCCCAAGTCCACAAAGCACGTGTATAATGTTTTGGGGAACTCTCATGCATCCTTCACGACCCTGCTGAGAGTGTAGAGCCACTTATCCACGGCCAGGATGAAAACCACAATGCTCTTCCTGAATCTGAGATTCAACTTCCAGATGGACCCTCCTCTCAAGAACCCTCAAATATAACTTACCAGGGAGGCTGAAGAGCGGAAACCCCTTGTAGTTAAAACACACACCCTTTAAAAAGGGGGACCGCCACCCCAATCTGCCATTCCAGAGGCCATTTCTCTGATGTCCATGCAATGTTGCAGAGACCTGTCAACCAAGGCAGTCTGACTGAAACCAAAGTGGAGATTCACTTATCATTACTGAGGACTTATGATACTGCATCCAGGGCAACATGGTTCACACATAAGTGCCATTGAGGGAATTTGGTGACTTAGTGACCTAACATCTTGCATTTGATCAAGATGACGGGCCTAAATTGCTTTAAGAATGGGTAATTTTCATAGAATTTGATCAATAATGAAGACGCTTTTTTTTAAAAAAGCATTTTTTTATGCTGCCTTGGTTTTCCATCCATCCATTTTCTGAGCCGCTTCTCCTCACTAGGGTCGCAGGCGTGCTGGAGCCTATCCCAGCTGTCATCGGGCAGGAGGCAGGGTACACCCTGAACTGGTTGCCAGCCAATCGCAGGGCACATAGAAACAAACAACCATTCGCACTCACAGTCATGCCTACGGGCAATTTAGAGTCTCCAATTAATGCATGTTTTTGGGATGTGGGAGGAAACCGGAGTGCCCGGAGAAAACCCACGCAGGCACGGGGAGAACATGCAAACTCCACCCAGGCGGGGCCGGGGATTGAACCCAGATCCTCAGAACTGTGAGGCAGACGCTCTAACCAGTCGGCTACCGTGCAGCCTGCCTTGGTTTTAATATGGGTTATTTCTGCAACAGAGAAACAGCCATGCTTTCCTATTTTCAGGAAGTTAGTGATGATTTAAAATTGAAGGCATTCATCGTAAAGGCAATCTTTATTGACAGCAAATGGTGGTGGCCTATTGTAATACACTTCTTTTTATGATGTTAAAGACAAAAGAGCATAACAGTAAAGTCATAAACAGCTTCATAAAACGTTTAGGGCATATAGCTACAGATGAAAACGTTACCACAAATGAACTATTTATTTTCAAGGATCATATTCAAACCCACATTAAAATGGTTCCAAATGCTTGATATTTTAAAATATTACTCTAAAAATAAGAAAAATAGAATCAGCCTAGCTACCCTTCAGAAAGGTAAAGCAGAAGTGGGGACTTGTCGCACCCAACTTCAAACGCTATTACTTAGCTAGTCAAATACAGTACCTCATTAAATGGTTTCATCCTAATCTTGAAAAACAATCTTGGCTGGAACTAGAACTAGACTGCAATAGCACCAAACTTTCAGACCTCCCATTTGTCAGCACAAGTCTCAAACACCACAATTGTTTTAAGAATCCGGTTATTGCTGCCACTGTATCATCTTGGTGGAAAAGTCTCGAAACCACGCAATCTCAGTTAGCACCATATCATTCCTCCCCAATCTGGCACCATCCTGATTTTGTGGATCACAAAATACCCCTTCACTGCAGCATATGGCAACAAAGTGGAATTAACCGCCGACATCACTTATACAAAAACAATGTATTCATGTCACGTGAAAGCTTATTCCAAGAATTTCAAATTAGAGGTGGTAACTTCCTTCAATACTATAAAGTTAGAACAACAATCCTAAAACTATTCTTAACACACGTGAATACTTTGGAACTGCCCGTTTTTGTTCGGAAAATAGTAGAACTACTTCCACAAAACAAAAAACTCCTTTCAAAAGTATACAAATTAATCTCAAATACTAATTTAATATACTTATGAATCTCAAAATGGGAAAAACACCTCTTAGTATCTACTGACATTGATTACTGGGCACAAATCTGTAGAAACACATTCTCGATGACAATAATTTACAGCTAATCCAGTTCAAAGTACTCCATAGATGATACGTTATGCAATATAGTATGCATAAAATGGGCTATTCAAAATCAAACATATGCACTCGTTGTACTGAAAACGCTCCAGACACTTATTTGCATGCTCTTTGGCATTGTACACCCGTAGAGCACTTCTGGTCACTAGTTACACAGAAACTTTCCTCACTTTTCAACTGTAGGATTCCATTTTCTCCTCATCTTTGTCTGCTGGGTGGTTTAAAAGGTATAGATCTTCCAAGTAAACATGCTCAACCAATACTAATTATCTACAAATTCTAGTTATCGCTAAAAACAAGCTATCAACATTAACCAATGGCAAAATCTTGTCATAGAGTATATAACACTAGAAAATATTTCTGCCAAACGTAATAAGCAAATGGGTAATTTTAGGAAAAGTTGGTCACCTTTCATTAAAATGGTGAACCTTGAAGCTTGATTCTGTTTGCCTTGGAAAGAATGTCATACAGAAATGTAATATAATGTAATCTGTAATGTAAATGGAATTAATCTGACCAAATCATTTCTTGTCATTTTAGACCCCTGTGCACGTCATATGGACACTTGCATGCATTTTAACCCCTATCCTTCTGGAATTGCGAGGTTGGCCTCTGAGGATGCCGGGCCTGTTCCCCCCTCCTCCTCTTGGGTATGGTTGTGTCGGTGACCCCAATCCCGGGGTCTCGTCTTGGTCTCCGGGTGGGAGCTTGGGGGTCGTGCTGCTGCATGCCCTCCTCTTACCTTGCCGTGGTCGTCGTCCTTCTTTCCCTCGGGCTATGTGGGGTCCCCGGCTGACTTGGGAGTCATGCTGGGTGTCAGCACCTTCCACCTCGGTCGGGCCTGACTTCTTGCCCTGTTCTGGTCACTGGGCTATGGTTGGTTGGAGGGGTCAGAATTAGCATTCTCTGCGGTCTGCCGGGCGGTCGGCAGACCCGTAGGAGTCTAGCCTCTTACTTCACAATCAGCACATTTTTAGTACTCACACTGTACATACTCCGCAACAATGGGCACACTCATATCTCCTTCACGGTCCCCTGGGGGACTGGCACCAGGTATGGTGGGGCGGGCGCCGGGCCGGGTGCTGGTACATTTGTGCTGGTTTCCGGTCTGGTTGCCCCCCTCTTTCCCCCTTCACTGCTCAGCTGGTCCGCCAGTTTTAATCTATCATACACCCGTCTGTGGGGGGAGGGCTGGGTCGGGCTGGGGAGGACACACAACCAGGTGTCTTGCTCTCTGGCCCGCCATGCCTTTCTCCCGTGGATTTTTACTGCACTACAAATATTCGCACATCCTTGGGGTGCTGGTTGGCCTGGGTGGGGATGACGGTTGCAGGTCAGTATTTCCCTGGGACCGTCTCACCTCATCCCCACCAGTTTCTCCAGTTTTAATACACAACACTGCACCACACACAATCACGGTACAGGGACCTGGTAACCATAGAAATAGAGTGGGTGGTGGGTTTTCATATTTCTCTTGACTTAACTCCTGGGGCATGCGCCCCCTTTGGGCCCCGCCTTCCTCTCCCCTCTCTTGGTGCCCTCGCCCGTCCTAGCTCACAACGGGCGCTTAACATGGGCTTGCTTTGGCGGGATATGACCATTTTTGGGTGGCGGCTGGCTCCTGCGTTGAACCCTGTTGGTGGGTGGGGCCCCATGCTCTCCGGGGTTGGTGGGGGCGGCGGGGGACTCGCTGGGTGGGGTGCGGGGTTTGTTGTCCAGGGCCTGTGCCCATCCCTTTGGGACTGGTCTGGGCACTTCGGTCGGGCTCGGGAGCTCCCGGGGTTCTGGGGGCTCGGTGCTGGACGGGCTCGCTGACTTGCCCCCCACCCTCCACTCCTTGTGGGTGGGGGGAACTCACCCTTTCTCGATGTGCCGGCTCAGAAACTCCGTACACCAGTTGACTAACATGCATGTGATAAGGGGTTCATTCACGAATAAGTTTGATAGGCACATGATAGGCTTTAATTACTGGGATCACTAACAACAACACAGGTTATACTAACATATCAACTCACAGGTTCTTACAGGTGTTGAGGCACTAAAAAAGAATCCCACCGCACCACTCGTATATAGCCTTGCTCATTTTCACACATCATGTCCTATACTTTTCTGTCCTCTCTTATCTTGTTCTCTTGGTTAGTTATTGCATGTCCTCATCGGGTGGAACCCCCCCCCCCCCCCTCCCGTCCTCACCGGGTGCCCCCGATCTGTTGTAATGTTACTTGTGTTCAAATATCTAGACTGTCTCACTATTGTTCTGCTGTGGTTCTCACCCCTAGTCTCCTTGTCCACTCTATCCCTCTGTCTGCCCCTAAAACCATTTTCTGTCCAGCTGCATTTTCAATAAACATCAGAATTTTAAAAAAAAATGTAAATAAGGAGAGGGAGTATTTCAAACTCCCCTGGTGCACAGCAAAAGTGTTCCAGCATAAAGGCATACAGAACCACCATTCTGCAAGGCAATGCAGCTGAAGAGGACAGGTTTAAAAAAAAAAAGAAAAGAAAGAAAGAAAGAAAAAAAAAAGAAACAATCATGAGCTTTTGATGGGAAACAACTGCCAATAATTCAAGTACTCATATCAGTAAAAATTAGTTGATTTTCCAAAAGGAAATTCAGTGGGCCACCTCTTCACCGTTATTGAAACAAATGTTATGAAAATGACGCATATACAGTACATGTACACGGTTTTATATGGTTTGAGGGGTGCAACCTTTCTCTTGAAATTTACCTGTGTCAACTTTTTTGCAAGTGCAAATCTGTGTAGTGCCATTCTTTCTCTTGCCAGGGCAGGTTTGTGGTAACTTTTCCCCCCGCAAAAAAACGCAGTGGTAACACTGGAGTGACCAATGTATGCAGAGGAACGTGCGTGCAAAGAAAGAATAATGTGAGAATAGCCCATGCCTGTTCGGCCACTCACCCGGGCGTATTTTGATGAGTATGGGTCCTCAAACAGCGCCCACATCTTGGGCTGCCACACCTCCCACCACGTCGCCCTGCGACCGTCCTCCTGCACGCACAGCCGCTTCAGGTCACCGTCCGCTCCGCCGGTGAGAGCCGGGTCGTCCTCGGGCGCGTCGGGCTCGGGGGTCTCGAAGCTGTCCAGGGCTTCCTCAGCGTCGCGGTGCTGCCGATAGTTCATCCAGCAGCAGGCCTCCACGTCTGTCTCGTCGATTCCCCAGAAGGCGAGTTCTTCCTCGAAGAGCGGCCCGCAGACATCGTTAGGACAGTGAAGTTTCCCGGTGCGGTAGTAGTTGAGGATGAAGGCAAAAGTGGCCGGGTGGCGGTCAAAGAAGAACTCGTCTGACTTGGGGTCGTAGTCGAAGTTGCTGTAGGCGTCGGGCTCTGTCAGCCAGGACAAGCGCGTGCCCGGCAGCGTCTTCAGGGTGCTCCGGTAGGTCTCGTGTCGGATCCCGCCGCAGTTGATCACGATCTTCTCGCTATCTGACACCGAGCAAGTCATGTCTGCGATCGGGCATGCTTCGGTTGGTGCGCCTGGGTGGTGGTGGTGGTGCGATGCTGATTCTGCTAGTACCCTCTCCCATTCGCCGCCGATCCCCGTTGTGTATTTAGTCTCTGGAAATGCATCCCAGCAAGGTGTCACGGAGAGGAGGAGAGAGAGCTAGTGAAGGAGGAGTCTGCGCTGGCGCCTGTGTGCTGTGTGCTGTGTGGGGATGAGAGAGATGGGGGAGGCTACACAAGGAAAGCTGATTTTATCAATCAAATAAATTCCCACTGCAAAAGCTGATAGATAGATAGATAGATAGATAGATAGATAGATAGATAGATAGATAGATAGATAGATAGATAGATAGATAGATAGATAGATAGATAGATAGATAGATAGATAGATAGATAGATAGAGTGAGGTATTCCATTACAATTTGTAAATTGTGAAAAAAGTTTTCCAACTCACCCTAGGCCTATCATACCATCACTGTCGAATGAAAACTGTAAGACATTCATGTACAACATATGAAAACAATTGTCCACATTTATCGCTGTGTTTGAAGATCTCTTCCAATGCGCTTTTAATACATTGAGATTTAGAAAGGGAGGGGCGGGGGGAACATCAATCCAACTGTTAATATTTTGCAAACACTAAGGTGGATGACTAGTGAGCACATTCGCCTCACAGTTCTGAAGACAAGGGTTCAAATCCAGCCTCGCCTGTGTGGAGTTTGTATGTTCTCCCTCGTGCCTGTGTGGGTTTTCTCTGAGTACTCTGGTTTCCTACCACATCCCAAAAACATGCATGGGAGGTTAATTGAAGACTCTAAATTGCCCCGAGGTTTGAATGATAAATATGTGCCCTGCGATTGGCTGGCGACCAGTTCAGGGTGTACTCCGCCTATCACCCGAAGATAGGAGGGAATAGGCTCCAGCACGCTCGCGACCCTAGTGAGAATAAGTGGTACGGAAAATGAAAGAATGAATGAATAATTTTATCCAGTTAATACAATTCAGTAAGTTCACAAATAACTGCCAAATCCTACATTCAAGTTGTTAACTATAAATCAGTTGATTTGACACTATTTTTTACGACACTATAAATTTAGGAATTAATTTACCTGCTTAACATTTTACTTTCCATAATGCATTTAACATTGAAAAATATTCTATTTTAAAGAGCAAAACAAAACTTGGCTCTGCGATTTAGGATTCCAACCATTCCACCACGCTGGGTCGTTAATTGTGCTGTTGAAACAATGATTGGTTGAAATGGAAACTGTCCAAAAGCCAATGTTATTTCCATCCATCCATTTTCTTTACCGCTTATCCTCACCAGGGTCGCGGGCTGCTGGAGCCTATCCCAGCCATCTTCGGGCAGGAGGGACACACACCCCGAACCGATCGCCAGCCAATCGCAGGGCACACAGAAACAAACAACCATTCGCACTCACATTCACACCTATGGACAATTTAGAGTCTTCAATCAACCTACCACACATGTCTTTGGGATGTGTGAGGAAACTGGAGTGCCCGGAGAAAACGCACCCAGGCACGGGGAGAACATGCAAACTACACACAAGCGGGGCCGGGATTTGAACCCCGGTCCCCAGAACTGCGAGGCTGATGTGCTAAATAGACCCATACCCAAATTTGCCAAAAGAAAAAGAAAAAAGAAATTAAAAAAAAAAAAAATATATATATATATATATATATATATATATATATATATATATATATATATATATATATATAGTACAATTTTATGGTCATTTGGGAATGTTAAACTCAGTCCAGTAATAAGAAAAATAGAAGTAGTCTATCCACTCTTCAGAAAAGTAAACAGGAGGGAGACCTAAATGCTCCCAACTTTAAACACTATTATTTAGCTAACCAATTACAATACCTCATCAAATGGTTAAACCACAATGAGGAGTATTATTCTCGGCTAGAATTGGAACAAATAGACTGCAATAACGTTATACTTGCAAAACACTCATTTATTTCCACAAGTCTTAAACGCCATAAATGCTTCAAGAACCCAATAATCACTTCCACCTTAACGGATTGGTGGCAAAGTTTAGAATCTACAGCATCTCAATTAGCTCCCAGTATGCTCTCCCCAATCTGCCATAATCCTGATTTTGACATTAATAATAGACCCCTTCATTTTAGCACATGGGAACAACATGGAATTGACCACCGACAACAACTATTTAACGATAATATTTTTAGGACACATGATGGAAGTTTTCCAAGAATTTCAAATAACAGGTGGAAACTTCCTTCAATACAATAAATTAAAAGCAGCAATACAAAAAAAAAAGAATACCAACACTCCAGAGCACCCTCGGACTGCCTGAGTTTGTCAAGCAAATAGTGAAGCTTCTTCCGCAAAGTAAAAGAATTCGCTCAAAAGTTTATAAATGAATTTCATGCACTAAATCAATGCACTTACCAATCACTCGATGGGAAGAAGACCTTTCCCTGTCCGCTGTCCGTAACTACTGGATACAGATATGTAACAATACGTTTAGAATGGCAAAAAACACAAATTTACATCTTATACAATACAAAGTGCTCCATAGAACACACTTTACTCAGTACACCATGCATAAAATGGGCTTCTCTCCATCTAATATATGCGCGTAATGCACCAAAAATAACCCAGACACCTATTTTCATGCTATATGGGAATGGGCACCAATTCAATGCTTTTGGTCTTCGGCTACACAAAAACGCTCTTGTATTTTGAATTTCAGGATTCCACTTTCCCCAAGATTGTGCATACTTGGCGATTTAAGCATAATCGACCTTCCTTATAAATATTCACAATCATTACTCATCGTGTTAGCTACCACGAAGAAAACAATTCTATTAGACGACCTGCTGATTAAGCTTCTTAATCACTCACTTAGCACACACTCACTCCACTCACTGTCGAGATTTTTCTCACTAGTCACATCTGGGCACATATACATATCCAGGGGTTCCTGGGGGACTGGTATGGGATCGGGAGGGTGTGGGTGTCGGCCCGGGTTTCAGCACGTCTGTGCTGTTTCCCGGTCCTCCGGCCTGACTGCCCCCCTGGAATTGAATGCATCACACACACTCATCCCCATGTTTTAATGCACCACATACACCAACCTCTGGGGGCCGGTGGGTCTTGGGTGGGGAGTATGTGGCTGCTAGGCAGCAGTGCCTGGCAACACTGTCCCCACCCCGGCTCACTAGCCTCTCCAGATTTTAATGCACCACATCACTCGGGGGGGGGGGGAGTAGATACACGGAGTAGGGCGAATGACTGCCAGTCGGGGACCTAGCAGTCATAGAAACGGGGGGAAAGTGGGTTCTCACTTAGTTTCATGGCGGTGCTCTTGAGGCCGGGCCCCCCCGGGCTGGATGACTGCTTGGCGTTTGGGCTCCCCTGTCATAACTCACGAATATGCGAATTGCTTGGCTTCTCATTCATTCATCTTCCGTTCCGCTTCTCCTCACTAGGGTCACGGGCGTTCTGGGGCCTATCCAAGCTACCTTCGGGCGAGAGGCGGGGTACACCCTGAACTGGTCGCCAGTCAATCGCAGCTCTGATTCTCAAAAAAAAAAAAGAGTCAAGTTCGAGTACTTTTTGGTGGGTTGAGCCCTTGACCTAATTTTGGAACGTACTCTTCTGAAATTTGATCTAACTTTTTAGACCTTGAAAAAGACCATTTGGTGGAAAACCCAAATGCCACTAACAATAATAATAATAATAATAATGTATTATTATAATAATGTATAATAATAGACAGCACGGTGGACGACTGGTTAGAGCGTCTACCTCACAGTTCTGAGGACCGGGGTTCAATCCCCGGCCCCGCCTGTGTGGAGTTTGCATGTTCTCCCCGTGCCTGCGTGGGTTTTCTCCGGGCACTCCGGTTTCCTCCCACATCCCAAAAAACATGAATGCTCGGTTAATTGACGACTCTAAATTGCCCGTAGGTGTGAATGTGAGTGTGAATGGTTGTTTGTTTGTGTGTGCCCTGCGATTGGCTGGCAACCAGTTCAGGGTGTACCCCGCTTCCTGCCCAATGATAGCTGGGATAGGCTTCAGCACTCCCCCGACCCGAGTGAGGAGAAGCGGCTCAGAAAATGGATGGATGGATGTATAATAATAATAATGTATTATAATAAAATAATGTATATAATAATAACAATTATAATAAAGGTGGAACAGTGGTCGACTGGTTAGCACGTCTGCCTCACAGTTCTGAGGACCGCGGTTCAAATCCCGGCCCCGCCTGTGCAGAGTTTGCATGTTCTCCCCGTGCCTGCGTGGGTTTTCTCCAGGTGCTCCGGTTTCCTCCCACATCCCAAAAACATGCTTGTAGGTTAATTGAAGTCTATAAATTACCCTAGGTGTGGATGTGAGTGCAAATGCTTGTTTGTTTATGTGTGCCCTGCAATTGGCTGGCAACCAGTTCAGGGTTTACCCCGCCTCCTGCCCGATGATAGCTGGGATAGGCTCCAGCACTCCCGCGACCCTTGTGACGATAAGCGGCTCAGAAAATGGATGGCTGGATGGAATATAATATAATAATAATATAATACAATAATAATGTATTAATATAAAAATAATGTATTATTATTATTATTCTCCTCCATCCGTATTCCTTATCCTCACTAGGGTCGCGGGCGTGCTGGAGCCATCCCAGCTATCTTTGGGCAAGAGGCGGGGTACACCCTGAACTGGTCGCGAGCCAATAGCATTATTATTATTATTGTTGTTGTTGTTGTAGCATATATTGGTTTGGATAAAACTGTAATTAATTTGGAAAGGTCGGAAAGTAAACGCCTGCGTCTACTTCCGGGGTAATTCCACGAACGTTAGAATGTTAGAATCAAAGCTATCTTTGTCTCGTGTAGGGCACCACGTCTCTTTTTATGTTTGTAAACTTTAAGGAAAGCGACAAATAACCTCTATCCAGCTCTGTTCTCTAAAAGGCTTGCTACATTAATAGAATGATAGTTCTCGATTTCAGCACTCAAACACGCACAGGACACAACAGGAAGTGGAATTTTAGAAGGAATTTAATGAAAACTACGGGGGAATTCGGGGAAACAACGTAGAGGGACTTCACAACGAAAATTACAGGGAAACGTAAAGCGCAAGATATAGGACAGACAGACTCAACCCTTTTGCTCGAAATGCGTGGTTGAGGAGTTGTGCAGAGGAGGCTCTCTTTGGCCTCGGGAGTGTTGAAGCGGCTGGGAAGATTTTTGTCGGGCCAAGCCAGTGGGGCTCGCCCACACTCGTGACGTGGGGGAGAGGGCTTTGGCCCAAAGCCAAGGTCTTGTTGCAGAAGGAAGACAAGAGAGCAAAAACAAGAGGAAAAAGACCACCGCGGGAGAATAAACCACACACACCTCTACTATTGAATTTGACCCTCAGTTTATATGTGGGCATAAACCCAGTGTCTCTAAAATAAAAATAATTCCCAGCTTTTGCATTGTCTCACGGGGCGTGTGGGGCGGTGGGTGTGGTGGGGTGATTGGCTGGGGTGTGCCATTGGGTCCCTGCGGCCTCGGTCGGTTGTCGGGGCGCCTCAGTGGGGCCGGCAGACCGTCCTGGATCCCTCGGTGTGGGACGTGTCCCGTCCACCGGGGTGCTCTCAGGTGGACCCCTGGGCTTGATCCCGCCCCTCGGTTGATTGTGTGGGGTCCTCAGCCTCTGCGGTGCAGCCACAGCAATTACAGGACACTTCTGTCAGTCTTTGTGCATGTAAAACAGTGTCAATTCACTTGCATGTATCCGCAGGCACACACCCCTAGGACTCTTTCACTGGGTGTGGGGTCACGCAGTTACTGCGACAAATAACTCATGAATATGCAAATCGCTTGTGTATCCCCTCATTTATACACTTGTCCTGTAGACTTTTATAATTTACATAATTAATCCCACCACACTTCAGTTGTACAGCCGTGTTCACGACCCTTGTCCTGGATGCTTCTTCTGACCCTTGTCCTGGATGCTTCTCCTGGTCTATATTGTCCTGTCCTTCCCTCACAGGGTGGAGCACTACAGCCCCCTGCAACACTCATATTTAATGTTTCTTTGCTGTTGATAATGTAATGATTTACTTCTCTCATCCTGTTTACAATTAGTGCTTTATCTTTTGTCTTTGTTTCTATCTCCCTTCTAGGAACTTTGTTCTGTTCGACTGATCAAGTCTGATTCTCAATAAACCTCAATTATAATACTAAGAAACCACAGGGGAAGCTTAAAAACTCCACTGTGATACAGTAAAACTGTTCCAGCATAAAAGGGATTCAGATTTTTCATTCTGCTTGACCTAACAACCGAAAAGGACCAAAAAAAAAAGAATGTCAACACAAGGGCCTTTGTATCTCCTCTGGCGGGTTCATGGGGAGTCTGGGCAACTAATAAATCCACTGAGGCCAGTTTAATTAATAAATCCATCCATCCATTTTCTGAGCAGCTTCTCCTCACTAGGGTCGCGGGCGTGCTGGAGCCTATCCCAGCTGTCATCGGGCAGGAGGCGGGGTACACCCTGAACTGGTTGCCAGCCAATCGCAGAGCAACTAATAAATCCATTGTCATCAATTATTCCGAACTGCAAGCTCTGGGCAGGACACCCTCCCAGATTCTTGGTCATTTGGCTGTCCACACAAAAATGTATTTATGAGAATCACCAGGATGTCCGTGAGGGAGTCTTTATCTATTTTTTTTTTATCGGTCCACTTGAGTCAAAACAGATATCTGGTGTCTATAGGTCCTGGCCCGCTGGCTGAGGGCTCAGTGGTAGCCATGCAAAGATCATCAGTTCTTTGGTGTGCCATCGACAGATGTATTTTGTAGGGAGTATTCGTTACATTATTATTATTATTATTATTATATAGATTTATTCAATACATTATAAAAGTATGGTTTATTGTCAGAAAAGCACATACCTTTTGTAACAGTATGAATACAATATGAGTATTTCATCTCAGAAGAAAGGAATATTAAAAACATTGTAGCATATATGGGTTAAATAAAAATGTAATTAATTTAGGAGGAAAGAATGAGCTGGAAGCGACGGCTGCGTCATGTCTGGTTTATCAAGCTATTTTCTATATAAGAGGGGCACCACGTCGCTTTTTATGTGGATACAATTTAGGAGAAGCGACGAGAAACCTTTTTATCAGTCTCGTAATCTGATGGTTGCTACACTTTAGAAAACTTTGATAAGTGTTCGTGACTTCCAGAGGGTTTTTTTCTCGAACCCAAACACACACACAAAAATGCAGGTAGTGAATTTTATGGAAAATGTAATGATGTAACATGGGGGGATCTAGAGGGGAAGAAGACAGAAAAACACAAAACAAAGTACAGATGAACATTGGCAAAGGAAACTGACTTATGATGTGAGATTGGTCTAGTGAATGCATATTGGTATTCCTGTTCTCGTTAATTTAAACCCAAATATGCACTAATCTGTAGTTTTAGTAGACCGCAATTTTGGATTTATGTGTCTTGAACACGTTTGAGGCAGGCGGCTCAAGCTTCCGAGTGTTCGGCCAGCCCGGTCCACACCGGGAACAGGTTGATTTGGCGGAAAGGAAGAAGAAAAAAGGGGAAAAAGGAGACCAAAAAGTTCCCAGGCAGGACAGCAGGAGCCCGGGGTGTCTCAGCTCGCAAGACATTAGGAACGGACGCGTTGTGCCCACTTCCGTTCCTTCGGTGTGAGCTCAGGCCTCCAAACAGGGTAGCTCGGAGCGCTTGCAGGATGCTCTACAGCCGGGTATGCTCCGATGTGTCCTCGTCACCTCGTGGTGAGGTTTGCGTCCTGCCTGGGCCAGACGTTGGCAAGTTGGTCGGGTGAGACAAGAACTTCCCAGAGAGCATAGCTCTGGGCTTTTTATGGCTGAAGCGAGCCAGAAGTGGGTGGTTTACCCCCTCCCGCCTTCCTTTACCACCTTCAGGACCAAAAGGGGAGCTGGACCACCTCTGAGTGTTAATTTCCCATTTTGGTATTATTTTGTGGTTTAAAACCCATCCATCTATTTTCTGAGCCGCTTCTCCTCACTAGAGTGGAATAAAATATTAATGATTTCTGTTTCTGTTTCTGCTGTTGATTCATTTAGCGTCGATATGTGAAGTTACGTCTCGCCACTCCGTGACCGTCTATCTCGGTGGGAAGAGCGAGCCTCGCCAGAGACTGGGGTGCTGGGTGTCATCTTTTCATGGCGTGTCCGCGACAACATTTTTTATTAAAGAAGAAATTAGTTGTTTATAAGGTCACCTTTTGAGTTGAGTAATAGAAAACACTGTTGGAAATGTTGTATATAACAACTACACAAGACAAACTCATCATCGTGCAATAATGTATTTTTTTTTTTACAGTCTCTCACCTGCAGCTGGCTGACTTGTTTAAAAAAAATAGCATATGTCCATCTATTGAAAATCCATTTGCAGTGTTTCATAAGGTGTCCTGTCATAAACTAGCATTTAACTAGATTGATAGATGTAGTTATGGCAATAAAAACAACCTGATACTGCCAGTGATTTGCCAGGAGAGTAAGTTTTTTTTTTTTTTTAAATACTACAATGGGGCGGCACGGTGGTAGACAGGTTAGAGCGTCTGCCTCAAAGTTCTGAGGACCGGGGTTCAATCGCCGGCCCCGCCTGTGTGGAGTTTGCATGTTCTCCCCGTGCCTGCGTGGCTTTTCTCCAGGCACTCCGGTTTCCTCCCACATCCCAAAAACATGCATGGTAGGTTAATTGATGACTCTAAGTTGCCCGTAGGTGTGACTGTGAGTGCGAATGGTTGTTTGTTTGTATGTGCCCTGCGATTGGCTGGCAACCAGTTCAGGGTGTACGCCGCCTCCTGCCCGATGATAGCTGGGATAGGCTCCAGCACGCCCGCGACCCTAGTGAGGAGAAGCGGCTCAGAAAATGGATGGATGGATGGATGGAATTTGAAATTCAAACACACAATGGTGAACTAGTGTCAACAGGTTGTGTTAAACATATTGGGACCCAGCTAATCCTGTGAACATTGACACTATTGGTTTGTTCAGAATTTACACGATGTCCGCAGAAAAAAATCCCCCTAAATAGACTCATTGGTAATTTTAGGTTTGTTTTCTGGTGAACTAGAGCATAGGGGTCAAACCCAAGGCCTGGGGGCCAGATGCGGCCCGCCACATCATTTTATGTGGCCCGCAAAACCAAATCATGCTTGTCAACTTCCTGGATTTTTGTTAAAATCTGTACCCAAATTCCAAATGGTCATAATAATAAACAATAATGCTGAGATATTATATATATATTTTTCTGTTACCAAACCCTTCATCTACCGCATGGTTGTCAAACTCATTTTTGTTCCGCGCCACATTGTAGTTACGGTTTCTCTCAGAGGGCCGTTATGACTGTGAAACCATAAAAGTTTTAAGAACCTCATAATTATTTTTTTTGTTTTTGTCCTGTTCGGCTGTAATAGCCTAACAGCCGAATCACTTCGTCACCCGAAATTTATGAACTAGTTTTGGAATCAGAAATCAAGGGTAATAGGATTTTCAACTATTTTTCATATTTGGTAACAAATAAATGCTTGCAATATCTCAATGTTATTTCTGAAATACAACAGTTTGAGTCGGCACGATGGACGACTAGTTATCACATCTCCCTCACAGTTCTGGGGCAATCCAGTTTCCTCCCACATCACAAAAACATGCATGGTAGGTTAATTGACGTCTCTAAATTGCCCGTAGGTGTGAATGTGAGTATGAATGGTTGTTTGTTTATGTGTGCCCGGCGATTGGCTGGCAACCAGTTCAGAGTGTACCCCGCCTCCTGCCTGATGATAGCTGGGATAGGCTCCAGCACTCCCGCGACCCTTGTGAGGATAAGCGGCTCAGAAAATGAATGGTTGGATGGATGTCTCAAAAGTATTCTCTGTCAGTTCATTCGAACTACTCTAAGTGCTAGAGGACTCTGCATCTTTTTGCACAATTATCAAAAAAATAAATAATAATAATGTACCGGCATTACCAGATAACTAGCAACCCTTTACTGCTCAGTGACTGTTTTTTTTTGGTCAATGTCTTTATGTCTCCAAAGTGTTCTCTGTCAATTGACTGTCTGTTGTCGTACTAGAGCGGCTCCAACTACCGGAGACAAATTCCTTGTGTATTTTTGACATACTTGGCAAATAAAGATGATTCTGATTCTGAGAAACGTGTTTCGTTAGCTTAATGTTGTATTGATTGCATCAGAAATGCCTCTGAGATGTCTAAAAGACTTTCTGAGGATGACGTGTTCATACCATTTTCATCAATGACCGTGTAATAAATGAGCAATTTTTCCGTGTATTAAATTAGCGACTTAACATAATTGGGCGGTTGCATAGCTTTTGTTCATGTGAGAGAGCAATTGCAATGGTGTATGATTGCTTGGCTTGAGCGAATGACAAAGCGTCTCCCGGCCAAAAATCTTCTATCACTTAAGGTTCCAAAATTACAATCGTCACCAAAATGTATGTGGACATCTCTATTTATGCCCACCTACACCTCTGAAAGTACCAGAACAATCGGATAGATATTTTAGATTTTATGGACACTACCATTTTACTCTCCATACACGACTACTTGAGAAAAAGGAACACGTATAACGTCCATAAAATTCATGATATTCGGGGTATCATTCTGATAATTTCATAGGTTGAAGTGGCCATAAGGAGGGATGTCCACATAAATCTTTGGTCACGACTGATTATAGTTTTCTAACATTAAGTGACATTGAGCTTTTTCTGTATCGTGAGAGCGTGGAGATGGAAACGCTTATAATGACGTCCATAAAATCCAAAATATTGGACCGATTGTTGTAATATTTGCAGTGGTTGGAGCTGGCATAAGTGGATATGTCCATTTAAATTTTAGTGAGGATTGGTGATATTTTTGGGACATTAAGGCACATATATGATTGCTTTGGTTCATGAGGCTTGCAAAAAGTGGCACTCGCCTGCCATGTTTGTATCATGCATTCGTACTGCTTATCCTCACTCGGGTCGCGGGCGTGCTGGACCCTATCCCAGCTGACTCTGGGCGAGAGGCGGTGTACACCCTGAACTGGTCGGCACATATAAACAAACCACCATTTGCACTCACATTCACAGCTGTGGGCAATTTAGAGTCTTCAATTAACCTATCATGCAGGTTTTGGGGATGTGGGAGGAAACCGGAGTACCCGGAGAAAACCCACTCAGGCACGGGGAGAACATGCAAACTCTCTACAGGCGAGGCTGGATCTGAACCCAAGTCCTCAGAACAGTGAGGCAGGCTCGCTAACCAGTCGTCCACCATGCCCAATGCTTGTATCATTTTAATCAATTACACCCAATACATTTGCGATTTTTCAGCATTTTAAATTAGCGATTGAACATAATTTTGGGTTGCTAAGTGTTGTTCATATAAAAGTGTAGCAGTATAATACCAACATGAACAAAGCGGTGTTTCGAAACTCAAGCAAGCTGTAATCTTTTACCCCAATTCTAATGAAGTTGGGACGTTGTGTTAAACATAAATAAAAACAGAATACAATGATTTGCAACTCATTTTCAACTTATATTTAATTGAATACACTACAAATACAACATATTTAATGTTCAAACTGATAAACTTTATTTTTTTTAGCAAATAATTATTAACTTGGAATTTTATGGCTGCAGCACGTTCAAAAAAGCTGGGACAGGTGGCAAAAAAGACTGAGAAAGTTGCGGAATGCTGATCAAACACCTGCTTGGGACATCCCACAGGTGAACAGGCTAATTGGGAACAGGTGGGTGTCATGATTGGGTATAAAAGGAGCTTCCCTGAATTGCTCAGTCATTCACAAGCAAAAATGGGGCGAGGTTCACCTCTTTGTGAACAAGTGCGTGAGAAAACGTCTTTTTCATGGACGCCCCTGCTTATTTCAACAAGACATTTCCAAACCACATTCAGAACGTGTTACAACAGCGTGGCTTCGTAGTAAAAGAGTGTGGGTACTAGACTGGCCTGCCTGGAGTCCAGACCTGTCTCCCATTGAAAATGTGTGACGCATTATGAAGCTGAGACCCCAGACTGTTGAACAGCTGAAGCTGTACATCAAGCTAGAATGGGAAAGAATTCCACCTAAAAAGCTTCAACAATTAGTGTCCTCAGTTCCCAAATGTTTATTGAATGTTGTTAAAAGAAAAGGTGATGCAACAGTGGTAAACATGACCCTGTCCCAGCTTTTCTAAGTTCTAAGTAATTCTAAGTTAATGATTATTTGTTATTTGTATTATTTATTATTCATTTTTAAACAATAAAGTTTATCAATTTGAACATTAAATGTATTGTCTTTGGAGTGTATTCAATTAAATATAGGTTGAACATGATTTGCAAATAATTGTATTCTGTTTTTATTTGTTTAACACAATGTCCCAACTTCATTGGAATTGTGGTTGTAAAATTTCCTGAATACTTGTCATTTTGGAGGTGAGGGGATTCCACCCGACAGCTACGATATATGGGATGATATATGAGTTAATACTGCAACTTAATAGTATTATAAATTCATTTTCTCCCACCAGGTGGGTATGCAGTGAATTTGGGCTCCACTTCTGCCTCTGACGTCACGCCAATAAATGACTGCCAGTTTCATTTTCTCAAGCAGAAAATACATAAGATCAACAAAGTCAACGAGTTAAGATTAGATAACACTGCGCTTCGGACAAACATTCGTCAGCAGAACTACAAACTCTTAGACTGGAATATATAAAAATAGCAATCAGCCACAATGCCCCAATATACGAGAGCAGTATATGGACGACTTTGGTCTTGTTGACATATGGAGACTGAAAAACCGTACAATAAGAGAATACACATTTTTATCGTCAGTTCAGCGCGCTTTCTCAAGAATAGATTTTTTTCTTACAAACAATTCGGCAGCTCAAAGAATTACCCCCAAAATACACCCAATCATTATCAGCGATATCAATTTCTCTCAATCTAAAAGTTGATTCAAGTTCAGGACACCCACCAAACTCAAACCTCTTGCTGCTGCTATACGTCAGAATCCTAATATTAAAGGTATCTGCTCGCAACTGACAGAACACAAAATAAATCTGTATGCTGATGATATTCTTCTTTATTTCCAGGAACCCAAGTCTTCTCTTCAGGCAGTCTTCAATCTCATGAAAACATTTTCACGAATATCAGATTATTCTGCGGCACGGTGGACGACTGGTTAGAGCGTCAGCCTCACAGTTCTGAGGACAGGGGTTCAATCCCCGGCCCCGCCTGTGTGGCGTTTGCATGTTCTCCCCGTGCCTGCGTGGGTTTTCTCCGGGAACTCCAGTTTCCTCCCACATCCCAAAAACATGCATGAATTGGAGACTCTTAATTGCCCGTAGGTGTGAATGTGAGTGCGAATGGTTGTTTGTTTGTATGTGCCCTGCGATTGGCTGGCAACCAGTTCAGGGTGTACCCCACCTCCTTCCCGGTGATAGCTGGGATAGGCTCCAGCACGCCCGCGACCCTAGTGAGGAGAAGCGGCTCAGAAAATGGATGGATGGATGGATCAGATTATTCTATCAACTGGACAAAATCAACAATACTCCATAACAGCAAACTCATGGAATGCTGCAGATCAAATCTCAGATAACCCCATTCCTATAGGAAACATTAAGTAGTTAGGTATTAATATTTCCCCAAAACCAATCTAAATTACACATCACTTCTGGAAAAAATCACAGCTGACTTAAGACACTGGAATAACTAGCCTATATCACTACTGGAAAGAATAGCCACAATAAAAATAAAATAAAAATAATTTATTCGCAATGATTCAATTTAAACCCACATTTAAATGGTTTCAGACATTAGATTCTGCTGTAATATTTTTTTATTCCAAAAATAAGAAAAATATAATTAGTTTATCCACTCTTCAGAAAAGTAAACAGGAGGGAGGCCTAAATGCTCCCAACTTTAAACACTATTATTTAGCTAACCAATTACAATACATCATCAAATGGTTGCACCACAATGAGGAGTATGATTCTTGGCTCGAATTGGAACAAATAGACTGCAACAAAATCGAACTCCCAAAACTCCCATTTATTTCCACAAGTCTTAAACGGCATAAATGCTTCAAGAACCCAATAACGGCTTGGTGCAAAAGTTTAGACTCTACAGGATCTCAATTAGCCCCCAATATGCTCTCCCCAATCTCGCATAATCCAGATTTCGAAATAAAAAATATACCCCAGCCCGAAAGGTGACAGAAAAACGGGTCAAATTGAACCGTTTTAAGGTTTGAAGATCGAGGAAAAATAGTTAAAAGTATTTTTGCAGCATGAAACTTCTTCTGCTTGCCTTAATGAGTGCAATCAACATATAAAATGAAAATGGTTCATCTCACATATTTGCAACCGTGCATGTTTATATCACATCGATACTCTTCAGGTCAATTTGACCCACCAGTCAAACTGGAGTTAAAAGGGTGTCAGAAATGTCAGCCTATTTCTTTCTTTGTATCTGTGAGACTTAGTATCACTCTCTCTCACTAACACACACACACACACACACACAAGTGCGGTGACTTTTGACGGGAACCATTTTTGTTCTCCACCCACATTCAGTGGACACTCAACAGGGGAGGGGCAAAACATATAAAATATTTTCTGCATGGGAGTCCTACCAACATTACACTCTGTCAGGAAGACCTTTCCAAAATGAGCAACAGAAGCAAAAGGATGACAGTCCAGAAGGCAGTGGAAGTCATCTTTGATCATGACAGTGAAATAGAGGAGGATGTGTCTGAAGCTGAAGACTATCTTGAGCTAAATTCTGATTGTAATGATTCTGATTTTGAACCAGATGAGGGAATTGATATTCCTATTCCTCCAAGCAAGACAAGAAAATGGTGAAATACAGTGGTCTTCATCCCCAAATATGTCAGTCAATCTTCCATGTTTGCCTTCACAGACACCACAGCCCAAGTGTCTTACTGCCCCAAAAAGGAAAAAAACATTTTGTGCTCATGAGCACTGCACAAAACTGCTGAAATCAAACTAAGCATGATCTTGGATTACAATGCCAGCAAAGGGGGGGTAGACAACTTGGAACAAGTAACACGGTCCTACAGCACCAAGCGAATGACTGCGCGCTGGCCATTGGTCATCTTACATAACATGATCAATGTATCGGCCTATAATGCGTTTGTCATCTGGACTGAGATCTTTCCTGACTAGAATGTGTCAAAGCTCTACAAGAGGCGCATCTTTCTCAATGAGCTGGGGAAGGCACTTGTGACACCACCCATCCAACGGAGGCAGGACCTGCCAAGGACCCCAGCCGCTGCAGCCACAGTGAGGGAGATCCAGGAGAAGACTGAACCTAGTACACTAGAAAGTGAGGTAAGTGTGCGTGTGCGTGTGTGTGTATAAGTGTATGAGAGTGTGTGGTGTGTGTCTTGGGATCACCAAAAAGACCCCCACCAAACTCTGTTTGTATTTATGTTTAACACAACGTCCCAACTTCATTGGAATTGGGGTTGTATTTGCATTGAAAATAAGTGGAGTTGACTGTTGATGAGAATATACTGTAAAACAGTTACAAAACATGCCATATTGTAGATTATTTATGATTAAATTGTGATTAAGAGGTTATAAAGAGATTGCTGAGCTCATAACAAACAGAAGTATTTAAGAGTGAGGAGTGCTGTGCTGTGCTTGATGAAAATTAATGTCCTTTACTAAAGCGCCTGTCTGTCCTTTTTGACCGCCGACACCACCGCCACCCTTCCTGCGGCACCACTCCCTTTCTTTCAATTTACTAAAACACTTGGTTCTGTTCGAGCAGAGCAGGAAGGATATGATAGAGTGTCTCACGCCCACATCCATTCTCTCTCTCTCTCTCTCTTTCTCTCTTTCTCTCATATGCCCTCCAACAGCAGGGAGAGAGGGAAGCCAGAAGCAGAAGTACTCCACAAAATGGGGGGGGGTAAGATCAGACCATCAAAAATACTCTTCATTCAATTTGCTCTGTTTTTCTCACTGTGTAATCTCCTCTCTGTTCATCTGTGAAGGTTGTCCTTAAAAGAACCAGTAGCACAGAACACATGACTCAATTCGATTACGATTCAAAGGGTTGCCGTTTAATATTATTAGCAATTGTTGATGCATCTTCAATAGATGCATAGTTTCTTTTCCTACGCATTGTATTTTTAAACATTAAAAACGGTTTGTGATTACCCATATTTCCATAATTACAGTAAAATAAATAGCAGATAGCAGAATAACTTAAATTATTTAAAAAATGGAAAAGATATCAATAAATACAATGTATCATTTGCCAACAAATGTTTCTTAGCAGCGGCACGGTGACCGACTGGTTAGAGCGTCAGCCTCACAGTTCTGAGGAGCGGGGTTCAATCCCCGGCCCGCCTGAGTGAAGTTTGCATGTTCTCCCCGTACCTGCATGGGTTTTCTCTGGGCACTCCGGTTTCCTCCCACAAGTCTCAAGTCTCCCCTGTTTAACTGTGAGGTCTGCAGATAAGCTGGTTGCAGCCTCTGGATCACCAAATTCTTGAGACAATGCTTGGCAGAGAGCTGGGTAATGCCAGTACATGAACCGGTTGCCATTCAATTAAGCTACTTACTTCTCGGCTAGACGTAACTTTAATAAAGTACAATCTGTTGTCAGTAGTAGCGGAAGGGAATCGTTTATGGTGAAATTTGAGGTATCTAAGGTACGCGGCTGTGTCGTGTGCCCCTTTCGGTTTAGGCTCAAACCTCGGAATGTTACGCGTCTTTTAAAGTCTGAAGGCTGGTGGGGTCGCCACCCGTGACGGGTTTGCACAGCGCCCCCTGAAGGTGGGTTCCGGCCCAAAGGTTGGAGTCGTTTTGTAGGGCTTTGTGACACGTCTGGCGAGGGAGGGACCCCGGCTGTCTTTAGCAGGGGGCGGAGCGATGGGATGAGTCAGAGAGTCGGCAGACAGCTGTCGTGCTAATTGTAGCTCACGCCTGACATGGGATAACTCATCCTCTTGGTCCTGGAGCTGTTGCTGGAGGCGGGACAGCTCCGTCTCAAGGACTGCTGTGACTGTCTTGATCTCGTAGGACTGTTCCATCTCTTTGGAGCGTTCTGCTTTGAGCGTTTCAGTGCATTCGGTGAGCCGCTGGATGTCACCGGAATCTTGACGCAGCAGAAGAGTTGCTCGCTGATATTCGGCCCGTAATTCAAGCACTTGGTCATAAGACAGTCGGTCAGCTAATTATACCAGTTTGAGCTTTTAAGTGGGGAATCTCGGCATAAGAGTCTTGTAGCTGTTTTTGGTGAACTCCGGAAGTTAGTTCACTAGAGATAGGGGCCTGGGCTGATTTATCATCATCACGTCTTTAGACATGCTGCAGCAGTTAGGTTGGCTAACCGAGCCTCCGCAGCAATTTCAACATCAAGGAGGTGGTGGTTTCTGTCAGATGTACAGTTAACTGGACTTTATGTTGTTCAGCTTCCAGTCTGTGCTTCACCCGAGTGTCGTCGAGGTCACTCTATTTGAGTTCAGCACCATGCAACCAAGCGTTCAAGCGAGATTTTTATCTTTTAAGGTTTTGTGCTCGTCATCAGTCATAAGTTGTGTAATGTTGTTATTGAGGACTTCAAGGCTTCAAAGCATTTTTGAGAGAGACTGCATAGCCCAGGACAACGTCCCCAGTTAAGTTACTGACATGCTCTTCCATTGTGTCTGTCGTATTGACTCGGACTTTCTGAAAGTTCCGCCATTATTGTGTTGCGTGTGCAGGTGCTGTATGAATATAATAACAATAATATAATAATATAATAACTGAATTGTTTGTAATGTAAGCTCGTTTAAGCGGTGTGTCTAATTTGGAATAGAGGCACAATATAAGCGGTGTAATTAATTGTTAAACAATTAAATAGCGTTTGCAAATTATGGTGTGAGATTATGGTGTGAGAGTTTATCACGTAACTTTAAAGGTGTTCGAGAATGTGCGTAGAAGCACTGATCGAATCGAGCAAAAGTGTTAACGGAGTCAAGTTATGCGCACAAAATATATTTGATCAAATTAAAATTGCTGCATGAGAGTTGGCAATTTAATCATTGATTTAAAATAGTTGTGAAGTGCACTTGGGTGGAGTGAAACGAATCAACTAAATTTTAAACGAATTTAACCAATTAATTAATTTAGCTTTGCTAAATAAATGTAGTTATGATTCAGTTAAACAAATTGATTTGACGGTGTGTGATGTTTATCACTGCAAGTCAATTCAATTTGTGAAAGCAATTTAGGACTTTCGCTAATTCAAATAAGTTCTATTTAGCTTTGGTAAAAGTTAAATGTACTAACACTTAGGCATGAAAATTAATGAATTGCTTGTACGACGGCGGCCTTAGGGATGCAAATTAATTAATTGCTTGTATGACGGCGGCACGGTGGCCGACTGGTTAGAGCGTCAGCCTCACAGTTCTGAGGACCCGGGTTCAATCCCCGGCCCCACCTGTGTGGAGTTTGCATGTTCTCCCCGTGCCTGCGTGGGTGTTCTCCGGGTTCCTCCCACATCCCAAAAAAATGCATAAATTGGAGACTCTAAACTGCCTGTAGGTGTGCATGTGAGTGCGAATGGTTGTCTGTTTGTATGTGCCCTGCGATTGGCTGGCAACCAGTTCAGGGTGTACCCCGCCTCCTGCCCAATCACAGCTGGGATAGGCTCCACCACGCCCGCGACCCTAGTGAGGATAAGCGGCTCAGAAAATGGATGGATGGATGCTTGTATGACTAGCAATGGTGTGGCCTGAGCCAGAGGGAAAAGCCCCCCCCCCCCCCCCCCCCCCCACCAAAAAAAAAAAAAAAACATAAAAACAATTCAGGAAAACAAAATTCAAAAAATAAATTAAAAATAATAATATTATAATAATAATTTCAAAAAAAAATTCGAGCTTGCCTTCTTGTGCCACTTGATGACTTTTTCTTACACAACTCCCTAAACTAGTTCAGAGTGTACCATCCGAAACTTCTAAATTTCATATACTGGTAGTGTCGTAGCGGCACGGTGAGCGACTAGTTAGAGCGTCTGCCTCGCAGTTCTGAGGACCGGGGTTCAATTCCCGGCCCGCCTGTGTGGAGTTTGCATGTTCTTCCCGTGCCTGCGTGGGTTTTCTCTGGGCACTCCGGTTTCCTCCCACATCCCAAAAACATGCATGGTAGGTTAATTGACAACTCTAAATTGCCCGTAGGTGTGAATGTGAGTGAAAATGGTTGTTTATTTGTATGTGCCCTGCGATTGGCTGGCAACCAGTTCAGGGTGTACCCCGCCTCCTACCCGAAGATAGCTGGGATAGGCTCCAGCACGCCCACGACTCTAATGAGGAGAAGCGGCTCAGAAAATGGATGGATGGATGGATGCACTGTCGTAAACCAACAACACCCTGTTTACATATTCTGGATATTGGAGCCTTGCTCCCTGCTTCTGTTTTCGCCACTCTTATTCTCTTCTTCTTTTCCTTTCAGCTTGTCCCGTGAGGGGTCGCCACACCGCGTCATCGTTTTCCATGTCAGCCTATCTCCTGTATCCTGCTCTCGAACACCAACTGCCCTCATGTCTTCCCTCACGACATCCATCAATCTTCTCTTTGGCAGCTGGAGCCTGGCAGCTCCAATCTCATCATCCTTCTACCAATATACTCACAATTACTCCTCTGGACGTGTCCAAACCATCGAAGTCTGCTCTCTCTAACTTTGTCTCCAAAACATCGAACCTTGGCTGTCCGTCTGATGAGCTCATTTCTAATTTTATCCCACCTGGTCACTTCGAGAGCGAACCTCCCCATCTTCATTTCCGCCACCTCCAACTCTGCTTCCTATTGTCTCTTCAGTGCCACTGTCTCTCATCCGTACATCATGGCTGGCTTCACCACTGTTTTATAAACTTTGCCCTTCATCCTAGCAAAGACTCTTCTGTCACATAACACACCTGACACCTTCCTCCACCCGTTCCAACCTCCTCGGACTAGTTTCTTCACTTCCTGACCACACTCACCAATGCTCTGGACGGTTGACCCCAAGTATTTAAAGTCCTCCACCCTTGCTATCGCTTCTCCCTGTAACCTCACTCTTCCCCCACCACCCTTCTCATTCATGCACATATATTCTGTCTAACTTCGGCTAATCTTCATTCCTCTTCTTTCCAGTGCATGCCTCCATCTTTCTAACTGTTCCTCCAGCTGCTCCCTGCTTTCACTGCAGATCACAATGACATCTGCAAACATCATGGTCCACGGGGATTCCAGTCTCATCTGTCAGCCTATCCATCACCACTGCAAAAAGGAAGGGGCTCAGGGCTGATCCCTGATGCAGTCCCACCTCCATCTTAAATTCGTCTGTCACACGTACAGCACACCTCACCGCTGTTCTGCTGCCCTCGTACATGTCCTGTATTTTTCTAACATACTTCTCTGCCACTCCAGACGTCCGCATGCAGTACCACAGTTCCTCTCTGGGTACTTTGTCATAGGCTTTCTCTTGATCTACAAAAGACACAATGTAGCTCCTTCTGACCTTCTCTGTACTTTTCCATCAACATCCTCAAGGCAAATAATGCATCTGTGGTACTCTTTCTCGGCATGAAACCATACTGTTGCTCGCAAATACTCACTTCTGTCCTGAGTCTAGCCTCCACTACTCTTTCCCATAACTTTATTGTGTGGCTCATCAACTTTAGTCCTCTATAGTTCCCAAAGCTTTGCTCATCACCTTTGTTCTTAAAAATGGGCACCAGTACACTTTTCCTCCATTCCTCAGGCATCTTCTCACGCACTAGAATTCTATTGAACAAGCTGGTCAAAAACTCCACAGCCACCTCTCCTAGATGCTTCCATACCTCGACAGGAACGTCATCAGGACCAACTGCCTTTCCATTTTTCATCCTCTTTAATGCATTTCTAACTTCCCCCTTGCTAATCATTGCCACTTCCTGGTCCACCACACTTGCCTCTTCTACTCTCCCTTCTCTCTCATTTTCCTCATTCATCAACTCCTCGAAGTATTCTTTCCATCTAGCTAGCACACTGCTGGCACCAGTCAACATATTTCCATCTCTATCCTTAATCACCCTAACCTGCTGCACATCCTTCCCATCTCTATCCCTCTGTCTGTCCAGCCTGTATAGATCCTTTTCTCCTTCTTTAGTGTCCAACCTTCCATACGTCATCATATGCCTCTTGTTTGGCCTTTGCCACCTCTACGTTTGCCCTGTGTCGCATCTCAATGTATTCCTTTCGCCTCTCCTCGGTCCTCTCAGTGTCCCACTTCTTCTTAGCTAACCTTTTTCCTTGTGTGATTTCCTGTACTGTGAGGTTCCACCACCAAGTCGCCTTCTTTCCTTTCCTGCCAGAAGATACACCAAGTACTCTCCTGCCTGCCTCTCTGATCACCTTGGCTGTGGTGTTCCAGTCTTCTGGAAGCTCCTCCCATCCACCGAGAGCCTGTCTCACCTCTTCCCGAAAAGCTGCACAACACTCGTCCTGTCCCTCCAAGTTCCTTTCCTGGATGCCGTACTTACCCATCACTTCTTCATCGCCCCTATTACCTTCACCAACATGTCCATTACAATCTGCACCAATTACGACTCTCTCTCTGTCTGGGATGCTCAGAACTACTTCGTCTAGCTCCTTCCAGAATTTCTCTTTCACCACATTACACATAACACCCTAAATTTCAAGTGTCAGCCTCATCACTCGATCTGATACTCTTTTCACCTCCAAGACATTCTTAGCAAACTCTTCTTTTAAAATAACCCCGACTCAATTTCTCTTGAGTCTCGACACCATGGTAAAAATAATTTAAACCCTGCCCCTAAACTTCTAGCCCTACTGCCTTTCCACCTGGTCACCTGGACACACAATATATCAACCTTTCTCCTAATCATCATGTCAACCAACTCCCGAGATTTTCCTGTCATAGTCCCAACATTCAAAGTCCCCACATTCAGTTCTAGGCTCTGTGCTTTCCTGTTCTCTTTCTGCCGAAGACCCCGCTTTCCACCTCTTCTTCTTCTTCTTTGACTTCGACCCACAGTAGCTGAATTTCCAACGGCGCCCTGCAGGTTGACGGCGCCGGTGGCGGACGTTGTAAACCCGGGCCACGTCCGATCTGGTATGGAATTCTTTTGATGAATGCTCATATTTGTTTGGCAAAGTTTTATGCCGGATGCCCTTCCTGACGCAATCCTCTGTATTTATCTGGGCTTGGGACCGGCCTACAGTTTGCACTGGCTTGTGCCCCCCCATAGGGATGCATTCATTTGCATATACCCCAACACATAAAAAAAAAACTGTCAATCTCAAATATTCCTTCACAAGAAAATACATTAATTTCACAAATTTCAATACATTTAGACCACAAGAATGCTGCCATTTTTTTAAAATTTGGTGTCCTAATCACACGAAGGATAACACATAATATTTAATAAAATACAGTCTCAATAGAAGTATGAAAATACCAAAGTACCATTTTTGACATCGTGGTGCCAAAACATAACAACACAAAATCCTCAAAAAAAGAAAAAGAAAAGTAGAATAGTGGCAACTGGGTAAGCAAGCAGCATGTTGTATGAGGGTCCTTAGCAGTGTCTGGTCAGCCTCCAGGTGATAACACTTCCTAGAGCCAGGCCAGCACAGAAGATGATGATGAGGATATAGTTTTGGGAGTTCAATCCCACGGTCTGCATGGAGGATGTTGTCAGCTCTGAGAAACTGCTGATCTGTTGACAAAAAGAAACAATTTTATTTAACCATACCACAAATATTGTTTGAACGCCACATTAGCAAGAGCAAGGTGGAGGAGAAAGAAAAGAGTGACAGACCCAACAATATTGTCATTTCGTATGTATCAGGTCTGTCTGAGAAAATCAGCAGAATTTTCAACCATCACGACATTCTGGTACATGTCAAACCTGGCAAACCCCTAAGACAAAGGCTGGTAGAGCCCAAAGACCGGACACCCCATACCCAGAAAAGCAATCTAGTGTATGCTGTTAAGTGCAGTGAGGAATGCACAGATTCATACATCGGGGAAACCAAGCAACCACTGAGCAGACGCATGTCATAACACAGACTTGCAAACTCCTCTGATCAAGACTCAGCTGTCTACCTGCACCTCCAAGAAAGATGGCACTGTTTTGACAACAAAAATGTGTATATTCTAGACAGGGAAGACAGATGGTTTGAAAGAGGAGTGAGAGAGGCCATCTACGCGAAGGTGGAAAGACCATCGGTTAACAGAGGAGGGGGCTTACGACACCACCTATCTCCCACTTACAATGCAGTCCATTCCAAAGGAACTCATTAAGTCTGCCTCTAACAAATAACACAAAAACATGGCCTCCTTGAACGTGACACAGCCCCACTACCACTTTACCATTGAATGGAATATTAATAAGGGAGCTTCCACCTAATGACTATTGTTGACGTACAGTGGCTTCTGTGCCAGGCATACCAATGACTGTCCTTTTTTTTTTTTTGGGCAAAAAAGACTGAGAAAGTTGAGGAATGCTCATCAAACACCTGTTTGGAACATCCCACAGGTGAACAGGCTAATTGGGAACAGGTGGGTGCCATGATTGGGTATAAAACGAGCTTCCCTGAATTGCTGTCATTCACAAGCAAAGATGGAGAGAGGTTCACCTCTTTGTGAACAAGTGCGTGTGAAAATAGTCAAACAGTTTACTGACAATGTTCCTCAATGTACAATTGCAAGGAATTTAGGGATTTCATCATTTACGGTCCATATCATCATCAAAAGGTTCAGAGAATCTGGATAAATCACTGCATGTAAGCGACAAGGCCGAAAACCAACATTGAATGCCCGTGACTTTCGATCCCTCAGGCGGCACGTCATCAAAAACCGACATCAATGTGTAAAGGTTATCACCACATGGGCTCAGGAACACTTCAGAAAACCAATGTCAGTTAATAGAGTTCGGCGTTACATCCGTAAGTACAACTTGAAACTCTACTATGCAAAGCAAAAGCCATTTATCAACAACACCCAGAAACACCGCCGGCTTCACTGGGCCCGAGCTCATCTAAGATGGACTGATGCAAAGAGGAAAAGTGTTCTGTTGTCTGACAATACCACATTTCAAATTGTTTTTGGAAATTGTGGACGTCGTGTCCTCCGGCCCAAAGAGGAAAATAACCATCCGGACTGTTATGGATGCAAAGTTCAAAAGCCAGCATCTGTGATGGTATGGGGCTGTGTTAGTGCCAATGGCATGGGTAACTTACACATCTGTCAAGGCACCATTAATGCTGAACGGTACATACACGTTTTGGAGAAACATATGGTGCCATCCAAGCTACGTTCTTTTCATTTATTTCTGCAAGACAATCCCAAACCACATTCTGCATGCGTTACAACCGCGTGGCTTCGTAGGAAAAGAGTGCAGGTACTAGACTGGCCTGCCTGCATTCCAGACCTGTCTCCCATTGAAAATGTGTGCCGCATTATGAAGTGTAAAATACGACAACGGAGACCCCGGACTGTTGAACAGCTAAAGCTGTACATCAAGCGAGAAGGGGAAAGAATTCCACCTACAAAGCTTCAATAATTAGTGTCCTCAGTTCCCAAACATTTATTGAATGTTGTTAAAAGAAAAGGTGATGTAACACAGTGGTAAACATCGCCCTGTCCCATCTTTTCTGGAATGTGTTGCAGCCATAAAATGTAATGATTATTAGCTAAAAACAATAAAATTGATCAGTTTGAACATTAAATATCTTGTCTTTGTAGTGTATTCAATTAAATATAGGTGGAACATGATTTGCAAATGATTGTATTCTTTTTTTATTCATGTTTACCACAACGCCCCAACTTCATTGGAATTGGGGTTGTATAAAAGCATTATTAGCAAAAGGTATGCCCACAGTGAAAAGGAGTAAGACAGTGTCAAAGGCTTTTAAGATGTGGCTGCTTTGCAGGAGCTTATAAAACTCAGTTTTTAGTCTGATACAAATTGATGTTACAGCTTTTTAAAGGTTGGGAGAATTGGAATTGAGCTGCAATATCAAGGAAATTCAGAAAATACATACTAAAGACGATTTCAATAAAACTGATCAAAAAATTCAATTGAACTACACAGAGCAGACAAAAGTGGTGGAGTTAACAATGGACAAAAACATCTGATATTTAGGATGTTGATGACACATTATGCTTGAAACTACAACTATGCATGAGTAAATCTACTTTTTTGCTTTACAAAATGGTTATTTGATAGACTTCTAAAGTAATGTTTAACTGTAAATTATCATCAGCCTAGATGCAAAGTACGTTTTTTCTTATAAACATGTTGCTGCTATTTTTTTGGTTATAAGGACACCTGAAGCCGTTTCTTTTCGGTAATCTTAGTGTCATGCACGACTAGGTGCCTTTTCAGATTATTATCAGAAAATGAAAATGTAACTGTGACATGCTGAATAGGGCCGTCTACGTAGGAAAAAAACAAATGAAAAAGGATGGAACATCTGCAAGCATTAGTGGAATAGTCCCACATTATAGTGTTTTGATGGTTTAAATTGTTGCAATTTTTTTCCAGGTAGTTGTAAATATTTATAATTTTAATTTTGTTTATAATTAAGTTTGCAATACCTCCTCCTATATTATAAAAGATCTCTCCCTTTTTTATGTCTAGTCAAGACAGGGTGTTGATTTAGCAGTTGGGAGAGAGGAGAGATTGGATTAGAAATGGATTATACTGTACACACTACATAACATACACAACACAATAATTAGAGTTGCATTTGAGATAATAGTAAAATGCATTCCTTAGGGGAACACATACACAAATTGAAAATAATCACAAATTATTATTATTATTACAGTATGTGTTCTGATGATTATGTGGGGCCGGTCTAAACCAGTGACTCCCAACCAGTGTGCCGGGGCACATTAGTGTGCTGTGAACGCTCTTTAGGTGTGCTGTGGGAAATTGTATAATTTTACATAATTTCTAAAAAAAAATATTTATTTACAAGAAATAATGTATCTTTGTTCATCTATTTATGCCTTTGAGGCATAGTGACAGACAGAACAATTAAAAGGTCTTCTTTTAGATGGCAGGAAGTATGTACAGTAATTAATGTATCCACCTTTTGTGACATTTTTGTTTGTTGGTGTGCCGTGAGATTTTTCAATTGTAAAATATGTACCTTGGCTCCAAAAAGGTTGGAAATCACTGGTCTAAACCAAAAATGAATAGCCGATTTTTTGTCCCAATTCAGCCCTGAGTGTTGGGCAGTAGCAGTGTTATTAAATAACTTATTTAACTACATTTCTCAGTAGTGTGGTCATAATGTCACAATTTCACCCATCCATCCATTTTCTTCTGCTTATACAGGGGTTGAGTTGTGGGGGCATCCTCTAAAGCAGGGGAGCCCAGACTTGCCTCTCCCCAGCCACTTCGTTCAGCTCTTCCGGGGGGAGTGGGGAATCGCGAGGTGTTCTCAAGCCAACTGGGAGACAGTCTTTTCAGCGTGTCCTGGGTATTCCTCGTGGCCTCCTCCTGGTGGAACATGCCTGGAACACCTCACCAGGGAGTCGTCGAGGGGGCATCCTAACCACATACCCAAGCTACCTTATCTAGCTCCTCTCTATGCAGAGGAGCAGTGGCTCGATTCTGAGCCCCTCCCGGATGGCCAACCTTATAATCCTATCTGTAAGAAACCCTGCGGAGGAAATCGCATTTCGGCCACTTGCATTTGTGATCTTGTTCTTATGGTCACGACCCCCAACTCATTACCATATGTGATGGCACAAACATAAATCGACCGGTAAATCGATACTTCACGTTTCGGCTCAGGTCATTCTTTTACCACGACAGACCGATACAGATGCAGATGCTGCACCGATCTGCGTGTCGATCTCCTGCTCCATTCTTCCCTCAGTCATGAACAAGACCCCAACATACTTGAATTCCTCTACTTGAGCAGGATCTCTTCCTCGACCCGGAGACCCTAACCACTCCACGCTTTTACGATTGAAGACCATGGCATCAGATTTGGAGGTGCTGATTTTCATCCTTTTCGCTTCACACACTGCGAATCACTGCGAACCACTCCAGCAACGGTTGAAGATTACAGCTTGATGAAGCCATCAGAACCACATCATTTGCAAAAAGCAGACACGCAATGCTGAGGTCACCAAACCAGACTCCCTCAACACCTCCGCTATGCCTAGAAACTCTGATCGTAAAGGTAATGAACAGAATCGTTGACAAATGGAAGCCTTTGCAGAGTCCAACCTTCACTGGAAACAAATTTGACTTCCTCCCGGCAATGCGGACCAAACTCTGACAACGGTCGTACAGGGACCGAACCGCCCTTAGAGGGTTCTGGTATTCCATACTCCCGGAGCACCCTCCATAGGACCTCCAAGTTCACAAAGCACATCTAGACTGGTTGGACAAACTCCCAGGCATCGTCAAGGACCCTGCCGTGGGTGTAGAACTGATTCTGTGTTCCAGGACGAAAACCACACTGCTCCTTCTGAATCTGACATTTTGAGACTGAAAAGCTATTTTATGTCACAGTTTTCAATATAAAATAGATTTTAAATAGTGAAGCTACTTTCATGATCACATAGCGCAGTAGTGGAATGCATTGAGAACAAAATAACAAAAGAATGATTAATGGAAAGAAAAATAATTAACAGTCAGTGGTTTGGATTCAGAATCATACTCCAAGTAAAAGTGGACAAATCAGATAACAGGCTGATGTTCTGTGACAAGTCAAAATTATGCTCAGTTGTGTGTGTGGGCTCCACGTGCCTGTATGCACTCCCTACAATGTGTGGGCATACCCTTGATAAGATGACAGATGTTCCCCTGAGAATCTTCTCCCAGACCTTGATCAGGCCATCTGTTGGACAGTCTGTAGTGCGACGTGTTGGGATGGGAATCGAGAACCGGTTCTGAAGTTAATGATTCCTTGGAATCGTTCACCAAATTTTCAAATGGTTCCCTTATCGATTCTAGTAGGGGAGAATGACGTAATCCGCATGTTACGCCATTTACGCAACGTGTGGCCCATCTAACATTCACGGGATGATCGACCTGCAAGTGATATTAACAGGCTATATCACTGTAACCTCTCTCTAACCATTCTGTGTAAGGGTGCCAGATTGTCACCAAAAGCAGAAGTAATTTAATGACTAAAAACAACACAACTTTAACTATTAAAGCCGGTCTTTAGAAAATAAAACTAAGACACAGTCAAAATGTGATACAGTAATTTTACCTATAGCAATGCATTCTGGAAGACAGTGAATACAAATTTTCCATGTGTAAATACTAAAATCCCCCCTGCCAGAAACTGCGACCGGAAGTTTGCCTTGGATTCTTAGGGGCAGTGTGGAGCGATACAGGCAAGGAGCTACAAGTTTACTCAAAGCTTACAAAAAAAAAAAAAAAAAAAAGAGTTGAAGAAAGTCGCCTTAGAACTTGAATAAACTAATTTTTCACAGATTAGGAAGAATATGCCTGAGAGTATTATTATATTAGCTGTCTGTACGTGTTACTACATCATTTGTGTGTGAATATGTTATTTGAAGGTAAATACCTCCGGTGAGCTAATGGAAATATTTGCTCGCCTGTGAATAGGTTTTTCCATTGAGTGTTAGCAATAAGTTGGCGATCTCTACAACAATGCGTCTTTGTATTTAAATACTATACAATGTGTGTAGTTCTTTTTGTTGTACTTTTAATTTTTCAATAATCTTCAACTGGGGTGTCATTAAAACATCTTGAAGCATGCTCAGGTAGGGGAAAAGAACATACTTCACACGCTTGCCGCAAGATATACAGTGCCCGCTCAGGGCACGTTTACAACGCAGGGACTTGCATACACAACCTTCACCACAGCATATTAATCGTCTTTTGGGGATAATGTTTTTATGATAGTGAGAAGCCTGGATTTAATATCCAGTGGGAGTTTTTTATTTTATTTTATTCATTCAATTATTTCTTTTAATCTATTCAAAGTCCCCTGGATGTTTTTCTCTGCCAAACTACAAATTTGAGAATCGATAAAGAATCGAATTGTTTAGCAGTTTTGAAAATGGAATCTATTCCCATCTCTAGCGATGTGGCTGGCAGTGGATGAAACAAGACATGATGTCCCAGAGGTGCTTGACTTGATTCAGGTCTGGGGAACAGGCTGGCCAGTCCATAGCATGTTTTCAACATTTAGGAACTGCTGACACACTCCAGCCACATGGGGCAGAAGGAATCCAGGGCCATTGCACCAGTATACGGTATAGTCTGACAACCGGTCTGAAGATCTCATTCCAATACCTAATGGCAATACCTAATCCGGGTAGCTCTGGCTAGCTCAAGGAAGGTCTGTGTACAGGTCTACAAAAATGTCTTCCCAGGCCATCACTGAACCAACAGCTAAACCGGTCATGCTGGAGGATGTTGAAGGAAGCAGAAAAATTCTCCACGGCGTCTCCATTCTGTAGGATTGTGAGTGCCCCTTCTACTTCTTCATACACGAAGAAACAGATAGCCTTCCTTCAGCTGTGTTGATCCCGTCCTTGGGCCTCCTCTCCACCTCTTGGTGTACAGACCAGTCTCTTGGTATCGCCTCCTTCAGCTGTGTTGATCCCGTCCTTGGGCCTCCTCTCCACCTCTTGGTGTACTGACCAGTCTCTTGGTATCGCCTCCATCCTCGTGATACTGGGCTGGGAGATGTAACAAACCTTCTTGCCAAAGTGCGCATTGATATGTCATGCTTGCTGAGCTGCACTACCTGAGCATCTCCCGTGCGTTGCAGACACCACCTCATACTATCTCTAGTGGTAAGGGCTCTGGCAAAATGAACAATTTGCCAAAAATCAGACAGAAAGGATAAGGACAAGGAATGGTCTGTGGCTTCCACCTGCAGAAAGATTCCTTTAGGGGGTTATTAATTGCCTCTTATTTACACCAGTTATTTGTTCCACATGCACAACAGCTGGTGAAATTGATTCACACTTGGTTTTGCTCCCTAACTGGAGAGGTTGATATCCCAGAAGAGGGATTCACATAATTGTAATTATTTTTTTGAGCAGTATATTTCAGACAAAAAGACATTCCTCTAGCAAATCTGTGCAAACTCCTACTAAAACACACTCCAAACAAATGGCCTACTTAAATGTGCTAAATAAGCACAGTAACATTGCACACTAAAAAATGTTTAGCCAGTGTCAGATGCTAATATTTTAAAGTACTCATAAAGCTATACAATATTAAAGCTTTTTATTATACAAGCTTTGGATATCCAATGAACTGCCACTCAACCAAATTTTCAACCTCTCTGCATGGTTTCATTTTATAAGCTGTGAGAGAAAATAGTTTTTGATTTTAACTAATGGGATATTAAATACATTGAACTACAATTATTGAAATTTTTTTTCAAAATTCAGAAATTCCTTGCATATTCCCAATATTAATCAACAGTGTATAGTATTTTCCTTGTGAATAAAATGTTTCTGTGACCATAAAACACAAAGGGAAATGCAAAAAAAAAAAGAGAAAAGAAATCAGATACAGTATGAACACACCCATCCACCATGTTCCCGAATCCAGCTCAGTAGATTTTTCCGGAAGAAATCCACAGTCCAAATCAGGATCTCCCTCACTGACTGTGGCAGATGAGCCTCCACCATCTGGTGGACACAGAGAGGTTGACAAGCACACAAATCATACTTGTTACCAAATTTCAACTGCACTGTTTACAAATCCAATATTTTTCCCTTTCAATCAGAGATCAACACCAAATATGTGGTCTTGTTTTGAATCTCTGAGCTCTTAAAAGTTCAACAAAATAGTTTTATCAGGTCAGCAACAGTTTACAATTCATAACATTTTTGATTGA